>NW_006441386.1:9308862-9311369 GCF_000325575.1 Pteropus alecto
TAATATAATATAATATAATATAAGAAAAATTTAAATTCCCAGGGGTTTAACTAAGTGCCTCTGGGACAGGTCTCAGTGATCAATATGAAGGAAATATCTCCTTCTGCCCCTGCTCCTCTGTACCAGTTCTTCCTTTCTGGTGGACCTCCCCAATCTTTCTTCCTGCTTATGTTAATTTTACCCAGGAGATATGCAAGGAGAGGCATCTGGGCATCTCTAATGCCCTGTCCCTTATGAGACCTGGGAGAATCAACTGGCTGGGAGTCACCTAATGTCTGTGCTATGAGGAAAGACTGAGTGAGGGGGTCAAGATCCTTGATGCTAAGGTGTAGTCAGAGAACAAATCAGATGCAGGGCAGATTAATGCTAGAGACCATAGAATGCTGATGGACCATCAAACTGGATTAACTTCTTTCTCTAGGAGGAATTGCTGGGGGTGATTTTTCTCTCAGAAATGCTCACATTTGTACTGTGATTTCGAACTTTATGGATATTTCCCATGAGGCAAGGCAAACTTAGGCTTGTGTTTACCTGAGACTTGGATTTTTGTTGGGGGCTAAAGAGTTTTGTGTTGCGGAGACGGTTTGGAAGAAGAGTCGGAGTCTAGAAATATTCAACTAACATGGATAAGGGAGAGGAGGAATGGCAATGCTAGCATCCCCCACCCCTGTCTCCATGGCTTTTATTCCGTTTCCCACAATGCTGGCTTTGTAATTTATAAATAGTTACTATCAGGTTAGTAAATACAAGCTACAGCCAACTCCCAGATTCAGCCTCAAGGCCACCCCCGTGTTCTCAGCCATTTCTTCCTAAGTATCTTTTTTTAGTCCCTAGAGCAAGAAGTCCCAGAATCGGTTTGGCGTGTGTGCCCTCCCTGCAATGTGTCCTTGTGTGCAAGTCCACATCTGCTTCTGATGTCCTTGTTGCTCCAAGCACCAGGCATCCCGCCAGGACTGCAGGTGTCTCTTACAACATTTTGAAGCCAGAGCCCACTTCCTCCCCAATATTCCCTTCTTTCTGCACATCACTCTCCTTTTTACATCTTGTTCAAGGAAGCCCTAGGACTCACTGTATCCAGTTCTATCAACTCCTCCTCCTTCTGTGTGTAAAGGAAATCCTCCATCTAAATCCAAGATGGAGATGGTAGAGGCCAGGTTATGAAAAGAGGAAATAAGAGGGGAAGCGAGATTTACCCCAAGTTTTAGAATCCAGAGAGAGAAGAAGGATTTGTAAAGTGTGGAGACAGCTAGAGACTGGGGAAGGGAGCGGGGAGTGTCCAAGCCTGCAGCATCTCTGGTGGCAGTGGGAGTGTGTTTGTCAAATGTGAGCAAGGGTGAAGTAAAAGCCAGTAGGGGCCAGGGGACAGAGATTCTACTTATTTTCTGTGGGATTTAGCAAAATCCACAAACATGGTTTTAAACACAAGACAGTATCTGCAGATGTATGTGGTGGTGGCTCAGACACCAGCTTTGGGGCAGAAGCAGCATGAGGCAGAGCAGGTAGGATTCCTGCCTAAGACCCACCAGGTAGAAGAAGACTAAGTGTAGTGAACTGAGAACTTCTTCCCAGAAAAGTAATGAAGAGGCACAAAGTGCTGACAGGTTTCTCTTTCTCTTCCCACAGATCTTGTACAGCAGGGTTTCCTGGCCTGACAGTACTGTCCTTCTGCCCCCAAGGCTCTGCCTTGCCCGCAAGTCCTCTGGCTCTCATCCCCAGGACCTCTGGGACCTGACCCATCTTCCGCACTGGCCTCTGACCCCAGGAGATGAGGGGAACCTTTTGGCCTCTACCAGCCCCCAGACCTCCACCTACCACCTGAGGGGTCCTGCCCAGGCCAGTTATGGCCTAGGAGGCTACCTGGAGGCCATCCTTGTGGCCAGAGACCATCGAGGCAAGCCCAAGACCTATGGCAGGGATCTGTTTTGGGCACAGCTGCTGGGTCCTGACTTGAAGGCAGGGGTCTCTGGGGATGTCCAGGATCTGGAGAATGGCACATATCTGCTGTCCTTTCACCTGCTTTGGGCTGGGCAGGCCCAGGTGCAAGTGCAGCTGATCCACTCCAGTGAGGCTGTTGGGGTTCTGCGAAGAATCTGGAGAGACCAATGGGCCACAGTCAATTTATGGGCTATTTTCGGGGACCTGCAGGATATAAAGAAATTGTTACTTGCAATATTAATCCCCTGTTAACTGGGGAGGAAGAATCTACCTGTCACTATAGGGATGAAGATCTGGGGGAGCTCTGGTTTTGCATTCGACCCCCTACCCTGCCCTGTGACTCACTGGAGGGACATTCAAGTGAACATTACTGGAATGTGACCACACCACATGAGGAGGCCCTGCTGGTGTGGTAAGAAACCCAACATCATCTGGGATGTGTGCCCCAACCCCTGAATTCTGGTCCCTGTGATTCTTCTACCTGAGACCCTGCCCTTATCATTCATCTACTCGCTTTTATTATACACACCTCCTGAGCACCTACTATATGCTTATGCCAAGTGCTGACTACT
>NW_006441386.1:9311383-9322136 GCF_000325575.1 Pteropus alecto
ATTCCTGCCTATACCTTTTCAGTAAGGAGACACATGACTTTTTTAAACACACAGTGTGATATGTGCTTAACTAAATGCACTGAGTGATTTGAGGGCATGGAGAGAGGATATCCCTTCTGGTCTATGATGATCAGGTCAGGTAACAATTTATCTAAAGTTTGAAGAGGATCCCTGCACTCTAGCAAAAGAGGTGTCCCAGTCCTCTCTACTGACAGCCCCTACAAGGAGAGATGTCAATTTAGAAATCACCAGTGTGTGTGGTCAGGTGGTAGGGAGGATGGATGTGACCCCACTGAGTGAGATAGGAGCAGGTACTGTAGCCTGGAAACCAAGAAAAATAAAGGTTAAAAATTGTCCTCAGTCTCAGGGAGCAAGCCTCCTGGGTGGGCAGAGAACGAGAATGGGGGAGAAGAAACTGTGAAAACAAACTAGCTCACAGTGAGCCCTACTGACCCTGAGATCCGAGGCAGGGCTGGCTCAGGAGAGACCCCAGGGGTGAGGGAAGCATTTTTTTTTTAAGATGGGAGACCCAGGCATCTGGTCTCCAGTAGAGAAACAGTAGGGAAAAGAGACAAAAATAGGGTCCCAGAAGATGGCTAGAGAGGCAGAGAAGAGGTAGAGGGATACCCCCACTGAGGGGGAAGGGAGAGGAGAGGCTGTGGCAAGAGGTAGAGGTGGGGGCGGGGGCGGGGGTGAGCTGGCAGCCGAGATGACTGCTGCTCTGTGGCCCCAAAGAGCATGAAAGTTATCACTGGCAGCTATGAGGAATAGAGGAGCTGGCTGGCCTGAAGCATGGAGGCAGAGGTGCCAGCTCTACCAGATGCCCATCTCTGGAGGCTCTCAGCCACTCTTCATGTCTGGGGAATTCCCACTACCATTTACCTCCCAAAATGAGAATTTAGCACCAGGACCATTTTTTATACTCCCTTTGGTCAGAAAAGAACCACAAACCCTTTAGGCATTGGTCAACTGGGAATAAATCTAAGATTCAATACAGATGTCCTGTCTTAGGATGTCACTCGGAGATAAAGTGCAAGAGTCTCTGGAGCATGACTGTATGGATTCAGATCCCTGCTCCACTTGTTACTATTTGCCAGCTTCTATTTGTGTGATCTCTGGCAAGTTACTTATCCTCTCTGCACCTCTGTTCTCTCATGTGTAAAGGGGATAATAATAATAATACCACCCTCATAGACTTGTGGTGAGGAACAAATACTTTAATGTATGTCAAGGGCTTAGAATAAGGACAGCACTCAGTGGGCTCTGTCAGCTCTTATCATCTAATCTCAAGTGTTTGCTTCTGTTGAGCCTCACCCCACCCCCAACTCTGAGCCAGACACTGTTCAAAGTCCTGGAGATCCTTTGAATGGAGGAAGGCAGAATGCCCCCTCCCTGAGGAAGCTAACAAGGTACTGATGGAAGACAGGCATTAAACAGATAACCACATATGTGGTGGCAAATGTGTGGTGGATATGAATTTGCAACCCCAAGGTCCAGTGTTTGCTTGACATCAACTTTAGTCCTATTCTGAGGACCTCTACCTCTGGGCTGGTGAGGAGGGCTCCCCTCGCCTAGGGTCCTGCCAAGGAACTGACACCTTAACCATCAGAAATCTTCCCTTAGTTATCTGTCCACTCTGGTCACCCCAAAGTGCCCATTGTCCAAGTCTGTGTGGTCTTGGGCTCTACTGGAAAGACAGGCATCTCCACCTGGATCCAAAGTTCCTGGGATCATCCTACACCTGTTTCCTGAAGCTCCAAAACCTCTATGGGGCACTAGGGCCCTGGCACTCTTAGGGCAGGCCACGCTAAGCCATCTTTCCAGATTGCAGGAATATTTTCTTGCTCTCCTCCTCCTTTCTGAAAGCAAAGTCTCCTCTCCTCTGAGGACACAACCTCTTCAATCAGTTCATTCCTTCATTCAGCAAATGCTTCCTGAGCCCCTGTTACAAGCATGGCCCTGCTATAGACAGTGGGAAAGCAGCAGTGAACAAACAGACAAGGACCCTGACTTGATAAAGTATACATGGACAGGAGAAGGAGACAATAAACGAATAAACATAACAATAAGTAAATTGTACAGGATGTTAGAAGAAGATACATGCTATGGGAAATTTAAAATATGGAGGAAATAAAGATTAGGAGTATGGCAGGGGCAGGTTGCAATGTTAAATAGGGTGTCAGGGTAGACCTCATTAAGAAGATGACATCCGAGCAAAGACTTCAAGGTGGGTGAGAGAGTTGGCCAAGGATATACCAGGGAGGAGAGGGTTCCAGGAATAAGGAGTATGGTAGTGTGCCTGGTGTGTCTGAGGAACAGCAAGGAAACCAAACAGCTAAGTGGAGTGAAGGACAAGGAGGTGGCGGATAAAGAGACCAGTGAGGTTGAGGGAAGGGTGTGGCATGTCCAGGAAGGGCTCTGTAAGTATATTGGTTTTTGCAGTAAGAGAAAAGGGATCCATTGCAGGATTTTGAGTAGAAGTTGGACTTGATGTAATTTACATTTTTAAAGTATCTGTTGGCCCACTGTGTTGAGAATGGACTGCAGAAGGTTAAGGGAAAAGTAGGGAAACTGCAAGTTAAGAGGCCAAGGCCTTGGCTTGAGGTTACAGTGGTAGAACTGTCTAAAGTGATTCTTTTCTGGATGTATTCTGAAAGTAGCGCCCATAGGATTTCCTGAGTGGCATAATCTGCCAAAAAGTGGGAACTTGTGGATGGCTTCAGGGTTTGGGGCCCACTCACCTAGAAGAACAGAGTTGCCATCAGCTGAAGTGAGAACAGCTCTAGGTGAGGCAGGTGAGGGTGCGGATTGGGAGTTTGATCACGTGCATTAGATGTCACACAGAGATGTTGAGCAGATGGTCAGATACACAAACCTAGAATTTGGCAGAGACGTCTGGGCTGGAGATCTAACTGAAAGTTAAAGTCAGGAGGCTGAGTGAGACCACCAAGGGAGGGAGTGTGATTGGAAAAGAGGAGGGAGGACTGGGCCTGGATGCTCCAATATAAAGAGGTTGTGGAGAAGTGGGGAGGGTTGCAAAAGGGGCTACTAGGAGAAGGAGGCGTCCTGGCAACCAGGGGACCAGCACATCTCAGGGATGGGGGAGCTGCTGCTGAGCTGACAAATTAACATTGGACTTTGCCATATCTGAGAGTGGTGGGAGTGACAGTCCATTTGGAATGGGCTCAGTAAATCAACAGGAAAGTTAAGACTTCTTGCAAAAGGCTCCAGTCACCTTCTCATATAAATCATGTCTTTAATTCTCTGTATTTTGTGATGCTTTGACATCTTGGGGCCTTGTGGGACTGCCCCTCCTAGGGTTAGCTAACTCATAGAAATAGCAAACCATTTGCCTCGAGCATACTTTTGATATGCAACCCACCCACTCCTGAGTCCATACTGCCACCCCGCCTCCTTTTATCAGACTCTTGCAGCCAAGACATGATCTGCCTGCCTGAAATTATCCCAGGGCCAGGTACAGGACAACTAGAAACCACCTCTATGGCCCAGAGCCCACTGAAATTATTCAAATTGTCCAACCCTAAATCTGCTCAGCTTCTTACCTTTCCTTTAAATTTCTTTCTACAAAAAACACAATAAAGGCTTTTGCCTATATTTCCTCCTGCTCCTAATGCCTCTTGACTGACCCTGGTGTTTCCCCATGTGGCCCTGCATGGTGAATTGTGCCCCCACCTCTCTCAGAAACTGTGAATCACACACTGTCTTTTCCATGGCAATCATCTCCTAGTCTGCTGGCCTTACCATATCTAAATAAAACCAAAATCCTTGGTACATTTTAAAACAATTTACTTTCTGCATTGAAGAAATCCCCGAGGCCAAAAAATTTAAAGGACCTGGATCCCTGAACTCCAGCTTCCAACTGCTCTCCTGCCCTCAAGCCCTAACTCCCAGGAGCCCTAACACTGGACAGATGCCCTTGACTTTGAGAACTACCTTTCCTCCAAGAACCCACATTTCACCTTAGCCCAGAATTCCTTCCTATCGCACATTTTCATTAATGGTTCCCCTCTTGCTAATTGGTTTCTCTTCAGGAATGTGGAAGACAAGGTCCTCCCTCAGGGTATTTCTTCAATCTGGGTGGCTGAGCACAGCAACAAGAGTCTGGGTAAGTGACAGTGGGGCCTGCAGAAAAGACAGCACTTATTCCATGCCTGTAGCTTTAGCCTCTTTTGTACCCACTGATTGTTTTGCTTACAAGCAATTTCTTACAGTGTTGTCCCCCCAACAACCATGCCATCCTGGGATCCCAGGCCCAAAGCCCTCTGGCTTCTACCACAGAGACGTGTGGCACTTGCTGTCCTGCTCCAGCTGCTCCTTCTCTACTGTGGACAGCATCCTGAGCTGCCTGGCTGGCCACATCATCCACATGACGGAGGACTCCATACTTCGGCAGTGGTGGGAGTATCTGCGGGACACTGTGCCCTGTGAGTGGTGGTAAGGGGGAGAGGGCTGGACTCCTAAGAAAAAAAACAGGAAGAAACAGGGCTTTGAGAAGACAGAAAACATCTATCTTGTCAATGAGGCAAAATGTCTGGATTTCAGGAGAGTGATGTAGAAGGACAGGACATCTGGGTTTGGGCTGGGGAAAGGGATGGGAAACAGGATGCCCAGATTATGTGTAATCTCAGCAATTAAGTAGATGATCAGGAGCTCTAACCTGAGAGTAGGTGTGTTTGATGAACCATAAATAGATGGTTAGAATTGAGGAGTTTGGAGGATACTAGAGGATACTAGAGGAATAGAGTTGAAATTTAGGAAAATAATTATAGAGAAACCAGGGGTTTATTGTGTGGCATTTGGGAGATACAATGTTTTTAAGCAGTTTTCAGATTGTTGGACTAATTGGAGTACAAAAGAAAGATGGAAGACAATGTATAAGACAATTGTATGGTCAGCATGCAAGGTGATGAGAGGCTAAATTGGTAAAGAAATAGAGTCAGCAATAAAGGAAATATTATGCTAGAGGAACTGACAGTCTGTTTGACTGATTGGTTCTAGAATGAAGGGAGATGACCAGATAACTATAGATAACCAGAAAATGAGCCCAGAATGAAAGTCACTGGGCTGCTTACTGGATGTGGGAGCAAGGGACAGGAGTGAGAGAAAACAGCATATTTATTTTCTACCCTTTCGTATTAGGTTAAAAGGGTGGTGGGGGAGGGGGCCTTCTGGAGAGCATATGGATGAGGCATTTGAAGACATGGGACTGGAATTGAATTGAGGTGTCTAAACTTCAGATAGTTCGGGTATTTATTCCTCTGAGGATAGTCTGGGTGCAGTTCCTCCCTTTGGGGAAAAAAAAGGGAACTCCGGTCCCAACTAATTCAACGTTTCAGCAACCTCAAATGACCTCCCTGGGTTACTTTGGGATAATTCTGCTCATGGCAGGGTGAAGTTGGTGAGTTTCCTAAGCAAAAGATGTTTCTAAAGATTAGTGGAAGCTCTTGACCAAAGGTTGGGAAAAACAGAGCCTCTGCTAGCTGATCTGGCAGCTTTCTGTGGACTAAAGAAAGGTGCCTCTCTGTGTCTACACAGCCCTGGAGCATATGGTGGGGCAAGCAGGTGGGAATTTTGTGCAAAAAAAGGAAGGGCCTTTTCCAGAAAGTGTGTCTAGCTCTCTATCATGGCACATGACCAAGTGAACAGACTATATCTCAGGAGCCTCTGGTCCCCTAGGCTGGCCTTCATTGTACAAGAACATAAATGAACCTTTAGCTTGGGGCAAGTCTTCATCTCGGAGTAGCTGAAAGGAGCCAGTGGATGAATCTGAGTTGGAGTGCCTGGTCAGAAAGGAGGCTGCAGAGAGTGACAACATACTGTTAATAAAGGAGAGAGATTCCAGAGAAAAATTGAGACAAAATGCTACAAGGAGCCAGGGAGGAGGATGACTGAAAATAGATCTTCAAACTTGATAACTAGGTGGTCACTGGCAATATTATAGATTAGGGAGAGCAAAATTAGGTGATTGGGCCATAGAATGATTGTGTCCTAAGAGGAAAGTGATGCTAGATATTCTGTATTTTTAAATGAGGAAGTACAGTCCTATATCAACTCTAAGCCTCCTCTCTCTCCCTTCAGCCCTGAAGCCGGTGGATCTACATGTCCCATATCAGACAGGGCCTCTGATGGCCGTGGAGACAAATCAGGGCATAGCGCTGAACTGGCGGGCCCACAGCTGGCCCCTGCTCTCTCTCCGCACACCAGTGGCCTCCCTGCACTCTGTGGTCCAGGAGCTGAGGGGCCTGGCCGGGGGCCCCCAAACCGTGATGGTGCTGAGGCTCGGCGCCCACTTCACCACCTTCCCTCCATCCATCTCTGTGCGAAGACTGGCAGGGATCCGGGCAGCTGTGGCTGCGCTGCTGGCCTGGGAGCCCCGCACTCTTGTGGTCATCAAGCTGGCCAACACCGGCTACAAGTCTGTGTATGGCAGTGACTGGTTCACCCTCCAAATGAACCGGCTCCTCCAAGCTGCCTTTGCTGACCTCCGCGTGGATGCCTGGGAAATGACCTCCAGCCTGGCGCTGCCTGACAACATCCACCTTAGGCAGCAATAAGATGGACTTTCTCCTCTCCTTCATCTGTCCGACCTGAGCGCTTCTGTGGGTTCTAGTGCTGTGTGGATGGAGAAGCTGATGTGATCATCAAGCCTGCAAGCCCTCCCCGTCATCTGACTGTACCTCTTCTCTGACTTCTTCTAATGCACAGACCATAAAACAGCCAGCAAGAATTGGGATGTGGATGGTGACAGAGGAGGACACACTGGTCATTGTCCAGTGCATCCTGAGAGGTTTAGTTCCCACATGGAAAAGCAGAGCTGGGTGGATGAGGGTGGAGACAAAGCCGGCTCCATCTATTACACCAGGATTATATGAGGATTGTCATTTTATGTTAGATTCTCTGTGTAGAATTTGAATGAGCCTTTCAAAAGCTAAGAGATGGATTCCATTTCCGTTTACCAGAGCCCCCTAGTGGAAAGCCTGATAATGTATATATAAAGACAAATGGACTGATTGGTAAAATATTTCTCCTAGTTGTAAAAAGTAATACGTGCTTTCAGCAGAAAATTTGAAAAAGTATCAAACAATTAGCAAACAAAATAAAAATCACCTAGAATTCTGTGACTGGGAGATAATCACTGTTAAGGTACATATGACATACATTCCCTGTTGCTGCCGTGGGTCTCAGGGCTGCAACTGGTGCTCATCCTCTCTTTCCTCCACTCTTTAGTCTACATTCCCTCATCCCGAGCTCTCCCTTTGGCAAATCTTGGTGGCTTGCCTGGTGGTTGGCCCAAAGCTTTGTTCCTCAGGGACATTTATCATTAATAACCATGCCCTTCTCAGTCTGGATTTGCTGTACATGTCTGTTTACAGTTACAATGGTGTGGAGAGTAACAGGAAGTGGCCAACGGGGTCATCCACATTCCACAAAGGTTCCTTCCTGCTCTCACCACATGCAAGTAGCCCTATTTCCTCCTGCTGATCAGGATCACTTACCCTGCCAAGTTGGTGACTCATCTTACACAGGAGTCCAAAGCGCCCTGGTAGTGGCAGTAACTTTAGTTCAATGGCATCCTTGCTGTATCCCTGAGCAAGAGTGTGCCCCCCTTGGGGGTCAAGACCTCTAATCCTGCAAAGCCCAGAGTTGCAGGGATAGGAAGCACAGAATCTCCAGTGAGTCACTGGGTACGATGCTTCCAACCCTTGATTCCTATCAGAGACACAGCCCCATGTAGGGTCTCTGATCTAACAAATACACTGAAGGCCATCTTATTAGAGTGTTTCTTCCAGGTTGGGGCTTTTGCTGCACCTTCAGAAGGCCATTCCAGGGTTCTGTAAGGCTGGCTGCCTCTGAGTGATGTAGTATGTGGTAGGAACCGTGGATTCCAAGGTCAGGGTCTCATCCCACTCCTCCTTCTCTGTGAAGTGGGTCCCCTAGTTGGAGGCTAACCTGTGTGGGACTCCATGGATCCCAAATGGACTACAAAATGAGGACAGTAGTGCTGGCTCAGGCTCTGCAGGCAGGAAACCCGTACCTGGACAAGATATCCCAATCGGTGAGGATGAACCACTGGCCCTTTCAGAGCATAACAGTGAACTCTTGGTCAATTACGCTCTCTGTAGTTGGAGGTCTATGAGCCACTTTCTCATGGCTGCCATAGTCCCCATGTGGCTGAATTATATTTCCTGATTAAAAAAAGAAATGCAAAGTAATATCAAGTTTTTCCAAATGAACTTTTAAATAAAATTTTAATGAAAGGGGTGACAGGGCAGACACTAAGTTTCCCACCCAAATCCATTCTTCCCTTCCTCCTTAATAACAAAATCTTGATTCTACCCCCCTCCCCCGCCCCCGCCCCAGGGTAGCCAATTGTTTGGTGAAAAAGCCACATTTCCCAGACTTTCTTGCAACTAGGGATTGCCATGTGACGCAGTTCTAGCCAATGACCTGTATAAGCTGACATTTCTGAGTTGGGCTTTAGGAAAGTTCTTTAACAGGCAGAGAGACTTAGCTGGCGAAAGTCTTTTGTTCTTCTCTTTCTCTTTTTCACCTCCTGAGAGGCAGATGCAGCACTGGGAGGGGGCGGGTATCTTGTGACCACAGGAAACCAAACACATACTACAGTTGGTTGAAAGGAAGGATACAGAAGGTCATGGTCTCTACTGGTGTCACAGATCTGCTGTGCCAGCCCTTGGCTGCCTACTTCCAGACTTGTCTTTATGTGAGAAAAAAATAATTTTTCTCTAATTTGTTAAGTTTCTGGGTATTTTTTTTTAATTATTATTATTCTGTAATTCACAGCTGAACCCATACAATGGTAGATTTTTCACTTCTTATAATTTAGACCATTTTTCTTTCACATGCTTAAAGTCCACATTATTACATGCATACCACAAAATTTGACACAAAACAGCCAGCATTGCATCTAGGAAGATAATACATGGGAGCAGCAGGGCCTAAGGCAGCAGGTACTCTGTGAATGTGAAGCAGAGGCTGTTTTGTAAACAGTCTTTATTTCCCAATGGAATGAGCAGAGGTGCCCCCTGGTGGCGTCCACCCCCTCCTCGGGCAGTTCAGCAAAGAGGAGACTGTCCAGCCAGGTCCCATAGCTACTGGGCAAGGCAGGAATGGAATCCAGGTGTCACCCTGCAGACTGGTTAGACCACCCTCTGGAGGTCCTGCTGAGAAGCCAAGTGGGTCCCTTGTCCTCTCTTCTGCCCACCTGTCCAGCTGTCACCAATTCTCCCAAGCATCTTTCACAGCCCAGAGGATTCCATTACATCAAGTCTCTGTGCCTCAGTTTCCCCATGGGTAAAATGGAGATAACAATACGCTCACCACAGAATATTGGAAAGCTGAAATTGAGGCAATGGATGTTTAGGGCCTGTTAATATATATATACATATATATTTCTTTGACTAAGAATTTTAAATTATTTATCTCAATTGAGAGATGTTATTTACAGTTTTATTATTAATTTCTAACAAGAGCGGACAGAGAACTTGGTCCACACCAACCCGAAGATTTTATTGGAGTTAAATGTTTTCCTGTGGCTTAGTATTATATCAGTTTTTCAGTGGTCGATTAAACATCTACAAAGGTACAATCTGTTTGTAGGGACTAAAGTTCAATACATATTAATTTAACCTTAAAAACATATTTCCAACATAAACTAGGTTCTTTACAGATGATTTCTCACTTATTAAAACAATCCTGTAAAAGGACAAATATTGTTTGCTTCCACTAATATGAGGTATCTAGAGTAGTCAAATTCATAGAGATGGAAGTAGAATGGTGGGTGCCTGGGACTGGGGTCAAGGGAATGGGGAGTTGTTTAATGGAAACATAGTTTCAGTTTGGAAAGATGAGAGTTCTGGAGATGGATAGTGGTGAGAGTTGCATACCATGTAAATGTACTTAATGCCACTGAACTATTCATTTAAATATGGTTAAAATGGTAAATTTCATGTTATGTGTCCTACCACAACAAAAATGTTTTATTTTTGAAATGAGGTTCTGAGGTCCCACCACTGATCACCAGTAGAGTCAGGATTTAAACTGAGTGATGTGGATTCTTAATCCTTAGCATTTCACCTTGTTCCTCCCCTTTCTGTGTGAGAGCTTCAGAGGGTTGTTCCCCATCTCCAATGTTTCCCAAACTAGGGGATAGAGTGTGACAGTTTCACCCAGATACCTCCAGTCCTCCAGGGGAGAATTTGCTTAGTTCTCATGTCTTCTCAGCCACCAAGAAAACCACCCAGGTTCCCACCAGCACTGCCGCCAGCACTGTCACCAGCACCACAGATGGTCTCAGTGGCTCAAGGGGCAAAAGGAGCTCAGGGTCTTGGCCCCTGGATCTAGGAGCTACAGTTGGCGTGGCACTGGCTGGGACAGTGCTCCTAACGGTGATTTTGGGCCTGATGGTCTACTTCAAGTGGAAGAGAAAGAAAGGTGAGTGGTCTAGGACCTCATGCTCTCCCCAAACGCCCCAGCAGGGTGTTTCTCAGAACCACCTGCATCAGAATGACCAGAGGTGCGTTAAAAATGCAGATTCCTGTTGGGATAGGGTCTAGACATGGCAATCTGCATCATTAACAGTCTCCTCAAGTGGTGTCTGTGAGTGATCAAGTTTGAGAACCACCGCTCCAGACAAACTCCTCTCCACAAATCTGATCATTTTCTAGTTCTTGTCTCTCGACTTAATCATGCTCTTCAGTCCTCACCTTTTGGC
>NW_006441386.1:9324128-9338484 GCF_000325575.1 Pteropus alecto
GAATGCATTTCCCACCCTTTTGTTCCCATGCAGGGGATCCTTCCGAAACACTGAGGAGAAGTGTGAGAACACTGGGAATAAAGGTCAGTCCTACTGTCACTCCCCACTCTCCAGCTTGGCCCATCCTTCTTCCCCACACTCCCTCCCCACACATGTGCCTCTAAGCATTTTCCTCTTTTAAAGGACTCATCCATCCCTCCCATGTGACCCTAGTCCTGACACAGCAGATGACTTCACCACTGAGCCCACTGCCCATTTCTCTACCTTGACTGCCATGCTACCTGACCTAGCATATCTTGACTTTTTTCCTAGGACAACATAGAGACCCCAAGCTGGATCATAAAATAAGCAGCTCAGAGTAGGGCCTGAAAGAATTAAAGGGAAGTTTGGAGAAGGTGGGGTAGAACTGAAGGACTGTGTTATCAGTGGCGCACCCACGTGTAGGATCACTGCTCTGAGATGGGGTCTTCTCCCCCTCCTCTCTCTAACCCCCTTCTCTTTCTGTTCTGACCCAGGATGATGGCATCCTCTATGCCTCCCTTGCCCTCTCCAGCTCAACCTCAGTGTCAGCATCTCCCTGCCACCCTTCCCATGACAGCCCCCAGGAAGAGACCCTTTATTCGATCCTAAAGGCTTAAGGAGTGGGACTGAATGATGACCTCCTTAGAGTAAGCTGCACAGAGGGGTCACCACTTAATAAACCCATAATAACCCCAGCCAGACACAGATGACTCAGAAGCCAGCAGAGGTTAAAAGCCATCAAGGACCTGAGAGAAAGAATTATCTGCTCCAAATCCCTCTTCAACCTCCTTCCCTTGCCCATGAAAATAAAAGTACCTGTAGGATTATCTGATGCATCCAAGGAGAAAACTGATGTTGCTTTTAACTTCTGTCCTTCTTTCCAAAAATGAATTGTAATAGATAGCTCATACCCAAGATTCTTCCTCTAGTACTTTTGTTCAGTGACTGCCTCAGGCCTGGAAACACTAAGTCCCCAAACAGTGGTAGGCAGCTCAGATCCCAAGGTCTGCCCCGCAATCAACCATTGTATTTCCTTTATGATAATAACTAGTATGGATCGTGTTAAGCCTTTACCTCTATCACCTCATTTAAATATCATGAACGACCCTGAATATGGTATTGGATGTTTTCATTTGAAGCATGAAAAGAACCAGAATGATTACAGTGCTTTTCTCAAAGCTACAAGTGGTGAGCCAGTATTTGAACCCAGACCTGCTCTTCTCGATGTCCTTTTCCCAGGACTCAGGTGTCATTGCCTTTCCAGATTTCTATACTGTGTAGGCCTCTCACTAAAGACAGTAATATCAGTGATATGGAGGAGGGTGAGAAGCCAAAAGGAAGCATGTGATTACAGATGATCAAACCAAGAAAACCAGTAACCTGTTTAATTAACACATAAACTGAACAACTCCATCTTTAGCCATTTAACTTGTAGAGTTAAATGTCTTAACAGCTTACTAGCTTTATAGGAACCTGTGAGAGGCTCTTTCTCCTGCTCCTGGTAAAGGCGGGTGAGAGATCACAAGGGCACAGAACTCTCTTCAAAGAAGGTGAACTCCTGTGTCATCTCTGTGCTGTGGCTCCACCCTCTGCTCCACAGCTGGTCCCTGAGCTCCCTTTGCATATCAGTGACTTCCCTGCATTCTATGGTCCAAGAAGAGGGTGGGGGCTGACTCGGGGCCCCCTACACCATGGTGGTGCTGGGACCCACTTTATTACTTTACTTGCATCCACCTTTATCTGATGACTGGCAGAGAAAAGGGCAGCTGTGGTTGCCCTCTTGTGTATACCCTACAAGTCCAGTGTATGGAAGCAACTGGTTCACCCTCCAGGTGAACCCACTCCTCATAGCTGCCTTTGCTGACCTCCACATGGCCTTTGTGGACACCTGGGAAATGACTCTAGCTTGGTCCTGCTCAAAAACATCCACCTAGATAGGCTCACCATCCAAAACAAGGCAGATTTCCTCCTTTCCTTTATCTGCCCCACCTGAGTGCTTCTGCCAGTCCTGAGGCTGTGTGGATAGAGGGCCTGAGGACTGTTGTGAAGAGGATCACAGTCATAATAGGAGTTCTGAGATATGGGCAGGTGCCATAAATTTTTCTCGCCTAGAAGACTGCAATAGCTTCCTAACTACAGCCGATTCTATTCTTGCTCCACTCCAACCTCTTCTCCACTCAGAATAAGTGTGATTATTTTAAAACAAAAATGAGACCAGGTCATTAGCTTGCTCAAGAGCCAAAGGCTTCTCAAGTAAAAATCCAAGCCCCTTACCATGGTCTGAGGTCCTGTATAATGGTCCTGCCTAACTCTACAGCCTCATTTATTGCCACTCTTCCAACCCCATGGACTCTTGCTGCTCAAGCAGGTCAAGCTGTCTGGTCTCGGGGCCTTCATGTATGCTGTTCCTGTGCCTAGAATGCCCCTCTCCCTGATCCTCATATGGATGGCTTTCTTCTTAGCTCTCTGATCAAACATCTTCTCCTCAGAAGCTTTCTCTGACCACTCTCACACCCCAGCATTCTATCCCCTTCTCGGGCTGCTTTTTTCTCAAATCACTAACCACAACTTGTGATTATTTGGTTTCCTATTATTGTTGTTGTCTGTCTCAATAGAAATGTATTCTACATGAGAAGGGTTTGTCTAGCTTACTCACTGTTGTATTCATTCCAGTGACCTAGAGCAGTGCTTGAGACATTGTAGGTGTTAAATAAGTACTCATTGAATGAACGAATGAATAAAGTCAGATAACTAAGATGTTTTATGCTCTGCACCTTCTTTCAGCAACCTGCATCCCATGAGACATAGGCAATTGGCCAAAGTGCCCCCTTGTTGCAGCTGCTTATTACAATTGCACGATTATCAACATTAATGCTTCATATTTATATTAGGGCAATATGATTTTCAATGTAGTTTCCTATTTTTATTTGGGATGACTACCCCAAGAACATTCTCTCATTTTATTAATGAAGCCTCAGGAGGTGGAATACAGCTGATCCAGTCCTTGGTCCCAGTTTGGTTGCAAAAATAGTGATACTGGTGACAACAGTGGCAGAAGCACTCTTCCCAGGAAAACCTACCTCCTGGAAAGGTTGGAAATGACCACCCTTTTCTGACTCTGGCTGACCTGGTCTTCACCGTGTCCTGGTGTCAGTTCCTTGACTGGGGAAAAGGGAGTTTCCATGTCAAGTCCAGTCTCTTCCAGGGTTTATCCGTGCACTACCGGCGCTCCTTGTCTTCCACCACAGGATCCTACCAGTTGTTCCCTGGATCCTTTGACTCTGGATTCCAGGGTTCCCTGATTACCCTGAAAGGGGCTCCGTGACCAGGTATGACTACGTCCGCAGTGCCTAAGACCCTCTTCCGGCTCCTCTCCTGGGCCACCGGGTCTTCACTCAGCGTCTGCCACGAGTCCTTGTCCCCATCGCGTTCAAACACATCGCCTGCCACCACTACGGTGCCCAGGGCGGTGCCTGCCACCACCACGCTCACGTCCCGCTGGCCGCCATGACCCGGTGTGGCCCACACCTCGAGTCCCGGCCCCAGCTTCAGGGGCCGTTCCTCACCAAGCCCATGGGGAAGGTAGCGGCCCCCGGGGAGGCAGAAGTCATGCGAGACCAAAAGAGCCGCCCCGGGAAACAGCCCCAGGTTCCCTATGTGATCCGAGTGTCCATGGGTCCCCACCACCAGTGTCACGTCTGCGGGAGCCACGCCCTGCCCGGCCAGGGCTCTCAGGAGCGCTTCCTGAGCCCAGGGGCCCCCAGTGTCCACGAGGATGGGGCCGCCGGCCGCCGCTTCCAGGGCCGTCTTCGCCTCGCCGCCCTCGGGCGGGAGCTCTCCATGGCTGCCGGCCTGGCCCCAGGCCTGGGGCAGAACAAGGGTCACAGAGCCGTCGGCGCGCACAGCGTCACCGACCCTCTCGGGCTCCGCGTAGCCCTTCAGAAGAACCACCACAGAGTAGGGGTTGCCTGGCATCCGCATTGGAAGCTCCCCGCGCAGCGGCTCGGTCCGCAGTCGCCTGCTCATGGCCGGAGAGGGAAGGCCTGGGGAAAGGAAGTGGGGCTGTAGGCAACTCTTCAGTCCTTTCGAGTTCCCACACGCCCCTAGTGTCCGCCAAATGGCACTTCCAAATCTGTTTTTTGCCGCCCCTTCGCACCCGTAAGGTGGTATCGCCTCCCACCCTTCCAAAGATGGTACCGCCCACCCTTTCCTTCCAAGTAAATCCACGTGTCCTTCAGCGTTTTTCGGCCCCCGCCCCACTCCTTTCGCGTGGTAGACCCACACTCAATCACTTTCCAGAGGATGTCCTTTTTTATTTCCCTCACTCTAACCGAAGCCGCTCTCTACCTTGGATCTAGTTATACCGTCTTCCTTATGTCTTGCCTTCTTCTTTCCGAGAAAAAAAAAAAACAGAAATCGGAAAAAGCCTGAAGGATTTTGTCCTTTGCGAGTGCCCGTAATCCCAAGTATGGCGGCCGAGGTGGCACCACACACTGAATTTTAATCCCGGCGCATTCTCCGGCATGCGCAGACAGGCCGCACAGACCCAAGCCTAAATATGGTCTTCAAGTGGGTGGTGCCTGGTAGCCTCCTCCTGCAGCAACCTTACAAAGTACCACTAGGTTCTAACAACCCCTTCATCTGGGCGCTTCCACATCGGCCAGCTGTGCTGTGTGCACTGCAGTTGTGAAACTTTGGACCCAGCTGATGTATTTTTAAGTTTACTAGTGATAAAGAAAATTTGGCACCTGTGAAATTATGTGGTGGGCCCTCAGTGAAATTAATATGAAGTAGATCAGTATCTACCCCACTTAACTTAGCAACATCACCGTGTCCCCTCCTCAGTTTTTTGGCAAGTAGACTCCTGGACATAGGCGATGTAGATGTAGAGAATGCCCATCTGGCTTCTTCCTTGTAAGGGTCTATAAAGGGGGCAAAGTGAACTTCCCAAGGTCCACACTCCTATGCATCGCTGACCTCTGGGTGGGGTGGGGAATAGTAGATATTTAAAGAGGAAAACCTTCAATACAGTCACCACATACACCTACAATTAACGGGCTAGATGGCAGGCAAAGGGCTCATCTATTGGGGTAGGGCTTCCACCTACTGCTCACACTTTTCTCCCCATAGCCATGCCGTGCTGTACCATCAGGATCCTGCCTGAGACCAAATGGGAGAGAACAGCTACAAGCTCTGAGTTGGGTCACTCAAATATACACACACACCCTTAAAGCTGTGGGGCAGGGAGAGCTCAGACTTCAGAGCATTCTCTGTGACCCCTGCCCTTCCTGGGGGCTCAAAAGCAGGAGTCAAAGATCCTCTGGGTTATGCTTGGGGTAGTCTGATGTATTGGGCATCTCTTGTTCCTCTTCCTCTTCCACCTCCTCTTCTTGCTCCTCCTCCCCTTCTGTCTTCTGTTGCCCATCTGTGATCTTCTCCTTTCCAGTCCAAGTTTCCTGTAGACACGCTAGGTTGGGTGATAGAAAACAATTTAGATTGTAGTCCTGGGGGTAGGGGATGTTGTGGCTGTGCAGGAAAGGGGCCAGCTCACACACTTACCAGTTTCGGCAGCTGGGAGCACATGACTTTCACAGAGAAAATGCTGTAGGGGCTGTTCCTGATGGTGGAAGTACCAGTCTCCCACAACATCTTCAAATTCCTCCAGCATCGTCTCACACTGGTCAAGAGTAAGGGTCAGAAGGCTATCTGCTCTGCTGGGCTTTGGAAACTCTCCTCTTTGCTCTTCACTCCCTGTCTCTCTACCCCATCTTGGAGAGGCAGGTAGCCAGAAGGTTAAACTTGGCTTACGAGGTGTGTGATCCTTATTCATTTAACAAAAATTTACTAGCATCTACTCTGCCAGGTAGGTTATTAAACTCTGAGTCTCAGCTCCTTGCCTGTAAAATGGGAAATGGTAATCAGGTAGTTGTGAAGGTAAAATGAGGCAGCAGCTGAAATGTATGTGGCCCTGAATTTGGCACATTGTAGGTGCTCAGTAAGTGGTAGTGCATATTTTTAGTTTCCATTATTATTCTTTGATATGTTCCTGGGCACACTTCAATCAATGGCAGAGTCTTTACTCTCGCCACTTCTTGCTCAGAGGTAGGCCTCTCTAGGATCTAGCTCCCCTTTCAGGTTCCCTTCTCACCTCCCTGGGCAGTGCAGTATCCTATCCTACCTGCTTCTTGAGGAATGTGACCTCCACGCTGGGCTCGTCCCACAGCTCCAGAGGGATCCCCAGATCCACCTTCACCCCCTTCTGCACCAGACCTTTCAGTGTTGCCATGGTCTGACTCTGCCCCTGAGAGATGGGAATATGGGATCAGCCCAGCCCACCTCTTCCCCTATCCGCCATATCAGTGTTGTCAACTATTGGAGACTCAGAGGTGAGTTCCATAAGGGTGAGATGAGGGAGTCTAACGATGAGAAGGGGACACTTGAGAGCTGGGGGAGGTGGGCCTCAGAGGATACAAGTCTGAGAAGTGGGACCCTGCCCTGGGGAATAGTCTGACCTTGGCATATCTCAGTGAGCCCTTGCGCTCAGCATGAACACTGTAATCTAGGATCCGCTCACATAAATTCTCCAGGGCTTCTTCTAGCCTTGTCTCTCTGTGGGAAGAGGAGAAACAAAGATTCCCTGAATACTGTAGAAGCTCCCAGGGTTCCTTTAGGGGTTAGAAGGTGGAAGAGCACCAAGGACTCACGAAACGCTGTAGGGGACATGTCTCTTCCTCTTGCCTGTGTCCAGCACCTGCCCCAGCTCCAGCACCTCTCGGGATCGGCCAGTACGACTCAGTTCTTCCTGTAGCTCCAGGCTCAGCAGCTTACACACTAGATATTTGAGGGGATTGAGAGATAAACATGCCAGCAACTCATTCTGCAGATGAACAAAGGCAGCAGAGCATGGTGGTTTCAAGTGCAGACTCTGGAGTCAGCCTGGCTGGGTTGCAATCCTGACTCAGCAGCTTAGTAGCTGTGTGACATTCCTGATGTGTCTTGGTTTCTTCACCTCCAAAACATATAATAATAGTACCTCTTTATAGGGGTGTGGTAAGGATTAAACAAATCAATCTACGTAGAGCTCTTAGAATAGTGCTAGCACATAGTGAGCATTGTATAAGTTTTTGCTGTTGTTCTGCAATTATTTATTGAGCTCCTCCTGGATGCACATAGCAATACAGAGAGCAATAAGACCCATAGTGCCTATCCATGGACATTGCCAGTGTAGTTGGGGACAGATAAAAAGATGACAATATGGTGCAATGGACCCTACACTAAGGGTTAAGACCAAGTGCCTTAAACTCATTACGAAATTCAAAACTCATTCAATGGTCACATGGACTTCCTACTAGCCTGCAATTTCCTTAAGGGTGAGCATTGCATCTATTCCACCACTGTCTTTCCAGCACCTAGAATATGGCCTGGCATGTAAGAGGTCCCAAGAAAGGGAGTGGCCTATACAGAGGTGCCAAGTGAATTAAACACAGGAGCAAGTAACAAAAGTGCCCAAAATGTGCCACGCATGATGCTAGGACCTGGGAGACACAGGTACTCTCTTTCACTCCAAGCGTGTACACTATAATGGGAGATGACAGAAAAGAAATACTTCCAAAGGCAGTAACATTTAAACTGGATCTTTAAGAACATACAGAAGGGAGAAAGTCATTCCAGGCAAAGGGAAAAACAGCATGCAAAAGCACAGAGGTTTGAGAAGATAAGGCAGGCTCAGTGACTGCTGAGAAGTTCAGTGTGGCTGAAGTATGGGCAATTTGGGGATGGAAGTTGGGGCATGGAAATGTAAGAAAGGTGGGGCCATACAACAGAGAGACATGTGCTCTGCCCTAAAAATGCTGGCTGTGTTCTGATCACAGCAGGAGGCCTGCATAGATGTTAAAAAGCAAGGACTGACAAGACTGGTATATGTTTAAAAAAACTGACAGAGGTCGGGGAGAAGAGTGGGACCAAGTCTTGAAGAACACGGATATTGAAATGCAGATTAAGGGCAAAAGAATTCAGGGACAAAACTAAAGTTAGGAAGGCAACAAATTAGGGAACCAGAGTACTCAATGGCCCAACTCTGAAGTGCCCGCTCCCAGCTGGGCCCCACTCTTAATGCAGCCTCAGATGATGCTGCTCGCTGTGAAATCCATAAGTACTCTCCCTTTGCAAAGCTTCACAGGTATGGGGAACCTCTCCCAGTTGTGTGGCCTCTTTCATTTATGAGCTTTCAAGGGCTGATTTACTTATCCCTAAATCCCTCAGGAGAGCGTGGGACCTGTAATTTGGGAGCGTCTCTGCCGAGGTGGAGCAGAGGATGTCAACAAGGTAAGAGCCTCACACTCCGCTCCTGCAGGCTCTCCAGATTTAGGTCCAGTGGTATGGAAACACACACACACACAGACACACACACAGACACACACACAGACACAGACATACACACACACACTCTAGGGAGAAAGTCATGCACGATTGATACACACACACTGAAGATGCTCAGTGGAGTGGGAAGTCCTGCGCAAATAGTCCCTGAACTACAATTCCCACAAATCATTGGGGGCCCAAGCCAGTAAGAAAAAGCGGGCATTCTCTGGATCTCATGGGAATTGCAGTGCCATAGTTTTGGGGTAACGCTATGAGTTTTCCTCCCTTGACTCCATTGGATTTACGCCAAACTCCACCAGAATCTCCCTCTGGTCTTCAAGGAGGTCGAGTGACCCACCCACATCGGTCCATTTGGTCCGGCCCAGACGAAAGACTAGCCAGAGGGATATGAATAAGGGCTTACTCCCTTCAGATACCTTCGCATTTGCTGGGCAAGCGTTCTGTGTCATTGTCCTCTTCCTTCGGCGTCCCAGCCCAAGCACCGTACACAGTCAAAATGAAAAACAACATTCTCAACCGCACAGGTCCCATGACAGAGTGCTGTTCTCAACCAACCACCCCTTGCCTTCAAACCAACTTCGGGAAGGCAGCGGGCCCTTTAATTTCCGAGGCAGTCGGTGGCAACTTTAATCTAGCCTGGCCCTGGAGGCGCAAGCGCAGTGCCGGCCGGAAAGGGGGTGGAGCCTTCCCGCGTTCTGGGATTCCCCGCCTCGGTTTTGTAGCGCCTCCCAAAGGTCCTGGCCGCCCGGTAGTGAAGGAATAAACAGGAGTAATTACAGAAGGGGAATGTGCTCCTTACACGTAGACAGCGACACCAGCGTTTTTTTATGTGGTTTCAGGCTGTGAGCCTAGAGGACTTATTCCGGCTCAGAGAAGGGGCGGTGACTTGCTCCCGACTCTGCCAGGACCTGCTCCGGGGAGGGGGCGGGGCCAACATGGCGCCGAGCGCCGGGTGAGCGGCGCTTTGGCTGCGGTGAGAGTCTTTTCCAGCGCGGGGCGCTCGGCTGGCGGGGGCGCATCTGAGTAGTACCGGGGACTAGACCCTTTGATGGGCCTGTGTGGGGACCAGGAGGAGGACGGTTGGTTGTGTGTCCGTGCGCATGGGGACTCTTTGCATTGGAGGGATGTTGGGGGATGAGGTGGGCTCTTTGCTGCTGCTTTCGCGCTCGACCCATTGCCTGGGGATCTTCGACCCGCTTCCCCGCTGGGGTGACTACAAAGATCTAGCTCAAGTTAGCCCTTCCCCGTGAAGCTTTCTTGCAGACTCCACTGACTTGAGGGGCTCCTGAGGTCGTCACGTGTTTTATGAGCCTTTACTGACAGAGGGTACTGCGGGGTATTGAAAGATTAGTAGGTGTTCTCTAGGAAACTGGGACTCGACCGCCTCATGTATACCCGGCCCCAGGCATGGAGTATGTGTTGAATAAATGTGTTTCTTACAGATAAGACTTTAAAAAGTAAGGGAGGAGACCTGAGATGCTTTGAGAAGAACCAAATTCTCTTTCGCCTCCATCTTCGCACCGCTCCAGCACGCCCCCACCTGCATCCCGCAGTCAGTCCTAAACGCTTTTGACATTAGTCTTCCTAATGACAGCTTCAAGCGAATCACTTTACTTTTGGTCACAGAGTAGATTCCAAGCTTGGGCCTGTATCTTGTTCATTTTGATAGTAGTGGTTACCGAGGATGTATTGAGCACCTACATTTTTAAGCCTCACCATTCATTTACTCAACAAATATCCATTGAATACAGTGTCTCAGGCAACAGTCTGCAGTCTTGGAATATATCAGTGAATATAACAAAGATCTCTGTCCACACGGTGCAGGAAGGGGAGATGTGGTAGTGTTTAACAATAAGTGATACAATATGTATGTTAATAGTTGTTAAATGCCATGGAGGAAAAAAAGCAGAGTGGGAATGGGATGTGTTATTAAATAGGGTGATAGAAATAGGCAGCCAAGCAGACGTCTGGGAAAGAGCATTCCAGGCAGAAAGAACAGGCAAAGGCCATAAAGCGAGAGCATGCCTGTCAGTTTTGAACATCAAGGAGGACTGTGGGACTGGATCAAGGTGGAAGAAGGAAAGGAGATCAGAGATATGCAGAGAGGACAAATCAGGCAGGGCCTTGTAGACCATAGTGAGAATTTTGGATTTTATTCTATGGCAAATGGGGAGCCATTACAGGTTTGAGCAGAGAAATGACCTAATCTGATTTATGATTTGACAGAATCACTTTGGCAGCTATGTTAGGAATAGTTGTAAGGAACAAGGGTGGAACCAGGAAGAGCTTGTCAGGAGGCTGTTGAAGTTACTCAGGTGTTAGATGATGGGAACGTGACCATGCAGTGTGAATGGAGTGTTCAGGTTGGGTCTTCTGGTGGATTTGATGTGAGGACTCACCTGGATGGATGGTGTTACTACAAAGACAAGGGAAGCTGAGGATGTAGCATGTGGGAAGGGGGAAGATCAGGAGTTCAATTTTAGTAGAGGTTTTAAGTAGACAGTTTGATATACAAGTCTAGAGCTAGGAAGAACTCTGGGCTAGGGATATAAATTTAGCCTGTAAGCGATATTGAAAACTGTGAGAGAGGTTGAGGTCACCAAGTGAATAAGTAGCTAGAGAAGAAGATTAAGAACTGAGCCCCCGACATTCCAACATTAAGCAGATGGGAAGAACCAATAAAGAGAACCGAGAGGGAGTGGCCAGTGAAGTAGGAGGAAAACCAGGAGAAGGTAGTACAGCAGTGGAGTAAAAGTGCTTTCAGAAGGGAGTAGTCAGCTATGCTATGTGCTGCTGAGAGGTTAAAGAAGATGAGGACAGAGAGTGGGCCTCGGATTTGGCGATGCAGAGTCATCAGTGACCTTGATGGGTGGTTTCAGGGACCTAGCAAGATCAAAAGCCTGATTGGAGTAGGTTCAAGAGAGGAGAGGAGAGGAATTAGAAACAGTTAAGACAGCTCTTTAGGGAGTTTTATTACAAGGAGGAGCCAGAAAAGTGGAGTATAGCATATAAAGTGGAATGAAAAGGTTATTTAAAATGTATATTTGCTGAAATACACATAAAAGTTACCATCTCAACCATTTTTAAGTGTAGTTTATTGCATTAAGTATATTTACAATATTATGCAACCATCACCACCATCCATCTCCAGAACTCTTCATTTTATAAAACTGGAATTCCGTACCTATTAAACAATAACTCCCTATCCCACCACCTCCAGCCCCTGGCAACCACCATTCTACTTTCTGACTCTGAGTTTAACTACTCTAAGATCCTCACACAAATGGAATCATACCATATTTGTCCTTTTGTGACCGACTTATTTCACTCAGCATTATGTTCTCAATTCTCAGGGTTCATCCAGGTTGTAGCATGTGTCAGAATTTCCTTTTTAAGGCTGAATATTTCATTGTATGTAGACCACTTTTGTTTTGTTTTGTTTTAAGATGGGAGAAATAACTGCATTTTTAAGCTGATGGGAGCCATCTGATAGGTTGAGAAATTGATGATGTGGGGGAGATGGAAGAAATGCTTGAGCTGGTGACAGGCATGAACAGTTTATAATAACAAATAGGAAGGCAGAGTATGTGAGCACTGGTGCTGCTCAGGTGGTAGATGTGGTGGGAGTCTATGGAGGTCCCTTATGATAGCCAAAAGCAAGGAAGTAGAAAAGGTACTACATGTAGTATGATTGTCTGGCAGCATTAAGGGCCCATTAAAAGTTTATGGCCATGAATTTAAAGTGGGAATTGGCCATGACAATTAGGGGTGTTTCTCATCACCTTGAATTGTGTGGGTATATGTTATCGGCTCAGGAGAATTGTATTTTGCCAATATTGTATTTGTGTCAAGAACAAATAATGACGCAAGAAGGGGCAAGAGAGATGAAGGTATGTGCAAAACAACCTTAGGAAAAAGGTGTTTCCCATGTTTTACAGAGAAGAAACCCAAACCTGGGACAATTTACTCTGCCCAAGTGACATAGCTAGGTAGTGCTAGGCTAGGGTTTAAATTGAGAGCCAAGATCATTCTACCTCACTTGCAGTGCCTGGCATAGAACTACAGCTCAATTATGTTGATTGCTACCTCCTTTTTTTACACCCAGTACTGACATGGGGGACAGAAGACACCCCTGAGTTCCTTCCCTCCTTGCATACCCACTGTTTATTTGTTATGTCCTCTCCTGACCAGACCGCCTTTATTCTTTGGGTCTCATGTTTCCTTTTCTCTTTTGCCTGCCCCATCCCCCTGCCAGGGTCTCCATCTCTCTACCCTGGGGCATCATTCCTCAGGGAGGAGAAGAGGGGGCTCCAGAATGGCTGAGGAGAAGAAGCTCAAGCTCAGCAATACCGTGCTGCCCTCAGAGTCAATGAAGGTGGTGGCTGAGTCGATGGGCATCGCCCAGATTCAGGAGGAAACCTGCCAGCTGCTGACAGATGAGGTCAGCTACCGCATCAAGGAGATTGCACAGGTAACCCTGCCCCTCTACCTAGCCCTGCATTGTATTGAGGATTCTGCCCAGGCTCACTTCTTCCTCAGGGTCTTGGGCTGACATCTCTTCTCTTACTCCCAGGATGCCTTGAAGTTCATGCACATGGGGAAGCGGCAGAAGCTCACCACCAGTGACATTGACTATGCACTGAAGCTTAAGAACGTTGAGGTGATTGGGACACACAGGACTGAGACAGGGACAGGGTGGTGAGAGCAGTCCTCCCAGACACTGCATTTGCCTTCAGCCATGCCTTTGTGGGATCCCTTCTCATGCCAGTGTCTCTTTCTCTCCTGATATAGCCACTCTATGGCTTCCACGCTCAGGAGTTCATTCCTTTCCGGTTCGCCTCTGGTGGGGGCCGGGAGCTTTACTTTTATGAGGAGAAGGAGGTTGACCTGAGCGACATCATCAATACCCCTCTGCCCCGGGTGCCCCTGGACGTCTGCCTCAAAGGTTGGGGGAGAGGAGAGCAGGGTGGTAGGGAGGAGGGAAAGGAGGAACAATGCATATGGGTTTGAGGAAGCTCACGACAAAGAAACCCTCAGTGTGAGATCCCTGGTGAGTTGTAGGAAGTGGTAATAGGAATGAAAACATACATTCCTTAGTGTGGAGTGACTCCCTAGTGTCTGTGTCTAGCAGTTCAACTAATACGTTCCTTCTTTGCAGCTCATTGGTTGAGTATTGAAGGCTGCCAGCCAGCTATCCCAGAGAATCCACCACCAGGTAATCGCCATTCCCAGAGCCCCCCCTCCCCCCCCCCCCCCTGTCTCACTCTCCCTTCACATTTACTGCTCTCGTCACTCTTGCTGTGACTGGTTTGCCACCAGCTCCCAAAGAGCAACAGAAGGCTGAGGCCACAGAACCCCTGAAGTCAGCAAAGCCAGGCCAGGAAGAAGATGGACCCTTGAAAGGGAAAGGTCAAGGGGCTGCTCCAGCCGAGGGCAAAGGTCAGTTCTGCTAGACTAGGCCTCTCCTGGCTCTTGTCCCAAAGCCAAATGGTCATTTGTACAGTGGGTGAGGTCAGGGTAAGTAAGGGGCGAGAGCTCAAGCCAGAGAGCCTCAGAAGGGATCAAGCAGCCTAAGAGAAGCCAGTTCTCCCTGGGTAGGGGAGTAGAGGGTGAAGTTTTGTCTTTGAGGCCTCTTTTGAGCTTTCTTTTTCAAACCTGTTTTTCCAATTCACACAGGAAAAGAAAAGAAAGCACCACCCCTGCTGGAGGGAGGCCCTTTGCGACTAAAGCCCCGAAGTATCCATGAGTTGTCTGTGGAGCAGCAGCTGTACTACAAGGAGATCACAGAAGCCTGTGTGGGGTCATGTGAAGCCAAGAGAGCGGTAGGGTCCAACCACCTTCCCTTTACCCTGAGACTCCTTCTTATGGAGGCCCCACAAAATTCTCCCATGGTATCTCTCCCCACTTCACTCATTCCTTCTCCCACAGGAAGCTCTTCAGAGCATTGCAACAA
>NW_006441386.1:9338524-9343173 GCF_000325575.1 Pteropus alecto
TGAGAAGATTGGAAGGCTAGGACCTAGGATGAGGTTCTGGGGCAGAGGGGTGAGGAGACAGCAGGGAATGCTCATTTAAAGGGTCTGCCCTGTCACTTCTCTTTCCCATAGGTCCGTGTGAATGTGGTGCAGAACAACCTGGCCCTGCTCATCTATCTGATGCGCATGGTGAAGGCACTGATGGATAACCCTACGCTGTATCTAGAAAAATACGTGAGTGGCTTTGCCTACCCACCTCTCATCCTAGGTTTCGAGGACCTCACTGCCACCAACAGGAAGCCATTTGTCAGAATTAACTGACTCGGCACTTCTCCTTTAGGTGCATGAGTTGATTCCAGCTGTGATGACGTGCATCGTGAGCAGGCAGCTTTGCCTGCGGCCAGATGTGGACAATCACTGGGCGCTCCGGGACTTTGCTGCCCGCCTGGTAGCCCAGATCTGCAAGCATTTCAGCACAACCACTAACAACATCCAGTCCCGGATTACCAAGACCTTCACCAAGGTAAGCCAGGAGAATAAGGAGGGTAAGTCCTTTCCATCTCTACCCCAGGGCTGTCACTAGGATGAGAGCTTCACCTAAACCAGTGGTGAGTCAGTTGTGGCTGAGGAGAATGACACTGAAAACAAGGGTCAGAGGCCAGGGCGACTGGGACTTGAGCTATATGTATCTATAACGTCTTAATGATCTACAAGGAAAGTGTTTATGAGAGATTTGGGTCCTTACCAATTGGCCTTTCAGGCCCCTTATCTGGGTTTATTTTCCATCCCCTTACAGAGCTGGGTGGATGAGAAGACTCCGTGGACCACACGTTATGGCTCCATCGCAGGCCTGGCTGAGCTGGGACACGATGTCAGGCCCCAAGGGGAAGCACCGGGGGAGGGAGGCATCACGAGGTCATAGCGGGAAACAGTCCCACAATTGGGAGACCCTGTAGTGACCTCAGGGCTCTGGCTTCTCCTCTTCCTTTCCAACAGGTGATTAAAACTCTGATTCTGCCACGGCTGCAGCAGGAGGGGGAGCGGATCCGCAGTGTCCTGGATGGCCCTGTGCTGAGCAACATTGACCGCATTGGAGCTGATCATGTGCAGAGCCTCCTCCTGGTGACCAGAGCCCCTTGCCCTCCCCCGCTTACTCCTTCCCACTACCCCTTCCCCCCAACACACACCAGGGTACAATGTTTAGCAAGCATGTGGTATCTTTTATTCACTTGTCCCGTCTTTGCCTCATATATTCAGAGCACATCTCAAAGTCCCATATTGTCTTGCAGATGGGAAGACTGAGGCACAAAGGGGTTAAATAAGAAGAGGTCTTAACTCTCAGCCTATGACTTCTAGACTGCACTGCCCCCAATGCTTCTGCATCCTTATTGCCCGTTCCATGCAAGGCAAATGCCCTATAGACCAGCTACCCCTTAGATTATTACCAGGGTATTCAGCAAGTTTTGTTCACACCAGTTGGTGCCTGTGTTTTCTCATAAAGAAAACCACAGCATTCCTCACATACACTGCTATCCCAGCAGTTTGACTTCCAACAGCAGCTAAAATGATAGGTAATATCTTTTTTCACCTTCACGCTTCTAAGAGTTCCAGCTCTCTCTCTACCTGGCTTTTTTTGTTTGTTTTTTGCCTTCTCTACAGAAACACTGTGCCCCTGTACTGGCAAAGCTGCGTCCACCACCTGACAATCAGGATGCCTATCGGGGAGAATTTGGGTCCCTCGGACCCCTCCTCTGTTCCCATGTGGTCAAGGCCCGGGCCCAAGCTGCTCTGCAGGCTCAGCAGGTCAACAGGACCACTCTTACCATCACCCAGGTCAGTGACAGTGCAGGGAAGAGGAAGGTAAAATGAAGAAAAATGGGGGTGGGATAGTCAGGGTTTCCATCATGGTAAAGAATCACAGACATACTTATACTCAGGTACTAATTTTTTTAAAAAGGCCCAGGGCCCTGTGCATCAGAGTCTTAGGGGAAGCTAGGCCCCCAACCCCAATGAGACCCACTGAGAAGTAAGAGGAGCCCTTTTTTCTTAGATGTTGACAATTTTCTTCTTGCTTCTTTTTCCTATAGCCCCGGCCCACGCTGACCCTCTCACAGGCCCCTCAGCCTGGCCCTCGTACACCTGGCTTGCTGAAGGTTCCTGGCTCTATTGCTCTGCCTGTCCAGACACTGGTGTCTGCACGAGCTGCTGCCCCACCTCAACCTTCCCCTCCTCCAACTAAGTTTATTGTAATGTCATCGTCCTCCAGCGCTTCATCCACCCAACAGGTACGGAGCTGTGTGGGACTGACCAGGGATGGTGGGCAGCATGTCATCATGCTGCCCTGAGGGGCCTGAGGTTACTTCAGAGCACTCTGGGGTGGGCGGCTAGAGTATAGCCCAGTCCCATCTGGACCCAAAAATAGGAGCTAGAAGGATTACTTCCCAGGGGCCCAAAAGGCCACAGATGCTCCTCCTGAGCAAGGCTCAGAGGATAAATTATTCAGTTGGAGCAAGTGAAGTATTCCCCCAGACCCAAGGAATGTAGAGGATATAAGGCAACAGGTACTGCCTTTCTTTCTTCTTCCAGGTCCTGTCCCTCAGCACCTCAGCCCCTGGCTCAGGTTCTACCACTACCTCTCCCGTTACTACCACGGTCCCCAGTGTGCAGCCTATTGTCAAGCTGGTCTCCACTGCTACAGCTGCACCCCCCAGCACTGCCCCCTCTGGCCCTGGCAGTGTCCAGAAGTACATAGTGGTCTCTCTTCCCCCAACAGGGGAGGGCAAAGGAGGCCCCACCTCCCATCCTTCTCCTGTTCCTCCCCCATCCTCAGCTCCCTCCCCCCTTGGGGGCAGTGCCCTCTGTGGAGGGAAACAGGAAGCTGGAGATAGTCCCCCTCCAGCTCCAGGGACTCCAAAGGCTAATGGCTCTCAGCCTCCTGGATCTGGCTCCCCTCAGCCTGCGCCTTGATGCTGTCACACATCCGCCAACCTTCTCTCCCCCAGATTCTATTTCTCCACACAACAAACACACATACACATGTATACGCATGCTAGGTGGAAGGAAGTAGTCTGCTTCCTTCACCGTAACTTCTTTTTAGATATTGTACAGCCAGCTCCTCAGAATAAAAGTTTGATTTGTAATTTCTGATCCACCTTAGTCTTTCCTGTGTCCAATACCCTAAGAAGGTCTAACCCGTTGAGACCTTATGATCTCTAGGATTTAAGACTCTTCCAGTTACATCCATAGTCATGGGCTGGAAGGCCGGAAAAGACAGTATCGTCCTTCTCCCTAACCACAGGCTGCTGCCTTTGGTGCCCATATTCTCACTTGGGGAACCTCAGATCCGAATGACATAGGCATCACTGTGGCTTAGGTGTCGTACCCACTTGTGGGGGTTGGCATTGCCGCAGGGTCTGAATGCCAGCCTGAGGAAGCGAACCTGGAGGCCAGAGCACGTGTGCCGGGGAAGTTCAAAGGAGAGGCTTGCAGGACCCAGCCCCAGAGGAGGGGCTGAGGTGGAGTGCCCTTGACTGGGAGGTCCAGGCAGGCCCGGGATGTCCATCTGTGAGGGGGAGAAGTAGGGGGAGGGGTGCTGAAGGCACAGAGAGGAAGTTGGGCAGGGAAGCCAAGGGGTCAGAAAGCTGACCATGCTGGCGGGAATAATGCAGCAACTGCATTAGGAGAGATAGGTCAGGGAGCTGAAAATGGAGGTGGGAGGAGACGAACTTAGAGAATCAGCAGCCAATACCTGGAAAAGGCCTGAGAGCTGAGAGCCTCCTTGCACCCGAGGCAGGTCCCAGTGAAGGGCTCCTTCCCTGAGCTCTACCTTCTGCTCTGGGCTGCTGAGCTCCTGAGACAGGCTGGAGTTTGGAGAGGAAATGTGCTGGGTTCAGCCCCTCCCTGCTTTGGGGGCAGGCAGTTCCACCCCACAGTGCACACACTCCTCCCCAGTGTCACCTGTTGCCCGGCAAGCTGTTAAAACCACCTAAGTCCCCACAGTGCACACACACTAACCTGACCACCCCTCGAGGCAGAGGAAGGTGCAGCCTGACGTTGAGAGCTTGGCTGTAAAGACAAAAGGAACAGAGTCAGCCCCAGGAAGGTAGTGACTTGTTCCCTCTCTTCATTAATGTCACAGCTAGAATGCAGCACTAGTGCCACCATATCCCCTTCCCAAACTCTTGAGCCTCTAACTAAACTGGATTCCGAGGCTGGTGACTGCATCTAAAAGCAGAAGCAACAGATGTCTGTCTCCTACCCACTATAGCTGAACTAGTCTTGGCTATCCCCACTCGTACCTTTTTGGGGGCAGGTCACATCGCAACTTCAGATAAACCTGGAGCCTAGAAGAGAAAGTACAATACCTTTACTAGGATCACATCCTACTGGTATCTCACCATCCCCACCCAAGGCCCCCAGAAGTGGCTGTTAGTTGTGCCCCAGGAAGGAGAGAGAAAGGATGAAAATCTACCCAATTTCATTAGTGACTAGCATTCACAAGGCTGAGTCCACTTGTGGGGAGGGTGCCTTTTTCTAACTCTATATCACTACCATCCCTCCACAGTAAGTCTTGGGAACATATATCTATTGGCTTGGGTTCCGGGGAAGTTCAAGAACAGGAGAAATGGTCTCACCTGCCAGAGCCTGGGTCCCACTGCACAGAGGGAAAG
>NW_006441386.1:9343228-9367865 GCF_000325575.1 Pteropus alecto
AGGTCATCTGAGAGTTGGTACCGCATCACAGTCAGCTAAGACCAGGGAGGAAGATCAGTTTGGTCCCCTCACACCTGAACTGCCTCCCTTCCCCCTGGCAAATGGAATATGCTAGGCCAGCCCATCCTGACCTCGCCCTGAGGTGGTTGCAAACGGAGGATTCGATGAGACTCGAATTCATCCAGGTGCACTGAGCTGTGAAATGAGACCTCATCCACCCGAATTCCTGGCCCATAACCTGGAAAAACAGAAAGACGACTCTCCTAAACCATATTTTAAGAGAAAAGGGCAAGGGTGGAGTGGCGTGAAGATCTACCTCTAATTTCCATGAAACCTATGGCAGTGACCTATATCTAGGAGAAGAAAACCCACTTTTTCCTCACCTCTTAGTTCTGACTTTCCCACACAAAATTCTTCTGTCAAGCCAATGCGCATCTCTGTCAGAAGGAAGGACATCAGAAAAGTCCACCAAATACCACCATTTACACCACCAAGGAGCCTGTCCCAAACCCAACCGTGGGCTCGACCTGCAAACTTCTCACCACAACCACTGGGAAGAAAGCTCTTGAGTCGGATCTCTCCCTGCACATCCACCTTCAGCAGCGATCCCTGAGAGTGGCCATAAGGTTAATAATGCCCAAAGGCAACCTCCCAACATTTCCCAGATACCGTCTGTCCTCAGCTCCAAGTCTGGGGGCCCAAACTTACATTAGATGCTATCAGTACAGACAGTCTCTCGACTACGTCCAAAAATACTTCGTTCTTTTGGCTCTGAGAAAGACAGAGGATTTGGGTAGTGGGAGACTGAACAGCCTACGTTCTAAAGTGGACGGGACAGTGGCAGCTAGGACCCTGGGGTGGGGACATGAGGTAAGGGAAGGGACTGGATTATCCATGTCTAAGGGAGGTGGAAAGATATGCCACCTCTGGACTCTGGATTCCCAGAAAAAGATCAGAGGGTTTGAACCTCTTGATCTCTCCCTCACCTGATCAGAGCGGCTGGACAGGACTGGGCGGCTGGCTGCACTGCTGGGGGCCACTTTGCTCTGTTGCGTCTCAGCCCCAAACTGGAAAGCACCCAAAGCCATCAGTCCTCAGGTCTGACACTCCCTACCACCCTTCTCCATCCTAATCCTCTTCCTCCACTGACCAAGCCAACACTGCTGAGGTCAAAGAGGCTGAAGGGCTTGCTGACCACGGCCTCAGTCTGGATGAAGTTCCTCAGCATCTCCGTGGATGTGGTCTGTATGTAGCCATAGTCCTAGGGACAAAGGAAGGGAGTCTTTGGGTGGGCAGTGGAGGGAAGGGATGAAAAAGGAGTGGACTTAGCTTCCCAACCAAGGAACAGAGACAATGAGGAAAATCTTTGGACCTTACCAGCACTTCATCCAGGAGTTCATAGACAAGAGCCACATTGTGGGAGATGGTCGCCTCTCCCAGAGAACCACAGTAGTCGCCCAGGAGAGTGGCTAAGCTGAGGAAAAAGAATGGACTGTGCATCTCCTCCTCCTCTCTGAACCCCCAAGCCCAGCTGCCCAGCCCTGCCCTCCTTACCGACTGAGCAGCTCTAGGAGGGTGAAAGGAGAAATGTTTTCTGAAGTTGTAGCCACCAAATAGAGGCCACTGTGTCTGATGTGAATAAAATGACGATCATCGTGGTGCTGAGACAAAGGGCGAGGGAAAAAGCATCAGGAAGACAGTTGTGCTGAAGGGCCCATGAGACTTGGCCTGGTATCTTGATTCCCCTGCTTCCTCGCAGTGGGACTTACGACGAACCAGAAACCTCCCTCGGGCCCGGCTTCCCAAAGTGTTAAGTGGAATTAATAATAGTTGCTACCCCAGAGGTGCTGAGGATTGAGACATGCGAGGAGCTGTGCGTGCTACATTGTTAGCAATCAACAAACTTTCGTTAATATTTGCAGGAATGTACACCCTCCCCCGGCCCCGCCCAAGGGAAAGCTCTCAAGGAAGCAGCCCGAGGAGGGAGGAGGCGCTCCCCTACCCGAGATGGTCCTGAATACTACTCCCACCCCCCGTGTGGTTACCATAACAACTGGGGACTCCTCTCCGGGCAGTCCTGTCAGCTTCCGGTAGAAGAGCTCAGCCACATCCCGGCCGCCACTGTCCCCACGGACTATCGGGTTGAAGGGCAGCTAAGGAGTCGGCAACACAGGCTGGCTCTGGGACACAACTTCCACCCAGCCTCTCCCCACCCCATGGACCCGCGGGTCAAGGATACAGTCCTTGTAGATGAGTGGGTCTCCCTTGGAGGACAGAATGAAGAACTGGGAAATCATGGCCGTTCTGGAGGGTAGACAAGGAGACAGCAAAAATTGGGCGTGCCCCTCCCAGCGGGCCTGGAACAAAAGGACGCGCCTGGGCTGGCCCTTTAAGAACGATTTTCCTCGGACGCGGGAAACCCGGCGCTCGCCCCGCCTCGCCAAACCTGTTCCTCCCTACACAAGCGCTGCTATCCCGTCATTCAGCCCAGGCTCGCCCGGTGATTGGCTAAGACCGGAAACCCGCGGGGAATGGGAGGGCGAAGGACATCCTCTCTGATTGGCCCGCACGCAGCGGCGTAAGTCACGTGTTGGGCGACGTTTCGCGCCAATTTCGGTTGGTCAGCCGCAGTCCGCCTCGCGGGCGTTCGCTGCTACCGAGTGAGCGCTTTGAGCCCGCCAACTGCTGCGGCGCGAATCTCGGCAGCAATGGCACTTAGGGACTACGCGCTCGAGAAAGGTGAGGGTCTGCAAGACTGGGAGAGGTCCTGCGCGGGAAGCTTCCCGGCAAAAACCTGTTGGTATGAGCTGGGGTCCCGGGGTGGCCGGCACGCAGGCCAGAGCCCAGGTCTGGAGGCGGCGGGGCTGAGGCGGACTGCCTGGGAGGTGCGCAGAACACCACGGTCTGAGAAGAGCTAGTAATCGAGTCCGGGAAAGGAGTGGGTGTCGTGGTGGTGGGGGGGACGGGTAGCCAAGTGGGGGCCTCTAGTGGGGAGGGTCACGCCCAGCAGGAAACCCTGTATAAGGTTCAGGGTCAGGTACCCCCTGACCCGCCTTCCGCGCTCTTAAGCTCCGGGTGCCCGCGTCCTGCGACGCGCCGAAGCCCTGGGGGCGGGGAGCCCGCGCCGCTGCGCGCGAGGATTGGCCATTTTAGGCCAACCTTCAAGCGGAAGTGAAGGCGGACGGAAGTTGCGCGATGCCTTCGGAGGGAGTGTCGTGTGTAAACAGTGTCCTTCCGCGCGGTGGCCTTGGAGAGAGCTACTGAGGGTGGGGGTGTACCTGGGAATTGCAGGTTTTAGTGGGAGGCAGAGAGACGAGGTAGCGGGGTGGGACGAAGTGGCTCTAGATGAGCCGGCCAATCGCCGGACGGGCTCCAGCCCTAGGCGGAGGAATCCTGGGCAGTGAGGCGGCCGCATCTGGGCCCATGTGCTTCTTTGTTTACTAAAAGCGGAAGCAGTGGCGGGAGAGGGGGTGGGGTAAAGGATGGGCCTGGTGGCAAAGATTTAGGGGACCGAAAGAAAAGGGGAATCATACGCCTGGAAGAAAAGCTGAGAACTTTGAGACCTGAGTGTGATGCTGGGAGTGGGGGAGGCCTTTGGGAAAGGGAATTGAGATTTCTACCTAAAGCAGAGTCTGGAATTCCCCTGGGGGTGGAGGTCGTGGGGAACACTGAACTGGTAGGAGCTCCTAATTCTTCTCTAGGTAAAAACAGATTTGTGAAGAGGAGTTTCGCCCATTCTGGATAGTATTATGCGGGGTTATTTAAATAGTCACAAGTAGTTAATGTAAGTGTTTTAAATGAAAGTGCCTTTCTTAGCTTTTTATCAGAGGAATTTGCAGGAAAGTGTCTGAAAGAAAAGAAAGTTGATTCTCATGGTTTTACATTTATTTTATAGAAAAGGTGAAGAAGTTTCTACAAGAGTATTATCAGGATGATGAGTTTGGCAAGAAGCAGTTCAAGTATGGGAACCAATTGGTAAGTCTAAGATTAGATAGAGGGAATAGGATGGTTACTTAAGGAACTGTAAGAGGTGGATTTGCTTATTTCAGCAAGTACATTTATCTGTGATATGTTTAGCGTTGTATTTGCTACGTGAATATAACTTTACATTTATGATAATTAAGGTATTTTTAAGAGTTGAGAGGCCTTCTTTTGGGAGCTGAGAAGTGAATATGCTCTCTCTCACACTGCTTTTTGTCCCCTGTGGAAGCCTGTATGCTGAGCTCACAGAAATGGTTCCTTACATGTGAACACTAGTGAGCATAGTAAACTTGGCTCTGAGGTGTTGCTAACTCTTCCCTACCCTAGGTTCAACTGGCTCATCGGGAGCAAGTGGCAGTGTACATAGACCTAGATGATGTGGCCGAGGAGGACCCTGAGTTGGTGGACTCAATTTGTGAGAACACCAAGCGCTATGCAAAGCTCTTTGCTGATACTGTACAAGAGCTGTTGCCTCAGTACAAGGAGAGAGAGGTGAGTGTTTGCAGGAAAATGCAGGACAAGAAACTTAGATTTCTGTCAGGAAGCTTTTCAGATGCCGATGTTTTCTGAGCTGGCAGGAAGCAGGGCAATGATTTCTGCCTGATGTCCTTTAAGCTCCATCCTGCTACTCATTTTTTCCATCTTTCTCCCTCTGCCTGTTAGGTGGTAAATAAAGATGTTCTGGATGTTTACATTGAGCACCGGCTGATGATGGAGCAGCGGAGCCGGGACCCTGGTGCAGCCCGAAGCCCCCAGAACCAGTATCCTCCTGAACTCATGCGTAGATTGTGAGTGGTCTCAGTGGAGAAAGGTATGGGAATTTGTTCTCCAGGACCTTACTAATGACTGTTTTCTCCCTTAGTGAGCTGTACTTTCAAGGCCCAAGTAGTAACAAGCCTCGTGTGATCCGGGAAGTACGGGCTGATTCTGTGGGGAAGTTGGTAACTGTGCGTGGAATCGTCACTCGTGTCTCTGAAGTCAAACCCAGAATGGTGGTGGCCACTTACACTTGTGACCAGTGTGGGGCAGAGACCTACCAGCCGGTATGTATGGAGCAAGGAACAGGAACACATTTCCTTCTCTTAGTGGTTTATGTAAGGTTTTTCCCTGCTGATGTTTATCTGCCGTTTTCTGTCTGTTGTAAAATACATCTATGTGTTCATTTTTCATCCTTTTTCTGGTACGTAGTAGTCTTTCTATCCATCTGTGTTACTGGTGCTTACCAGTGTTGACCCAGAATAGCTCAAGATGTTCTTGACAGTTCCATGGTGTCTATCTTAATGGAGAGGAAATGTGATTCAAATGACTGACTCTAAGGGGCTCATTTCCTTCTGATTTTCTTTGGTGCTTTCTCACATTCTAGATCCAGTCTCCCACTTTCATGCCTCTGATCATGTGCCCAAGCCAGGAGTGCCAAACCAACCGCTCAGGAGGGCGACTATATCTGCAGACTCGTGGCTCTAAATTCATCAAGTTTCAGGAGATGAAGATGCAAGAACATGTAAGTTCGGGGTATGTTGCCCAGGGAAGCTGGAGCTTGGGCAATCTATTTGAATACTGTAGTCACTCATGGATTAGGAAAAAAATGAAAGAACTGAAGCAGAGAAGTCACTTAGAACAGGAGGGAGATTTGACTGGAACTTTCTGATTGAGCTAGGAAGAGGTAAAGGAGATCTCCACTTCCCTTCTCCTGTTGGCTTGTCTGAGACTGAGCAGGTTGAGAAGTAGAAGAGTGGGATACCTAGTTCCTTGGGGTGGAGGGAGGGGATCTCATGTTCTTTTCTCCTTGTCTGTGCATTCTTATCCCCTATAGAGTGACCAAGTACCAGTGGGAAATATCCCTCGTAGCATCACAGTGTTGGTAGAAGGAGAGAACACCCGGATTGCCCAGCCTGGGGACCATGTCAGTGTCACTGGTATCTTCTTGCCAATCTTGCGCTCTGGGTTCCGACAGGTGGTACAGGTAAGAAAGGGAGTTCGAAATGAGGAAGGAATGTTTCCTTTCCCTCCTTGTTGGCCCACTCTCACTGTGCCCACAAAACTTATCAGCAGCAAAGCAAAATAGAACAAAGGGTGTTGCTGGAAACTCCTGAGGGAATTACATGGATGAGCAAGTTAAAGGCACTTTGTTCACATTTTGGTCTTTTCCTGTTCAAGGGTTTACTCTCGGAAACTTACCTGGAAGCTCATCGGATTGTGAAGATGAATAAGAGTGAAGATGATGAATCTGGGGCTGGAGAGCTGAGCAGAGAGGAGCTGAGGCATATTGCAGGTGAAGGGACCAGGGGGAGATCAGGAATGTGAATTTCTTCCTAGCACTTTTTTCCCTAATTTTTACTTTTTCTGTAGAGGAGGATTTCTATGAAAAGCTGGCAGCCTCCATCGCCCCAGAGATATATGGGCATGAAGATGTAAAGAAGGCACTGCTGCTCCTGTTGGTGGGAGGTGTGGACCAGTCTCCTCGAGGCATGAAAATCAGGGGTAAGAGGAAGGAGAGGCTCAGGATAAAGGCAGGCCTTTGGGGAGAGGGATGACAAGAATTAGTCTCTTTAGGTGACAAACTAGATGAGTTGGTATCTTAAATTTATAGGCACAGGGAGGAATCAGAGGAAATAATGCTGGGTATTGGGGCAGGGGCAGACCTCAAAAATATTTTTTTGTTGTGAACAACTTCCATTGAAAGAATATTCTGTCACAAATGGGCTTCCTTCCCTTCTAGGCAACATCAACATCTGCCTGATGGGGGATCCTGGTGTGGCTAAGTCTCAGCTCCTGTCTTACATTGATCGTCTGGCCCCCCGCAGTGAGTAATTTTTGGACCCTGGGAGAGGTAAATGTAGAAGACTAGGGATAGGATCACCATGTTTATTCTTTCTTGAAGATTTGGAAGGTGGGGAAGGGTTGGAGAAGGGAGATGTTGCCAGTGCCAGCACCCCACAGGAAGGCCTGGGTGGTAGGTATAGTAGTTCAGTGCAAGCCTCACCTCACTGTACCCCTTACTGGTATTCTTTGACTTATTCTTCTTTCTTGTTCCCTTTTCTCTTTCTAAATATGTCTGCTTATTTTCTCTCTTCCTGACTCTGCCATTTAGGCCAGTACACAACAGGCCGAGGCTCCTCTGGAGTGGGGCTTACAGCAGCTGTGTTGAGAGACTCTGTGACTGGAGAACTGACCTTAGAGGGTGGGGCCCTCGTACTGGCTGACCAGGGTGTATGCTGCATTGATGAGTTTGACAAGATGGCTGAGGCCGACCGCACAGCCATCCACGAGGTCATGGAGCAGCAGACCATCTCCATTGCTAAGGCAGGCATTCTAACTACACTTAATGCCCGCTGCTCCATCCTGGCTGCCGCCAACCCTGCATATGGGCGCTACAACCCTCGCCGCAGCCTGGAGCAGAACATACAGCTTCCTGCTGCACTCCTCTCCCGATTTGATCTCCTCTGGCTGATCCAGGACCGGCCCGACCGAGACAATGACCTACGGTGAATGAAGCTCAACACTCAAGGAGACATCCCTTAGGAATGATCTGGAGGGAGGGAGGAGAAATTGGAAAGCCCTCAGATTCTCTGCTCGTGGATACTGGTCCACAGTTCTTAGGGAAATGGTGGGTCAGGGCTGAAACACTGAGGATTTCCTGGAAAACTTTGTCCCTGCCAGGCTGAGGAGATGGTGGAGCTGAGGGCAGAAGGTATAGAGTTGGGGCACAGGGTGCGTAGCACCAAAAAGAGTGTTCCTCTTTGCCTCCACTATTCCCAGGTTGGCCCAGCATATCACCTACGTGCACCAGCACAGCCGGCAGCCTCCCGCCCAGTTTGAACCTTTGGACATGAAGCTTATGAGGTAGGAGAGAGCTGGGTAAGGACAGGTGTGCTCTACCAGTCCCCATATGGGGGCAGCATCTTGGCCCATGTGTGTGTCTTGAAAAGCTTTCAGTCTTAGGGTGTGTATATTTTACCACTGCCCTGCCCCTTTCTATGTCTTGGGTCTAGATACCCGCCAGGCTGACCATGTAACAAGCATCAGAACCAACCTTTCATACCACCAGCCTGTCTGGTGAGGCAGGTTCAGATTTTAGGCAAAGCTAGGTCCTGCTCCGTGGGTACTTGTCATTTTCTCCAGAAGTCTGTGTGAGGGCTCCCAGTGATCCCTCCAGTTTTTCTTCTGTTATTTGTCCTCTTTAAACAATTATCTCAATGGAAACAATACATTTCTGCTCTCTTTAGCCATCTCATAACATTCAGAGGAGGGGACTTGACCATTTCTAGTGACAGATTTATCTTCCACATAGTTGGAAATAATTTGAAAAGTACCATTCTATCAGTGATAGTCAAGCCACATAAGTAATTAATCACTTTTTTTTACTTAAAATTGTCCTCCTGCTTCCCCCCTCCCCCAAGAATTTTCTCAAATGGGAAACAGGCAGAAAAAACATACTCTCCTCATGTCCCTTTTTTTTTTTTGCTTTTCCACTAACGTCTCACAGACGTTACATAGCTGTGTGCCGAGAGAAGCAACCCACAGTGCCAGAGTCTCTGGCCGACTATATCACAGCAGCATATGTGGAGATGAGGCGAGAGGCTTGGGCTAGTAAGGATGCCACCTATACTTCTGCCCGGACGCTACTGGCTATCCTACGACTGTCCACAGCCCTGGTGAGTGGCCAGTGACTATTCTGCTGGAGGGTGGTCTGTTTTGGCTTAGTGGGCAGCCTGCTTAAATATTCTCTCTTGCCTCCTCCCTCCCACTCAGGCCCTGCTGGGGCTAAAGTGCTGACAGTGCAGATAGTGATCCTCTCCGTGCTACCGCACTGTGGGTACTTGCTGCTCCAGCAGGGCACACACAGCATCCATGGAGGGAAAGGCCTTCTTGCTTCTCAAACTTCACTGCGTGGGTAGGTGGGTGGGTGTGGTGAATTTCACTCCCTAAGTCCTAGATCCTGTGCTAGAAACCTTCATTTCTGTCCTCACATCTTGGACTTTAGTCCTGGGGGCTCCAAAGTGCTGTTCGTGCAGGTAGTGTGATTACCTGACCTACTGCTGAGCTAGCACTTCCCGAGCCCCAGGGACACAACCTCTCTGCCAATTGCCTTCTAGGCTGAGCTCCCCAAGCTCCATCTGTCATGGTGGGGAGCCCAGTGGAGTTCAGAAGGTTCTGGTCTCCCTCACAGGACAGCTGAACACCGGGACTGGCCAGTGTTGAGAGGCGGAGACTTGGGCAATTGCTGGACGCTGCCCTGGGCATTGCACTTGTCTCGGTCTGACAGTGCCGGCCCCACACTGCGGATGTTTGCAGGGGAGGGTAGGGGGGTTTTGAGAGTAGGCAACACATGGGTTGCCCAACCTTAAAGCTGGAACAAAGGGGTTCTCTGACTCCCACTCCCCTCCTCCCGTTCCCATCTCTCCCTACCTTCCCCTTAGGCACGTCTGCGAATGGTAGACACAGTGGAGAAGGAAGATGTGAATGAAGCCATAAGGTTAATGGAAATGTCAAAGGACTCACTTCTGGGTGACAAAGGACAAACAACTAGGTGAGTGGTTTAATGAAAGAAGAAATCAGGAGTTACCCTAACTTTTTTGAGCAGACTACTTATTCTTGTGGCTTCTGCAACCACATGTATGACAATGGCATTAGAATTCTAATACTGATCACTGTTCTCTGACATGTCAGGTACTTTCGTCTGTACTTTGACTTTACACACCTACACTTATTTCCTTCAGGACCCAGAGACCAGCAGATGTCATATTCGCCACTGTCCGTGAGTTGGTCTCAGAGAGCCGAAGTGTCCGGTTTTCCGAGGCAGAGCAGCGCTGCATATCTCGTGGCTTCACACCTGCCCAATTCCAGGCAGCTCTAGATGAGTATGAGGAGTTAAACGTCTGGCAGGTCAATACTGCCCGGACACGGATCACTTTTGTCTAATTTCAACCAACTTGAGACACTGGGGTCAACTCTGCTAAACTTCCCCTCCTTCCCTTAAAGATCTTTCAAGACCGCCCCCTTTTTCCTGATCTGCCCTTGTTTTATTCCTTTTGCTAATAAAGTGTTTGTAGATCGCTGCCTTCTATTAAAACAGGGTATTGTCCATTTTCTAGATGCATATCTTGTTTTCTTTATGCTTATCTTTTTTCATCCACTCAGTAAACATGCTGATAAAATAATCCACTTTACCTGTTAAGTACCAAAACAGACAGCAGTGAGGAATGAGAATTCCACTATGCAGAGACTACACTGGATCTCCATTCTCATTCTCTGCCTGTTTTTACTTTCCTTTGGAGTTAAACTCATACTGGGTTTACAACTGTGTACCTCTCAGGTTCTGCAGATAGTCACCAGTACAAAATAGCCACCAGTACAAAACCCTCCATGCAGACATCTCCTTACTCCTACGTCCCTAGTCCCCAGGTACCATTTGAAAATCAAGGTCCTGGAGAGAGGCACGGAAACATAACGCCCAGTACAAGAAATTGCGTAGGATTATCCCCATGTTTACACCACCTGGCCTCTAAACTGGACACTAGTTCCTAGAACTGAGGTGCCTGATGGGTTAGTGTAGCAACCACTACCTAAACATTAGCAATAACAGAAATATCTCGGTACCCCTATGATCAAGGCTTTCAGTTGTCTCATAGAACTGTGCTTAATATCCCTCTAACTCCCATTGGTTTTGTGTAAAAAACAGTTGAAAGTAGTCATTTCTCTGTTTAAAAACTGAAGAGCAGAACAGAGATTGCTTAGGTGGAAGCAGACAGCCTCCAGCTCAATATACACAGTCCGCCTGACCAGACAATGGGGTTGCTTCAGGCGGCAATGAGTTTCAAATCACTGAAAGGTGTCCATAAGAGCTGATACAATGAGACTCATGCCTCTGAGCAAGGCTGGAACCAAGGGTCTCCTTTAAGATCTAAGCTGAAAAACCTGTGGTGCCTAACAGAGGACAGAGCCACTGGAAGGGGTGCTGAGGGGCTGCTCCCCTTTTATTAATGACAGGCTTCTCTAAGGGGAGTGTAACACCCCTCCCATCTGGGACAGTTCTGACCCCTATGCATCATCTCTTCAAGTACCCTCTCAGAAGAAGAGACCCCGCATCCGCCTGCCGATGCCTTGTCGATCATAGAGGACGTTGAACTTGTTCACAAACTGGTTCATGGTGTTGCACGTTTTGGTGATGGTGCCAAGGTAGGCCATGAGCCCCACATCATTGCATTGCTGGGAGGGAACAGAAAGAAAAGTTCCCCAAGGGATCTGGGTACCTCATAGCATGCCCAGGGAACAGCTGAGTCCCACTCCTGCATGCAGAAATGACAGCATAAGCCCCACCTCCCCATCCTGGGCTTTATACTCACATCATAAAAGTCTGTCTTGAACTTGTCTGTACTGAGTACTGGGAGACAGTGACACAGAGCATAGGCCTCCCGCAGGATCTCATGGTTAAAGGGAACCTCTCCTAAAAGCACAAAAATAGGCTGCATTAATGAGGATGCTGTCACTTCCCCAGTAAGGAGAGGAAAAGTGGTACAAGTGCCAGGGAGACCCCATCCTACCTGCTTCAGAGGCTTTGACATACTCCAAGATGAGCTTGACGCGGCTGTGCAGCATCTTGATGGCACTGTGCTGTGCTATCAGGTGTTCAGCCACTGCAGGGGAACAGGGACAGGCCACGGTTGAGAAGGCTTGTAGCCATACCTTCCACCACACCCCCGCCCCCTTCCAAGGACACTCTTCCAGCTTCCATTACCAGTGGAGTTCTCTCCACTGCCTGTTGCTGTCATTCGGGCCACATGGTCCACACCAATACGTTCCGCTTCCTCTGTGGCCAGAGTGTAGGTCAGCTCAGCAAACAGCATTGTGGCCTATGGGGCACATAGGGAGAGTCAAAAGCAGGTAATACCAGTGGCAGGATCTGAGGGTTAAAGAGTAGGACATTACCTCTCCATTGATTATATCGATAACAGATTCGAAAACGCTTACAGGAAGCTGTAAAGAAAAGATGGAGAACAGCTCTTATAAACTTCAAGAATACATAAACCTATACTATGTGCCAGAAACTGGGCTTGGCCCTATCACATTAGACTTTTCTCATCTAATAAACCCAATGAAGGAGGAATTATCCCCATTTTACACATGAGGAAAATGAAGGTTAGGGGTTAAATGATTAACTCAAAGTCATATAGCTGGTAAGTGGCAGAAAGAAGATTCAATTCAGTAGAGATGTCATACAGTAAAAGCAGGGGATGAGGATGAGAGGTAAGCATGATAGAGAAGCATAACAAATGGGCATGGGGTCAGTGTTACTCACATCTGTGTGCTTGGTCATAGGGTTCAACTTAAGAAAGAGGGGGCTCTCAATTATCTCACACACCTGGAAGAGGGGGACGATGGACACGAGTGTCAAAGCCCATATTCTTCCCCTCATCCTCAATTCTCTGTCCCAGTATGCACATGTGTGAGCATGTATACCTGCTTATGGACGTGGATGTCGGAGGGGTCAGGCGGCCCCCCTGTGGTATACCAACCCAGAAACTCGAGCTCCTTGAATACCTGTTTAACTGGAGAGGAGAAGGCCAGAGCACAAAGTATTTATTTAAACCATCCTTCCTTAATTTGAAGCACCTGGTGTTTATTTTCACCAGCTTCTCCCTAACTCCCTCAAATCCCAGCTCAATTTACAATAATTAATCGTTCTCGCCTCTCTCAGCTTTTACTTTCTTTGGGTGGATTACCTAAATGTGTTCTTTTTCTGAGATCTCTAAACTCTCTCTTCACATTTCCACCATTCTCATCCCATGGCCTGTTTCTTTCTAACCCTCTCCATCTTCCCCCACTCTTGCTTTTTTTCTCCCACTCCTCTCGCCCACTTCTATTCCCCTCTCACACTGCTCCTCCTTGGTGTAATAATATTCCTTGTCAATGATAATCTTCTCTTCCACGGTGTGTGACAGCAGCTCAAAGGAGTTCATCACCTCGATATTTCGGCCCTCCTGCTTCCCGATCAGAGCCCCAATCACTGGGGGAAGAGATAGACATACAAGAGGTGAGGGTAAGGAATCCCGAAACCTCCCTAATTACAGCACGACGGTCTGAGGTCAGTGTGAACCAGGTACTGGGAAAACGGTGATTGGGCCGAGGGGGAACTGGCTTCAGGAAAGGAAAGACCGCTGTTTGGTGGAAGTGACCAAGAAGAGGAGGTTGCAGAATTAGGCCGAACACTTACCCTGCATAGGCCTCCCCTCCTGGGAGCGCATGCGAATCCAATGGTCTGAGATGTTGAGAATGACAAGGGGATGAAGAGCAACTGAAACACTCCCAGTCACTCCAGAGGCCATCACGCTGGGGACTACTATATGTGGGAGAAAAGGAGAGTGGGTGAGAGTCCGGGCCCCATGTCCTTCCCAGGAGATGAGAGTGGGAGATGGCAGAGCCTGGGCCATGCATCCCTCCCGCACGTTATCCCAGGGAGCGACGTTGCAGCCGCCCTCCTGACTTCGCCCAGTATTCAGAAAGGCGGCCTTGATACACCCCGAAGGCTGCCTGTGGAAGCTGCCCCCGCGAGGCCCGTTACCTGCTGCATCCACCTCCATCCCACTGCTTCCCCCTGTCCCGTTCGCCGCAACCGCCGCCGCCGCCATTTTCCCCGCGCCCGCCGGCCTCGGCCCCGCCCCCGCCCCCCCTCTCGGCTTCCGTCCGGCAGCGGCGCATGAGCAGTGTCTCACTGGCGCTCGCAGGCGCTGGGCCGCGGCGGCCTTTTCCTCCTGGCTTTGGCTAGCAGTCCTCGGGACGAAGGCAGCCCGAGTCCCGCACGGCCCTGAAGCCGACAGGTTTGCGTAGACCCTGACCCTGTCTCTCGCCTGCGGCTGGTCTTGAAGAAATTACTTACCTCCGCCCCGCCCCAACCTTTCATCTTCGTCAGTAAAATTGGATTAAGACTGCCTAGTTCCCAAGTCTGTTGCAGACTGAATCAAATGCCATGTTACTACCCTCAGAATAAAATCCAAGCTGCTGACTGCGGCCTACAAGGCCCTGCATGATTCGGGCCGCTGCCTATCAGCCGGCCCTGGCTTTTACTGTTAAACCCCTTTGTCCCCATATTTCAGCGACACTAGTCCTCATCTCTTTCTTTCACAGGCCTCACTCACTTCCACATAAGGGCTTTCTGTTGTGTTCATCATTGTAACCCCTTTGACCAACACGGTATCTGACACTTGGGCAACTAGGTAATTTTCGATTAAATGGATGCATAGTTTGGTGTGGAGCTTGGCCTTGAGGGGCTCTGTCTGCACGTTCTATCTTTCCTCCTTACAAATAATGGTATTACCAACAGTTCTAGGAACATCCCTAGCGTTTTCTAACCCCTTTCACCCTCCTTGTACTCTCCAACTCCATGAGTTCCATGAGTCTCACCTCTGGCAAAGAAACCACTCCAACCTTCTCCCCACTTTTACACGCAAGCAAGTTGTGTACACTGCCTTTACTCCCTCTCCTGCTGCCCCAGCATGTCTAGCTGGCTCTTTGAATATGTGTCTGTACCCCAACCACTTTCTAGTGTAAGCACTAGAAAGCAGGTAGAGAGACCTGTTTATTGACCCTGAGGAGCCTACTCTGATGCCCAGAATTAGCAGGTACCAGGATGTGTTTTCTAGTGATAATGGTGACTTATGTGAATTAAGTGATTTCTCCATTTAATAACCTGGATAAAGGGAAATTGAAGGGCCAGCAAAGCTCAAAGAAAGGGGCCTGAGAAATCTTGTAGGGAGAGAGGTCTTCTGGCCAAGGGAAAGTAAAGAAAGAGTTTATCTCATTCTAATCCCCAGTGGAAAAAACCTCCCAGCTAACTGGAGACAGTTATGGAAGAAAAGCATGTATGCCATTTAAGGAAAAATTAGGTGAGAAAAATGTATCTCTTTTACATGATAGGAGGCTTCAAAAGAGTATAATGCTTCTCAGCTTGAAGGCTAAAATAAAGACAAGATAAAAATTATTCTGGGGTTAATAAAGTTGACAATTCATGTTGCTGTTTCACACACTAAAGTATTCCTTTGTCTTTTTGTTGTTTCAAATGCCTTTGAAACACTGCTCAGGTAATTATACAACTCATAAAGCAGTGGTTATTGTGAAATTCAAGGATAATTTTGAAATTGAATCAGTTGATTATACATGCTTTGGAAATAAACTCATGGAGCATTTTTTTTTTCTTGAGATTTTTTTTTTATAGTTTATTTGAGCTAAAGTGACGACATATACCGAAGAGCAAGATCTCAAATGATTCCTCACTGAGAAGTCCCTTGAAGTATATTGTATTTTTTTTAAAAAAAGAAAAAACTACCAAGAAAAACTCAAGTTGAAATTATGTTAAGACAACCATCCCACCATTCTCTTCCTACCTTCTAACAAAACTAAACATGATGCATCAGCTTGTTGTTTTGTTAACTTTTTCTTCCACAGGGTGGAGGTGACTGGGCTGGTGGGGAATATCTGCTCAGAGAGTGTAAAAAAGAAATACTGAGGACTGAAGTGAAGCACTCCAAGAAAGAACCCAGACTGGGTCACCGATTGCTGTGAGTCTGTGGTATTGTCAAGAAATTCTACTCTTTTGGGTTAATGGTTAGCTAGCTATCCATCATTCATTTACTTAATAGATATTTAGGCATGCCTACTGTACAGCAGGCACACTTCCAAATGTTGAGGATACAGCACTGAACAAAACCAAGTTCTGATTTCGTGAAGCTTACACTCTACTCATAAGAAACACAATAAGCACACATCAGGATATTAAGAGAGATTGGAGGGGTGGTATTTTACATGGAAGAGAAGGCTTGAATTGAGTAAGGAAGCAAAGCATGAGGATACCTGGAAGAAGAGTATTCCAAACAGAAGGAACAAGTGCAAAGGTCTTTGGGCAGGAGACTGCTTTGTGTGTTCCGGGAATAATGAGAAAGTCAATAACTGGAGCTGAGTGAGTGAGGGAAATGAAATCAGAGAGGTAACAGGGTCAGACCATGTGAGGCTTCATGAGCCATTATAAAGACTTTGACTTTCAGTCTGAACAGAGGCACGGCATGGTTTGACTCAAGGCTGTAAAGGGTTACCCAGGCTGATGCATGAAGGTTAGGCAATAGGGAGCATAGAATCATGGAAAACTGGAGCTACTGTCTTAATCCAGAAGAAAGATGACCACAGCTTGGATCTGGGCAGTAGAGGTAGAGGTGGGAGTGGACTCAGACTTACAGCTATCTATATGTCCTATAGCACATTAGAAAAAGAGTCCCTAGCATGGCGACTATAGTAAATAATACTGTATTACATATTTTAAAGTTGCTAAGAGAGTAAGTTTTAGAAGTTCTCAAAAAAAGAAAAGGAAAGAAAGTCCCTTCTGGAGCTCAGGCTGGGTTTCAGTCCCCACTTGCCCCTTCACCCAGCTGCCCTGGACAGGGCACAACCTGCAAGTCCTGTTTGAATCCCGGATACATTTCGAAAGTAGAGTCAGTAGGATATACTGACTCAAGGATATCCGGGCCTCAGGAGAAGCACATGCATTTATATTAGTTTGAAACAAGGTTGTGCTGGTCTATATGTTGGAATGCATATGGAATTGAGAGAGGTTTTCACATTGAGGAGTTTCAGGACTGGCAAACCCAGTGAGGGTCAGGTTGCCAGCCATAGTTGCTGTCTAACTCGGACAGACCGTGGAATGGGCTTGCCAGTCTGGGGTGGTGCTAGATCTAGATGACAAAGAGAGCATTAAGTGATCCTCCCGCCTCTCTGCACCTCCTGGTCTAAGGTGTCTTCTCTCCAGGTGCTGGGTTATTGCTTTCCTTCCATGGCCACAAAATTGGTGTGTCACATCCCAGTAGCTATAACTTCTCTTTTTCTCCAATTATTCCCTAATTTGCATCCAGACCTTTTCTTGGGAAGGGTCAGATGGGAGTGAAATAGGGCATTTTTACAAAATTTGCAAAGACCCATTATACCCTCCACCTTGATGCACGTATTCATTTCCTACTGTCATTTCTAGCTTTTGGAGCTATATTTCTTGCATTGCTTGGCTCATAGGCTCTTCTTCATTTTCAAATTCAGTCTTTTTAGCAGCATCTTCATATATCTCTCTTTGTTCCTCTGTTCCCATCATCACATTGCCTTCTGCAGTAAAAACTCTCCTTACTACCCTCTTACAAAGACACCTGAGATTACATTCAGTGCCCACTGTGATAATCCAGGATAATTTTCCCATCTGAAGATTCTTAACTTAATCATATCTGCAAAACTCCTTTTGCCATATAAAGTAACAGTCACAAGTTTCAAGGATTAAGACCCAGATACCTTTGGGGCTATTGTTCAGCCTGCCACAGCATCTGTGGGCCACTGTAAGGGAGTTGGAGAGCAATGTCCTCAATCAAATAATCTAGAACCAATCTATCAAGAGAATCCTGATGGCTGGACCAGAATTAAGTTGGCATTCCCTAGGCCCCCTTGTGACTTGGCTGTAACCAGAAGGTCTACCAACAAGGATGGCCTAGGGTAGCCATTGGGGGTAAGGGTCGAAGAAGTGTCATTCCAAGAAATAGTGAGGGAAGAATCTTTCATTTTCAAATAAGTCTAGAGAACTCCCTACTCCTTTCATCCTTGTCAGTACCCAAAAGATGGCTGACCAAGAGGAGACGAATGCTTTTGGGGGATGGCCACACTCAGTAACCAGGCTGCCCTTCTTATGTGTATGGATCAGAAGGAAGTGAAGGAGGCAGAGCTGATTTGGGAGGAGGCCATTTCAGTGCTTGGCAACCATATGATGCCCGTGGTAGGGAGTACCAAATATCCATCCAATACCTTGACTCTTGGTCCATTATTGGGTGGCTTTTGTGACAAAGGGCACGCCAGTGTCAGATTGTTGATGGTCTGCAAAGCCTAAAACATGACAGTAGCAGCCACCCAATGGACCCAATCAGGTTTCACCTTAGCTAAGCCACCAATGAAACAATCCCAGGCATTTAGAGGAACCTCTGAGACTTGAGGGCCCCACTGATCCACATCTTTGCTTCAAGTAGTTTCTCTCAAAGTAGTAGCTGCCACCTTTTCATGTAAAACTTCTCTAGGGCCAGGCTGACTGCGCTCTTTAAAACGCCATTTCTATTTGACTAGAGAGGCCTTTTAGGCTCTTACCATGTTGTTAATCATGAGGTTCAACTTGATTCCCCTTAAAAGGAGGCTATCGGGCTGAGAATTACAAAGCCTCCTGGGTCTAGAGTTCTCCAGCAGCAGGTGTACCTGCCGGCTACGTCTGGCAGGTGACAATGTTGAACTGAGAAATGGCTTCTCTGCAAATACTGGCAGCTTGAGTTTTTAAGTAAAGCTGTGATTTCCTGTTTTCCGTTCCCCATTCTTTATTGTTTCTGCTGGACTGTTCTGGAGGGAAAGGGGAGGGGGGGTTGGGAAATGATCTGCGTGTCTCACTCTCATCCTCTACATATAGCAGCCCCTGAATGGGAAAATTCCTCTAATATTTAAAGGACTGGAAAAGTGCAGGCACATAGCCCATCAATTCCTACTACATTTTCAAGTGTAGAAGCAGCAAAGACATTGGGCCCCACACAAAATCACTTTAGCTTCACTTTTCCACTGCAAACCTTGTCCAAACCGCATCAGTTGAATTTGGGCACGTCTCCCCTTATAGGAGCAAAGACCAAGAAATGTAACAAATGTTTGTCAGGGACTACGACAAGCATCAGGAGACCACCCTCATCCTGCTGGCTGAAAGCACAGGGAAGAAGGAGAATTAGCCTGCAGGGTTTGGTGGAGGCAGCAGAGGGAAAACTTAATTGTCAGGCTTTTTCCTTCGTTGGCTTCACACTCCAGAATTAGCACCCACAATCTAGTACTGCCGCCTCCCTCCTTTGATGTCTTATAGTTGCCCCAGACCAGGGAACCCTTTCTTTCTGCACCGATACATATTGCTGCATTTAATCCTGCAATTTTTAGCACCTCGGCCACCCGCGTGCCCAGCCCTTGGGTTGTCAGCCCAGTCCAGAGGACACACAGGCCACTGGCTTATGCAACACTGGCCAAAGCTGACTGTATAGACACACCCTTGCCTTACACAGAGGGTGGATGTCCCATAAAGCCACCTATGACTACTCCTTCCAAACCCAGCTAAATGAAAACTAGTGGCTTTGTTATTGGGGTGGGGCTGGACAGGCCTCCTGAGTCAGTTGCTTTTCGCAGTGCCCCATGTGGTAAGAGGAGTGGATGTATTGGCCAGAGGCAGCTCACAGAATCCCTGTTCCAGGTGCTGGCTTCCCGCAGTTCCTCTAACCCACAATGGGCTAGTCATCTAGGGGCAGTCCACATCTTGTGTGGGCACTTTCTCCATCTAAACCACCACCATAACCACCATCTCCCCTCTCCCTTCTCTCTCTCTCATGCACACGCACACACACATGCCACCCGTACATAAGCATGCATGCACATATGAGACAGCACTAAGAGTCATAAGGTGTTCATTCTTCACTTAGGCCTGGAGGTGGCCAGAAGAGTTTAACCTGTACATAAATTAATATTAATTTTCTAATTGATTAAGGCTGGGGGGGAGGCGGGGAACAAAGGTAAATTGGTCCATGTGTCTCTCCCCTAGGAGCTACAATCTAGAAAAAGAGAGTTGTGTTTGGCTGTTGTAGGAACTAGTAGACCCTGAGCCAATTACAGCTCACTGAGGGTCAAAAAATTAATATCTCTTCTTGTCTTCCATGTCCCTCATCCTGGGCATTTAATCAGTTGCCAAATGCTCTTGTGTTTAGCTCTACGAAATCTCCCATACCATTCTCTCCCTCTCTATTTCTGACAATACCCTAAAAACTACTAGGCCATCATGAATGCCACAGAGGTCTCTGCTCACCTGTAACTCATCCGAGCAGCCAGGCTGGGGCACCTGGTAGGATCCCCATTCTTCACAACCTTGACCCCTAACTCTCACCCTGCTTCCTCTTTAACAGAAAATCCAGGCTCTCTGGTATGATTTACCTCAACTTCCTGTCCCTAATCTAACCTGGAAGGTATATATATCTATATCTATCACCTTGCTGTAGTAGAGGATGAAACTTACCTGTAGTCTCATTGGAACAGCTTATAGGAGCCAGTCATGACTCAATGGCTACAGGCATGCCTATAGAATGAGCAATAGCAGTGGAGACATATGGATGGGACAAAAGCCAAGTGGTAGCCACTGGGAGATGACCTGCCAGGTGCAGGTGCAGTGGGAGAGAGACTGGGCTTCAGCCCAGCCACAGCTGCACATACACAGGACGTGCCATCACAGGGGCTTTAGCTATTTATCCAAAATTGAAAATTTCATTTGCATAATATTCATATGAGTTTGGGCTACAGCTGAAAATAACTATCTGACAAGTGAGTTGCCATCACCTGCCAGCCCACCCAGAGCACAGCACTCACATCCCAGCTGAGGCCTTCCTGCCCTGTGGTCACCAATGGGAACTACTGGATATAAAAGTGCATTCTCTCCTTTCTTCTAGCCTCAGGGAAGCCTTCATTTCAGACTAGAATGTGTGGCTGAGACCCTACCTGTACCTCCAGATGTATCCTGGGTCCTGTGTGCATTCTCCTGAGTAAGCAGAGGGTGCTTGTACACAGTAAGGAGAACAGATCAGAATCACAGAGAAAGCTGGGTCCGATCACTTATAGAGTAGCTGCTTCCCTTGCAGTTCCATGAGCCCAAACTCTGATTTATATCAAGCCTTTGGAGTCATGAGCTCTCTGTGGCCCTACACCTCCCCCACCCCCACTTTCTACCATTTAGTCTGGAGGAACTAAATTATATGCACTTGAGAGGCACTGGATTGCTGAGCTAATTCCTTGACACCAGGGCACCAGAAACATCAACCTCAGATTACTGAGCAAGAAGCACTTATGCTGTGATGCCCCAAAGCTGCTGTTACCATGGGGATGTGTGTTGTAAAGATCCAAAGAAATTAGCACAGCAGGTTTGACCGAAAGATAAGGATTAAGTGGCCCCTTTTATTCACATCACTCAGAGAATGCCATCCCCATACAGAATCTTAGGGCACTTGGTTTGAATATGAAAGAGAACTATAGAACCACACAACCATTTCCAATAACAACTAAAACAAGCTGGAGTGTTCCTCTAATTCAGTTTTGGATCCAGGTGTGTCCCAGATCGCAATGCTCACGCACACAGAGCTGAAATAGAAGGACATCTGGATGTCCCATCTATCTCTCTCTGTACCTTTAGCCTGCTCCCTCTCTATAAGTCGGAGATTTCTGAGTACTTAGATGCATGTCCTCTTGGGTCCTATATTGGGATGTCAGACAGGAGAGGCCAGGTGATGGGAAGAAACTTGCCTAGTGGTGGGGGTTCCAGAGCACAAGGCTTGCCTCTGAGCTGGCCTTGGGGCTACACAGAGTCTCACCCTCAGGGCTACAGCTCTTAAGGCCAGCTGCAATGTGTCATTCAGTGAAGGCAGCTCCCAATCAAATGGGTTTAAATGGACAGCTCTTTTTTCCCCTACATCCAGGGTGCTAGACTGCCCTGGGGTGGTAGAGATGGGGTAGCTTCCATGTCAGTTGTCTCTTAGACATGGGCCTGCAGCTTGGCCTAGGGTGGCTAAGGAACATGTTTGAATCATTTTCACAGGAGGCGCAAACTGCATGAACAACGACATTATTCCCAAAGCCATGCAGTGTGGAGTGTGTTTGTTGAAGCTGGTGATTAGCTTCGGCAGTTACCTGTGGAGCCAAGGTGCCCTTCCCCATCTTCAACAGTTTGAGGGAAGATGGCCAACCTAAACTAAGTTCAGGTGGGGAGCTTTTCGCCCTAACCCAGTGGTTCTCATCTGGGGGTGAATTATCCTTTAGAGATTATTCAGTACTGTCTGAAGACATTTTTGGTTGTCACAAAAATGTGGATGTCAGAGAACGTACTATGCACAGGACAGCACTCCATAACAAAGAATTATCCAGCCCCAAATCTCAGCATCAGCCCTTCACACACACACACACACACACACACACACACACACACACCCTTCGCAGGGCTCAAGCTGGCTTAGGAGGTTAGGAGGTTAGGAGGCCTGGAGAGGATCAGACTAGTGTTTGCCACCTCATAGTATCCTGTCCCCTCTTCCTCCTTTCTCCAGTGGTCCTGTCTTTCTTCAGTCCTTCTAGGTTCATTTCAGAGGCCCAGTGCCCTTTCTTGCCACTGAGACCTTGATAGGTCTCCCTAACTTGGGACCATCTCAGGAAGCAGGGAAGGATAGGGGTTCAGGGCTTCTTATGCAAACTGACCCACTTTTTCCTCCTGTGACTAGCTCCATAGGACAATGGAGCTTTTGCTAAACCACAGACAAAGGGAGCCCACATTGACACAACTCAGGGAGAGCACTCCAGGGCCTTTAATAGAACAAAGACCAATAATTCATGAGAATTTTCTCTTGCTAAAAACAAGTGATAACAAAGTTTTTAAATTTTTTCTTTGGAAATATCCCTGAAGAATTGAAAGCAGGGACTTGTACACCAGTGCTCACAGCAGCATTATTAGCATTAGTCAAAAAGTAGAAACGACAACTCAAATGTCCATTGAAGGATGAATGGACAAACAAAAGGTGGTATATCCATACAAAGGAATCTTATTCAGCCTTAAAAAAGGAGGAAATTCTGACATATGCTGCATAGATAAATCTTGAGGACATTATGCTAAATGAAATAAGCCAGTCACAAAAGGACAGATACTATATGATTCTACTTTTGTGGGATACTTAAGAGTAGTCAAATTGAGACAGAAAGCAGAATGGTGGTTGTTAGAGGCTGTGTGGAGGAATGAATGAGGAATTGTTTCTTGAATAGTTTCTGGTTGGGAAGATGAAAAAGTTCTGGAGATGAAGGTCCTCATGGTTGCATAACCATGTGAATGTACTTAATGCCACTGGACTGTGCACTTAAAAATGGATAAAGTGGGAAATTTTGTTATGTCTATTTTACTTCAATAAAAAATTATTTAAAAAATCTCTCTTAGGCATGCACAGGAGCAGGCTGTGGACGTTGGTCCAGTGCTGTGGATAGGCTGTGGACCATCAGTGGGTCTAGTAGATCGTTAGGGCTACAGACTTTATTGGAAATTAACCAGTTTTTCACTTATGTTCCATGTCTGATCTAGAATCCTCATTGCAGTTTGGAGTGGCATCTCCTGTTACTTCCAACCCTTCATATTTCCTCAAATTTCCATGTCTTTCTTTCATGACCTTGGTAAATGTTTACTTTTTTGTGATCCTTATGAAGTTTTCTCAATTAAACTATGACAAATTTTTTTCTCTTAATCTCTTTTAGGGCCAGTTTGGTAGGAGATCATACATATATACACACACATGATGGTGTATTGGACATAAAGAATTCCATGAAGATTCACTTGCTCATTTGTCAGTCATTGAACAGTTGTTATTGAATCCCTGCTAAGTGTCAGGTAATGTTCTAGATTCCGGAGGATTACAGTGGTAAATAAGACAACGCCCCTGCTCTCAGGGACTCTAGTGGTTGTTGGGGGAGGGAAAATACTGGTAATGAAAAAGTAGATGGATACACAAAATAATTTCAGGCACTTAGATTGTAATTTTTTTTAACAATACACAGGTCTTTTATTTTTTTACACTTATCATGCCATGAATTTATAGGAAATGGGTTCCAGCAGCTCAGGCTCTTTCCATTGGTTCTCACAAAGTTTGCTTCTCTGGGCGGAGCAGTCTGGCGCTTCAGTTGAACCCAGGTACCTTTCTCTTTGGCTTCCTTCTTTTTTTGATCAATTTCCATCACACATTTCAGGAAGTTATCTTGGCTCTCAGAGTGCTTAATATGCTCGATGTTATTGGAGAGTGGGGATCCTCTTCTGGCATGTTGTCCAGGTTCTTGATGTCTCGAACAAAGAATTGAGTAAGACACTGAAGTACAGCAGAAAAGAATAGTTTTATTGGAAAGGCAAGTAAAACAACAGTACACTTCCAGACGTGGGAGCGGGCCTGAGCAAGAGAAGCGTAGCTCAAAAGGCCTGGTAACAAAGCCTTTGGGGTTTTTATCCCTATTTGCTGTGGGTGGTTACTTTTGTTAAGTAATCAATCAATCAATCAATCAATCAAGTAATCAAGTAATCAATCAATCACGGTGGGCTTCCTTGATTGACAGAACTAAGATCGACAGGACTCAGTGATTCATCATTTGCTTTCTGTGCATGTTCGTTCCCAGAATTCAGTCTGTTATAATGATATTAATGAACTTCAGGCATGTGCATCATATTATAATGATGATATAATGAGGCTCAGGTGAATTGAAGGTCATTGGGTCTTCATTGTGCAGGGGCAAGTGACAGGCTTAAACTGGTACCTAATTCTCTGCTCACTTGTTTCTATTAGTTACTTTTAGCCTAAAAATGCCTTCTGGCTTGCTTAATTGTGGGCGGATTAAGACGGATCCCTTCTAGGATAGGATGACCTCAGTGTCTTTGCAGGGAGACCCGAAGCCCCCTAACTACCTTTCTTGCCTATCTCTTTTCTAAGAGCCATGAACTCCCTTATTATTAGTATGGATGTTGAGGGACTCGAGGTCTCTTCTGTATCTGCTTCTTGCTGAGAAGGGTCATTGTCCCTGCCTA
>NW_006441386.1:9367957-9374596 GCF_000325575.1 Pteropus alecto
AAAAAGAATATACGAACTTATTATTTAAATCATATATTTGTTAATTTCTATTATTGATTTGCCTATTAAGCGAGTAAAGTGAAACAGGCTTAATATATTTCACAAACGAAAGAAAAAAAACTTGGGTTAAATGTCCCCTCCCTTCTTGGACTCTATGGGCCCTGTTTTGGTCTAAAGCCATTCCTGCCTTATAATGGGCCAAGGAGAAGGCTGAGTTTCAATGATCCTTATCAATAGCTAGAGGACCTGAATCACTAGTTTCAATGTAATTACCTAAGTTTCAGGGAGCAGGTCTTTCTCCAAAGAAAGGAGGAAAGGAAAGACTTAACTAGGTTTACTAAAATGATTAAGATTTTGCAAGTGATGGTCTGTACCATTTCCTGCTAAAAGATTAAGCATTTTACAAGTGATGTCCCATATCAAATATGTACATTAATTGTTTTGGCAAGAATCCTGCTCTTAACTTGTTTACAAGAATGCCAACGCATGCTGGGTAACCTTGGAGACTCTTCCAATGTTGCCATGGTAACATTTGTGGGGCATTTCTCTTTGAACAGTGCCCATTCCCTCGATGTCTACTATATCACTTTTCTTACAGGTTTGCATGTATGTGGCAAGAGGACAACTCCATGTTTTCTAAAAGGCCTAGAGAACATATAGCAGGTGCCTCTCCTCTTTCTCTTTGTGTTGGTCATTTAGGTGAATTAGTGGAAGATGGTGGTTCTGGCTGAAAGGGAAAATATTTTTTAATTGGTTAGAAAATTTTATTTTATATAGGAAGATTGGAGAGGCTTTATAGGTGACACTCAATTTTTATTATTTTTTGAGGTATAATATACCAACAGCAAAATGCATAAACCCAAGTATATAACTCATGTATGCTGAGATAGTCTTCTATAGATAGTAATACCTCTCTTTACAGATGACAATATTGACTGAAACAAAAGTTAAAAACTTATTATTCAAAATTCGCAAAATTATTTAATTAGTAAAATTTTTCTAGCCTCTGGTCTAGATCTAAGGACAACGCAGGGAGACAGGAGAGGAAACTCCAGAGAGTAGGAAAATTGCAAGATAAATCAGCCTTTTTCTTAAATGAATAAATTACAAGAAGGAAGAATAAGATGAAAATAGGATTCATAGGTTAAAACAAGGTACATGTCACCTGACTTCAGTAATGTAGGAAGTAGGCAAGAGAACTAATTTGTTAAATCAAGTTATATTCAGAGACTACAATATGCTGATCAGCGCTGCAGCCAAATCAAAAGGAAACTCACAGAACAAAGGAAAATTTCTGCTGGGATTGCTAACAACCTATTTCCTTACACCATGAATGCAAAAGAGGAAAAACAGTCTTTCAGTAATGCTCTACACAAAATAAAAGGGGTCCTTCTCAGTCCCTTTACTCTCTTTGTCCTCTATTGTCTCTATCCCTCTCAGGCTCTCTCTCTTCCTTGGTGGGGAGACCACACTGTCTATGGAGTGTTACCACTTCTGTAATAAACTTTCCTTTTGACTCTAACTTTGCTATGTGTTTGAATTCTTTCTTATGCTCCCCAAGACCCCTTTTCTCTTTTGGTACAAGGCTTGAGTTCCTCCCTCCCCCCACTCGGGGAAATCTGCCCAGTCCTGCATCAGGGGCAGGGAGCGTGCCCTGGGCCGGGATAATACAAACAGAAAACTTTGGAAGCATAAGGTTGGTTTATTTGAAAACTTCAAATAACGATGATTTTTAAAAAATGACGAATCCTTCCAAAGTTTGCTATTCTTCAGCTTAGAGCTCCCAGTTGGTACCTTCGTTGGGGACTCCGGTCGCTTGGGCACCGGGAACTCTCCTCGGCCATTGCCTCCCCCTCTGGAGACCTCGTGCGCAGTCGGAGCTGGGGTACCCAGTTTCCCCAGGTCCCATCACGCCTCATCATGCCCCCTTCAAACCCGCTCCGCACCCTCCCCAGCCAGCGGCGGAGCATGCGCCCAGAGGCGGAGGTGTGCGGTCTCCCCTGGGGCCCAGCCACCAGGGGCGGGGCTGGGCCACGGGCAGGGGCGGGGCTGGGCCACGGGCAGGGGCGTAAGGCCTGAATTCCAGTCGGTGCTTTGGTCCTGCGCCCTCATCCTGGATAGAAGTCCGGAGGTTGCAAACCACCGAGAGGTGAAGACCTCCCATTTTCCTAGAAAGAACAGGTGGGTGTGAAGGCACGAGGGGAGGTTGGGGGGAGTGAAATGGATGGCAAAAAAAACCAAAAAAACAAAACAAAAAAAACCCCACGACCCGGAAGCGAAACGGAGGGAGCTTCCGTTCTTTGTTCTGTCCCCGGTGTGTGGGTCTGTGACAGTGTCCAACGGGGCCTGGTGCTTGTCCGGCGCCTCAAAAGTCTCCTGTCCCTGCCCCCAGGGTGAGTCCGGCCGCCTCCGGGGCTCACGGTGAGACGGAGGCTGTGGTCGCTAGGGAAGGGGGTGGTGTCCGTGCCGCTGCGGCCCGCGGGGTACCCGGGCCCGCCCAGAGCCACAGTGTCGAGAGGCGCTACTCCCTCACCTGCTGCGAGTCCCCGACTCTGTTTCCCCAGGGACCCTCCCTCCCCTGAGCGGAACCCTGCGTGGGAGGGAGGAAGGGGGCTCCGGTTCAGGTTTTGTGACTTAGCTCCTAGCTCGAGCACTGAAAAGTTCCACTGTGACTGTAGAAGAGCCCCTCTCTTCAGAACAGCTGATGTCAGCGACCCTATCTTGATAGCTCTTCGAGATGCTTTTGAGGTTCACACAGTTATTCGCGCCCGCGGCGGAAGAAGAGGTTTGTTTACTTAGCTGGGTTTGAGGGTACTGAATGAGTTCTCCGAAGTGTGCGCAGTTAGAACTAGGTCCAGGAGGGCGTGCAAACTCAGATTCCGGGAATAATCCGCTGGCACCTTGTAAATCGAGTCTTGTTCAGGAAGTGGTACAACTGTCTGGCTCACATTTTCAATTGTATTAGAATACTGATTTGATCCGCTCTTGAAATGAGATTGAACACAAATTGGTGTTTACGTCTAAAGGGCATGTGTTTACTGGAGAATAAGCATAATGATAAACCTCAAATCTGTGGTTAATTAGAGAAATTACCCCCCAAGAAGAGAAGTTTGTGGAGAGTGGGCATCATTTGGTTTTGGACAGTTGTGTGGAAGAAGGTTGTACCATTAAAGCTCTGGGCACTAGGCATCTGTGATATGAAGGTCCGAGAGGATAGATTTTCAGTTTACCACCTGAAGACCTCTTCGATGGCTAAGGTGTGCAACAGTGGAACAGACTCTTTGCTGAAGTATTGAGAGTACCTAATAAGTTAGCAGACAGACCATTAGGAGGTGTGTCTTAACACTGGATGGGAGGTTAACCTAAAGCACCTTCATTTCCTTTTCTGTCTCCAGGAGTGCAACGCAAATACCAGTTGTGGTCTTAATTGGTATTTATTAGCATATATCTTTCTTTCCTTATCTGTAAACATTTAGAGTAAAAGTGAAGTTTACATGAATATTTTTAATTCTTTTTTCTTCTTTTGTCCTTAATACAGCCGTTTGCACCAACTAAAGTCATAATTCCTAGGAACTTGAACAGAGGCTCCCAATAATTGCTACTCTGTCCTTATAGGGATATCTCCAAAGAAGGTAGGAAAGAATCTAACGGGTAAAGCTTTCCGTGTCTCATTTTCACTACCAGCTTATCTTTCTTAGTCCCCCAAAACAGCTGCAGGGAGACGGGTTGACAGTGGAGCAGGGGAAGGGCCCTACCTGCACCTGAAGCTGTGAGAGCACAATGGAGATTTTTCTTTCTATGAGAAACATTGTTTACTGATCCAGACACTGGGGACTTGTTCTCAACAATGTGCCTTTGAGCTCCAGCTTAGGTTAACCCAGCTGTGAGGAGGGAGCATTGCTATTTTTCTCTGAAGTCGCAGCCTCTGATTTTCCTTTCTAGGGAGAGTTTAGACTAAGAACTGATTTGTTGAGAGTGTCTGCTTGTAAACAGTCCTGGAAATTGTAAAGTTGATTGATAAGAACAAAATGATGGCTGGCTCTAAAAGTTAAAGGCACCCAGCTGGAAGAGTGATGGTGGCAAGAAGGTGTGTCACCCACCTCAAGCTGGGAGGCCTGGCTCATGCCTAATTCAGTGCTTTTCACTGTAATGGAATTGGTGGAGGGCATTTTATACCCTCTTGTTGACGAAAGACTAGAGTTCTCTTAATAGGGATAAAAACAGAGTAATAAGTAATCTTGCGTTTTTGAAATTACTGGTGTTTGCTTAGGGACTTATGTTATTACCCAGGGACATGCATTAGGAAGGAAGAGAGGAAATAAAGAAAGTTGGCTGCTATTTTCTCTGTTAGAGGAAACACAGCAACTGGGACTAGTCTTTTAGATACATGTAGATATATGTACCCACTCCATGTAATGAGACTCACAAGGATCTTAAAAAGGGCCCAAATCCCTTAATAATATTCCACCTTTGACTGGGACTGGAAGCAGAAAACTGTTTTAGAAAGAAAGAGGAGAAAGAATTTATCTTCTTTAATTTAATAGATTTGAGCTATTTGCCCTCGTTCTGTGAGACAGGTGATGTTTCCCTAGGTTTTTTAAGATGAGACAGAGAACTCATGGAAAGTTTCTCTGACCTTTGTTACTTGGGTTCTACCTTATGGCCCCTTTTCCTCTAAGAATAACACTTTAATTTAACAGCTAGAAATCTAATAAAGCAGGCTTTTTCTCCTGGCAATTCTAATGTATATGAGGTTTTTTTTTTTTTTTTTTCCTCTTCTATAAACAAATAGCTCTATCCATTATCCCAGTTATTCTTAAAATTTGGTATGGTGCATATACATTTTACAGTCTGTATTTACACACTCTTTTTATCTTTACTCTGATATTTTTCATGTTTTTGATGATTACTTAGTATTTAGTTCTGTTAATATTATTTGACACCAGTGTTCCCCATTTTTTGTTGTTACAAATATCCCTCAATGTGTGAGGGGAGCCAAAGATGGGATACTGTTAAAGAAAGTGGACCTTTTTACAGATTCTCATGTAATCTCATTACATGGAGGGGATGGATATATTCACCAGGGTCTTGAAGACTAGTCGCAGCTGCTGCATTTCCTCTTGCTGTTCCTGGGTATTAGCTGAAATGCTAGTTCCCCTCTTTCTGTATCTGGGAATTTTTTTTATTTTTATTTTTTTTATTATCTTTGAACCTTGAACTTTTCCTTCTGCAGTACTTCCTTATTCTCATTCAAAACCAGCTTCCTGCCAAGTCTGCAAATAGAGACCAGAGACAGAAGCTTCTGGCCCTATCCATGGAAACTCAGGCTGATCATGTATCTCAGGAACCTCAAGCCCTGCTTGAGAGTGGTAAGGAATAAGGATTCATTCATTTTTTTTTTATTAAGTCATTCAGCAATTGTTTATTGAAATCTCTTATTCACCAGGTGCTAGGCTAATCAGTAGAATCCAAAATGGGTAAGCCACAGTTTTTGCTATTCAGTAACTCACAGCTGAGTAGAGAAGGCTGACTGAAGCCAATAATTAATGTACAGCTGAGGCATTTTTAAGGGCTGTGGCTCATTGTCGAGGATTAAGAAAACTGGCAGTCACTGAAATCCATTTTCCAGGCTCTTTGTAACAGCCAACTTCATAGTCCTGATTTGTGCTCTTTAAGACCATGTGCTTAGAGGAGGCAAAAGGGTGAAATGGATAAGATGCCACAAGAGTATTTGTATTTTGCTTTCATAGATTGCTTTCATGACTTTGGATCCAGTTTCAGTCCATACTTACTGGGAAAAGCATTTAAAGACCTTTTTGTCTGGGTGATTCTGTGGAATCTAGGATCTAGGGATTTAGAGTCGCTAAAGGATAACTATGTTAACCTAGGAAAAAAGCAATCAAACACAGAAATAGGAAACATTTGTAGTGTTTTGAGACTTGTAGATTGGATGGAGAAGAGCTACGGGTGTTATGTTTTCAGTCAGGATTGGGTGAGGTTACTAGTTTTCCTTAGGTCTAAGAGAATATCACGCAAGAGTTTGAGTTCAGAGATGTGGAGAATAATGGAAGGGACATGAGGAAACAGCCTGTGTTTCTGGCCAGGCTTCGGAGAATGGACAAGAACACACTCATCACTAACAGTAGGACTCGGTAAATTTCATTGAGAATAGAGTGATCAGAGAGAAAAGAAGGGACCAGGGATAGATTGGAGAGCAAGAATCAACAGGATTTTAGACATCTCTCCTCAGGGGTAGGCCCACACTGTATGTGCCTATGGTAAGCACCTTTAGTAGCTGCAGAGGAAGTGAATATATAAATGTCAGAGGGAGTGGATCCTAGGTTGTCACAGGACCCAAGAGGTTTCTGTAGGTCAGGAGGCCAGAATATAGATAGACTCTCATGGACCCCATTGTTGTCTTTAGCTCTTCCTTCCTCAAAAGTTCCTGCATTTTCCGACAAGGGAGGTCTAGGGGATGAGATGTTAGCAGCTGCACTCCTAAAGGCCAAGTCCCAGGTAAGCTGTGGTTCCCCTTATCCTCTTTTTCTTTACCATTTTGGGACGTGGACGTTGTTGGTGCAGCAGCATCCTATTCAGTGCCCTTACTTTGATTCTCTCCATCAGGACTGTGGTCACTTC
>NW_006441386.1:9374625-9375112 GCF_000325575.1 Pteropus alecto
CTAGCTTAATCTCCTTTCCCCTACTTCCCAAATATGCACTCTTAAACCCCATCCCAGATTTTTCTTTTGGTGTTGCCAGCCCCACCCCTCACCCTGAAATTGCATGCAGGAACATGTTGTTTCAGGAGTTGGTGACATTTGAGGATGTAGCTGTGTACTTCATTCGGAAGGAGTGGAAGCGTTTGGAACCTGCTCAGAGGGACCTCTATAGAGATGTGATGCTGGAGAATTATGGAAATGTATTCTCACTGGGTAAGGAGTTATTCTTTCTCAGTAAAATTCCCTTGACATTTCTTTGCTTTCTCGTTTGCTAGTACTAGTTGAGTCACTGAAAATAATTAGCTAAGGATAGATTTAGTCTCAGAAAATTCTAACAATAATAATGACTTCCATTTGTTGGTATACAATTTGTAGTTTATAAAGAGGTTTCGTGTAGTCTCTCATTTAATCGTCGCAGTAACAGCAATTGAAGTAGCTAAAATTAGCC
>NW_006441386.1:9375339-9441527 GCF_000325575.1 Pteropus alecto
AAGAGTGGTCAGATGTCTTAACTGCTTTACATATAGTTCTATAGCCGGTGAGTGGCAGAACTTTAGCCTTGGTCTTTTTAAGTCCAAATATGGTACTTTTTTCCATGTTAGTCTTAGGATTTAACAAAGATTCCAAAGATTTTTCCAAAAGCTTAACATATTGGGATCCCTGAACGTGTGAGGTACTGCTCTGTGCCCAAGTGAATAATATGGAACTCTGTCTCTTCCCCTTCTCTTTTGGACTACTATAGGGACTTGTTGCTCTGTTCAGGACCTTGTTCAACTGCTGCTCTCATAGAAATTCTAATTTGTAATAGGGAACAGTTTGCTTCTTAAACTTTAGTTAATTCCTCATCTCTCACCTATTTTCAATGAGAACATTTTCCTGAGTAGTGCCAGGAGATCTTCCTAACTCATATTTGAGACCTCCCTGAGATTTTTTTCTGTCTCCTGCAGATTCTGAGTCTGGAATTGAGCTCTGAGACTGCTCGGTATGAGCAGGATAAACCTTGTCCCATGAGCAGGATTCCCAGTTAAGAATTTCGACATGCTCTTTGGGCTGGAGTAAGAGGAAGAGCTGAGGGTCCTGGGTTTGAAGGGAACTGAGAACATAAAGGTCTTGAGTAGACATGTTTGGGTGAGACATGTTTGGCCATTTTTGAGTAGACATGTAGGAGTAGACATGTTTGGCCATTTTTGTCCCTAACACTCATTGCCTTGTATTTACTTTTTAAAATGTTGACAAACTAAAAATGCTAACTCTTTACGCTTATTCTCTGTGCCTGAAGTTTCTTTTAGAAACCCCAAGGCAGTGAACATAGAGAAGTCAAATATGGAAATTGTTTACATAGCCTCACATCAGCATAGCCCCCTAGGCCTAAGGCCCAGAGATAGACTAACTCTGTCTTTTGCCTACTGCCATAGATTTGGCATATGTGGCCCAACTGTAGACATGAGTGTTCTTTTAATCTGGGGCTGTAGCGGTCACTAGTGACCTCACCTTTGTTGCTCCTTCTTGTTCTGCTACTGTTTCTTACCTTCCCTACTTTTCTTAGGAAAACTGTTTTGAGAGTTTTGAGAGTCATCATCTCCCTAATTCTATCTATAGTCTCTAACCTCTCTGAGGACTTTGTCACTTCATTAAACGTCCTCCTTCTGTTTTTGGTTCTCTGGCTTGCCTGATCCATCCTCTCCTTAAATATCTAACTTTCTTTATACTTCCAGCTCTTTTCCCAGTTTTATTCCTGCCTTTCTCCTTCCCTGTTTCTTTGACCCAGTTCTTTTATTCTGCCTTAGCTACACACAGCCTGGGCAGATAAGAGGCCTGCACGTGATTATCTAGTCCTCTAGTTTTGATTTTTTTCTTCCACAAGGAACAAGTGATTTTTGTATTTTGTATTGTGCCAGATGGTGAGACAAGAACTGGGCATGATCAAGACATTTCTGAAGAAACAGGATCACATGGGATGCTGTTGGGAAGATTCCAGAAGGATATTTCTCAGGATCTTAAATTTGAAGAAGCCTATGAACAAGAAGTCAGTCTAAAGAGGCAGCTGGGGAACTCTTCTGGAGAAAGACTGAATAGGAAGATACAAGATTTTGATCAAGTGACAGTTGAGGAAAAGCTAACCCCCATGAGAGAGAGAAGTGAGAAATATGATGATTTTCGGAACAGCTTCACTGTAAGTTCTAACCTTATTTCTCACCAGAGACTTCCTGTGGGAGACAGACCTCATAAGTGTGATGAATGTAGCAAGAGCTTTAATCGAACTTCAGACCTTATCCAACATCAGAGAATCCACACTGGGGAAAAACCCTATGAATGTAGTGAATGTGGGAAAGCCTTCAGCCAGAGCTCACATCTAATTCAGCATCAGAGAATCCACACTGGAGAGAAACCTTATGAATGTAATGATTGCGGGAAGACCTTCAGTTGTAGCTCTGCTCTCATTCTGCATCGAAGGATCCATACCGGGGAGAAACCTTATGAATGTAACGAGTGTGGGAAAACCTTTAGTTGGAGCTCCACCCTTACTCATCATCAGAGAATCCACACTGGAGAGAAACCATATGCTTGTAACGAATGTGGGAAGGCCTTCAGTAGGAGCTCCACCCTTATTCATCACCAGAGAATCCACACTGGAGAGAAGCCCTATGAATGTAATGAGTGTGGGAAGGCCTTCAGCCAGAGCTCACACCTCTATCAGCACCAGAGAATCCACACTGGAGAGAAGCCCTATGAATGTATGGAATGTGGAGGGAAGTTTACTTATAGTTCAGGCCTTATTCAGCATCAAAGAATCCACACAGGGGAGAATCCCTATGAATGTAGTGAGTGTGGGAAAGCCTTTAGGTATAGTTCAGCTCTTGTTCGCCATCAGAGAATTCACACTGGAGAGAAGCCTTTGAATGTAACAGGGATGAACAAAAGTTCTCTCAGAGTTACTGCTGAATTAAATATTAGAGAGTCGACATGAAAGAGAGCCGTACCCCCGTTTTTCTCACTTTTTCTGAGTCTAAAGAGCTCCTGCCTTACTATAAAAGTATGAACAACTTAGGATACACCCCTTGTGATGCGAACCTTTCACTTAATGGGGCAAATTAGGCAAATCATCCTGGCACAGTGATTAGCAACCTAGTCTGTTTCCCCAGGAATGATAGACCAGCTTTGAAAGATTATGAGGCAAGCAGCAGATTAAGTACTGGGAATAGAGGGAATCTCTGGGACCAATCACCTTCTATTTTGGAAGGCAGTTTGCACTAGACTGTTTCTCACACCAAGGGAGCCTTTCCAAGGTGGGGATGGAAGCACAGTGGGAATAAAATTCTAAGGATTCTTCTAGTTAGAGTCAGTATAGTCAGCACAGAAGGCAATGGAATGTTCTGGGTCCTGTTATTTCCTAAGAGTGGGAAAAGGCTATATTTGAAAGCCACTGTTTCTAATCCACCTTTAAGTTTTGATAGGGAATGTATTATTTTACTTCATGACTTCATTAATTATGGAAATTGGATGCTGAGGGATTTGTTATTTTACTGAGGGAGGTTTTCTGTGGTAACTGTATCCTCTGGGGCCCTTGGAGTAGCAAGACCAAGTTTCCAAGAGCAGACTGGCAGTTTTGTTGGAGAACCCCCCTCACTCCCTTTTGTGATAAGACTAACTGGGAAATCTATCTAATCAGTGTGTCTAACATGAGGGAGTGGGGAATGGATCAAAAGCTTTTATCATTGGCCTCTTCATTTCCTCTCACCACATTCTGCCTCTCACTGCTCCTGTGATATGTGATTTAATCTAAACCCCTAGTTACTAAGGATACTTTTAAGAAGCTCATTCAGCCTGCTTGCCCTGCCCTCTGTCACCTGTGACCTGTGATATCTGGCCCTAGCAGCCAGACCTCGCCTGACCTCCCCTCTGACTTCAGTAGCAAAGTGTGATGCAAATAAAGAGCAAATCCCAGGGAAGGAAGGCTTTGGCCTGAGCCTGATGGCAGGGTTAGGATGGAGCTCCTGAGTTTTCCCTGCTAAAGGGATAACCTTTCATTATGTTTTCTCAATTCTGCTCATCTTGTAGCATAAATGAAGTGCACTATTAAAGAGAATAGTTTTTCAGAAGGAGAGATTGAGTGTGTTTTTGTGCAGGGGCCAAATTTGTTTAAACTTATTTCATTTTGTACAGGAAACAGTGATTGTAAGTAGAATCTTTAAAATTTTACAGATGATTTCTCTTTTAGTCACAAACGTGACCTTTCTGTCAAGACTCTCATATTTTACTAGCTATTGCCATAGACCAATCATTTACACAGTTCATGTTTATACTCACATGTAGGATTTTATGTGCTGCATATTCTGTGTGATATGATGCTTAAAATCAATACCCCAAACTAGAAAGGTGTTACTGGGCATGGGATCCCTGACAAGAACATACTTGGATATTGGGTAGCAATGGGCATATTTGGATTTCTTAGTTTGGCTGTTGGTGGGAGGATGTTACAGTTACTGAGAATATCAGGAAATGTCTGCAACTCTGGCCTCTGAAAAATTTTGGATCACGTGATTGACCACCTAATAGTTTTTAATTTTTCAAAGTTATAATGAAACATCTTTTTGGCTCTTCTCTGACATTCACCATGTACATGCAGATTGACTTTGTTCCTCAAAGTGTAGATCATGGAGTTATATTAGAATCACTAGGCTGCTCAAGTAATGTAATGCAGGTTTCTGAGCCCCAAAAGCAGATTTATAAGATGATTAATGAGGACAGAGCCTAAAAATTTAACAGAAGAAAGAAATAGTAATGTAATAGAGAAAATTTCTAGGAGGTAAATGAGCTAAGTCTTACAAGACATAATATGTAGTAAGTGAGAGGAGATTCCAGGCAGGACAGTTAAGGTAGGCCTGAGCATGGCCACTTATGTGGAGCTCTGGGGAAGACCCCTGAACAGGTAAAACTACTAAGTGATGAATAATCATTACATGTGAATGACCAACTTCTCTGCCCAGGTGCTGAGCTGCGCCCCAAAAAGATCATGACTTAGGGCTTCTCAGTGGGACATGTGACTGATAGGGACCATTGCATGAAAAATGTTTTTTAAATATCTTTGAAACTATTTCCATAATATTTCATTCACCCAATTCTCTTGATTATTATTCTCATCAATCTCTAACAAAATTTCTTAATGTTCGGTCATGGTATCAGTTTGTCTCTGTGCCATTATCCTTAGAACTCATTTACTTCTATAGCTTCAACTATTACTCTGCCTGGGTGCTTTTCATATATTACATCATTTAATTCTCACAACCTGTGTGAGGCAAATGTTAGTATAATCTCATATTGCAGATGAGGAAATGTGATTGAACTTGCCCAGTGAGATATGACGATATCAGAGAATAGAAGACCTCCCCTGGGTTGCACTTGGTGGGAGGCCTAGGTGGCTTGGATGTGAAATGGGGAGGCACATGTGAAGAGTAAACTTTAGGCAATTATCTTGATTGTCTTGTTCTGTCAATCTGATTCTACAATCTCATAGTTCTAGTTCCTCTTCATTTCCTTTGCTCCTAAAATAGAGTTCATTTAGGTCTTTATTCTCCCCTGGATTATATAGTCTAATGGATTAATATCTTTATTTTCTTTCAAGTTAATCTCCCCAAAGCACTATACCTATCTTGTCACTTCTTTATCAGAAAGTTCCAGTGGCTTCTCCCTTCTTACAGAATAATATTCAGACTTCTTAGCTGTGTAGTCAAGGTTTTCCTTGAGCTGGTCTATACATATCTGTATGGCCTTATCTCTTATTGCTCCTCTTCACACATCTGAAAACCAGGTGTGTGAAAAGCCAGAGCTGAACAGTAGAGTGGTAAAAACATTGAGAACTACTGCAATAGGGGAAAAGACCTCAGTGTAAAGCTGGGCTCAGTTCTGAATACAATATGGTTAATGGGAATTTATAGCAAGGAACAGAATGGGGTCAGTGGATGGGAAAGTTGAAAGAGGAAACATCAGGGATAAGGGTTTTTGGCTAAACTGACCTGACAGGATTCTTGCTGAAGACAAGCCAGGGTGATCAGGCATCACCCTGGGGTGATGGTGGAGCATGAACTGGTTTAGGTATTGAGGAGGATCAGACATGGAGGGTGGGGGGCTCTTGTTAAAGTGACTCAGCAAGGTTCTTGCTAAAAACTAGATTTTATAAGGAATCACACAGTTGGACCTAGGAGAAGGTTCTGGAACCTGAGCAAGGTTTGGTCAAGCAAAGAATCTTTATCACATCAAATAGCAAGATGATAACAAAGCCCCCTACACACCCTACATTCACACTTATGAGTTTGTTCGCTCACAGTGTTCCAGTGTCCTGCTCCAGCTCCTCACATCCAATCAATAAAAATCAGTCCAAGAAGGCCTTAAAAACCACCTTCGGCCTCCCACTCAGTGCAGAAACTTTCAATGGTACCTCTGACAGATGACTATCCATTCTTTATTGTAATATCTTCAAGGACGAGAGGGTCTTTGCACTGGACAAAAGCAGGCAATTCTACATGGAGCATTCTGATTGCTAGAAATTAAGTTGACCTGAATTCTGCCTTCTTGTTAGCTTCTGCCTTCCACTGTTGGCTTCTAGTTTTGCCTTCTCATCTGTAAAATGAGAGGGATGGGCAAGATTTTCAAGGACATTATCAGTCATAGTAAAAGCAGTTTCATTCCTAGTACTCCCCCTCCCTCACACATCCCATGTTATGCCTGTTCTTTGAAATCCAATTCGAATAATTCTGGAAAGGGATATTATGTGTTAAGTGTCCACGTAAGGGAAAAACCTGGTTTTACTTAAATGTGTCAGCTGACAGAATGTGAACCATGGAGTGATGATGGAGACATCTTAACAAAATGTTTCTTTTTAATTAAAAGGTTAGTTTTGTAAGCCCCTAAATATTTTTTTTCATAAATTATTTGTACAGTTGAAATTTTTTCTACTTCAAAAAGAAAAGAAAGCCCAATCAGATGCATTATTTTAAATATGTCAGTAATGAACTGAAGATTTTTAAATGAATCAAAAATTACATGGACTATTTTCTATATACAAAGATAAATATGGTCACCAGAGTGGTTTCTCCAGTAATGATAATTTCTTTTCTTCTTCCACAAGCATATTTTTCCTTCTGTATTCCCTACTTTGGTTGCTGACATCATCAACTTCCCAGTTAGCCAAGCCAGAAACCTGGGAATTATTCTGGATGAATCGTTTCCATCTCCTTACCCCTACAGCTTGTCTGTCTATATCCTAGCCCATCCTTTCTTAACCATTCTTGCGACTCCTGCATGGGCCTAGGCTGTTCTTAACTTGTTCTGGGACTTTGGCACCAGCCATACAGCAGGTCTTTTTGTTTCCAAAGTCTTTCTTCAATCCATTCTTTATACCTATGCATGAGTTATCCCTCTAAATGCTAACTGATGACAGCACCTCAAACCCTTTCAGCGGCCCCTCCTCATCCCCTAGGTCAAAGTCCAAAATCTTTATCATGTTGCAGGGCTTTTGATTTCCTAGTCTTGCGTACTTTCCCATCCTACCTCCTAACACTCCTCATCCTGACTCCCACCTTTCTTCCCTCCCACATACACTGGAGTGATGAAGAACCACAATTACAGGTGCGCAAATGCTGTTTAATGCTGTTTGCACACGCTGTTCGTTTTTCCTGAATGCCCTCCTTGTCCACCTAACAAACTCCTATTCATCTTTGAAAACCTCATTATAAGCTGCACCTTTTCTGTGGAGCCTGTCCAGGGCATCGTGCATGCCACCTTCCAGCCGTGCTTTCATTATTTCCTCCAAGCCGCCTCTGCATCTCGTAATACTTTTATTATTGCAGTTATCCCCCCATCTGTTACTTCTTATTTGTTCATACATTTCACTATGGTGGCAGTTTTCCTACATTTTCACTCTTTTCTACCACAAATATGTATTGCTTTCATAATTAGAAAAAAAATTAAGAAAAAGAAAAATAGAAGTAACATCCATTGAGCACTTAGTATATGTCAGGCATCCTTCTAAGATCTTTATATGTTCATTCATTTAATCTTCTCAATTCCTGTGAGGTAGGTTCTATTATTGCCCTCATTTTCGTTCCTTTCAGGAAAGAAAGAAGGAAGGAAAGGTGGGAGGCACACAGTAAATGTATAGTGAGTTTCAAAGGCATTTGGGATTCAAAGCCTGTCTTCATCTACCTTATCACACCCTCCTCCAACGACCTCCTCCAACCTCCTCCTCTGAGACCTGCCCCTATCCCTATTCATTGATCCTTGAAGCTCTTCAACAGCAGTTCACTTAGTAAAGATAAATGAACCATGGTTCCTGCACTGAAGGAGGTGCCAGTCTAATGGGAGACATAATGCCTGTATTGATAATACAGGATAGAATGAGATGCCAGGAGAGGTACAATATTCATAGCTAATCTTTACTGACTGCTTACCTAAGTGCCAGGATGTATTGTCTTAACAACAATCAAATGTAAAATTAGTCCTATTATCTCCATTTTACAGATGAGAAAACTGAGGCATAGAGTGGTTAAGTAACTTGCCCAATGTTAACAGAGCTAGTAAGTGGAGCAGGGATTCAAATCCAGGCAGTCTTAACTCCAGAGCTTAGACTCTTAATTATATCACTGTACTGTCCCTATGAATGAAATGGGGGAGTTCAAAGAAAGCTTGCTTGTGTTCTGCTCGGGAAGGGGTGCAGCACATGGAGGTCACAAAAGTCTTCACTGAGGAAATGGCATTAGAGCTAAGCTGAGAACATGGATAGGCAAAACACAGACAACCATTTCTCTGATAGTCACAAACATGTGACTTAAGACTCCATTATATTAATCTAGATACTTCCACAGACTATCTCAATCATTACACAGTTGTTGCCACCTTCATACCCACATACAGGATTTTATGTGCTGCATATCATTCTGCACATACTTAAGACCATGGGCAGGCAAGAATCTTTAAGACAAAACCATTTAGTCAGAAATATGAACTACCACTGTTAGCCCTCCCTCCCGTTCCTGTCTGTATCATCATAGTATGGCTGCCAGGATGAAAAGTTCCAGTGAAAGAAAAGTTCAGAATATCTCTTCTGTAGGAAGAAGCTGATGCACCATCAGAATTATAAAGAGTAACAAAAACCAAAAAAATCGCTTTTTAAAGCTACTTATATTATCTGTCTTAAACCCTGATTTGAACATGTAATTTCTTAGTAATACTTATCTGCTCTGATTATACCATTAAAAAAAACCTTACCACAGTAGCTGTACCTGATTTCCTGGGGTATCTTATTGCCCCATCTTCTTCATGTCTCCTGTCTATTCAGGGACTGTCATGGCGCCCTGTCATGGATTTCCAGCAGCTACTCCACAACCTGGCGTTAAAGTCCTGTCAGCTCACCAGCCTCCACATCTTCTCTTGAGCTTGCTACCCTGCTGTTCCCTCTGCTCGCAATGTCTGTCTGCAATGTCCTTTTCTCCTTTTCCTGATACTAAAATCCTAGTATGTTAATATTAGGAGTGGGGAGCATTCCAGGCAGAAGGAACAAAAGTTTCAAAGGGCCTCTGGAGAGGAATGTGCTTGCCACATTCCAGGAATAGCGAGGGGCATTGACATCTAGGAAGGGTTGCATTCTCAAAGTCCTATCATCAAATGTGAGGAGATCTTCTCCTATGGAATTTGTGATCCTTAATCCAGTTGAAATTCTGATAAAAAAAACAGTTATTACATGTAAGGGTAACTGTTAGTATAAATCTTCATGTCAAGCCATGTCTGACCCCCAGCTTCTCCTACTAAGAAGCAGCATGTGTGGACATCCAGGTTCTCCTCAGCATGAATCCTGCCCACCAAGGCTGGCTCTCCTTGGCAAAGGCTCTGCGTGCCTTATGCTCCCAAGGTATTTGTTTGTGTTTGCTTGAGTTTGAGTTTCTTTATGTGTGCGTTTTTTAAAATAATTTCATTGACATACCTAATACGATTCACCCATTTAAAGTGTACAGTTCAGTGTTTTTTAACATTCACAGAGTTGTGCAACCAGCACAATTTTAGAACATTATCATCACCCTAAGAAGAAATGCTCATCCTTTAGTAGTCACTCACTATTTTCTCCCAACTGCCCTAGGCAGCTACCTGTATACTTTCCGTCTCTATGGATTTGCCTATTCTGGACATTTCACATAAATGGAATCGTAATCATGCAATATGTGGTCTTTTGTGTCTGGCTTCTTTTACTTAGCATAGTGATGTCAAGGTTCATCTGTATATTTTGTAGTATAAATCTGTACTTCATCCTTTTTTATGACTGAATAAGATTCCATTTTATGCATATACCACATTTTGTTTTTCATCCACTGATGAACATTTGGGTTGTTTTTACTTCAGGCTATTCTGAATAATATTGCTATGAACATTAGTGTACAAGTTTTTGTGTGGATATATGTTTTCATTTACCTTGGGTATATACCTAGGATAGGAATTTCTGGGTCAAATGCTTTAACCGTTTGAAGAAATGCCAGACTGTCTTCCAAAGCGGTTGTTCTATTTTACATTCTCACCAGCAGTGTATAGGCTTCTGATTTTTCTACATCCTCAATAACACTTGTTCTTATCTTTTTTATTATAGCCATTTAGTGAGTTTGAAGTGGTTTCATTGTGGTTTTGATTTGCATTTCCCTGATGACTAATTGTGTTGAGCATCTTTCCATGTGCTTATTGTCCATATGTTTATCTTTTTTGGAGACATGTCTATTCAGATCCTTTGTCCATCTTTTAATTGGTTATTTATATACTTTTTATTATTGAGTTGTAAGATATATTCTAGGTATAAATGCCTTATATATATGATTTGTAAAAATTTTCTACCATTTCGTGAGTTGTCCTTTTACTACCTTGATGGTGACCTTTGATGCACAAGTTTTTAATTTTGATGATGTCCAGTTTATCTGTTTTTCTTTTGGTTCCTTGTGCTCTTGGTATCTGTATTAGCTAAGGTTCTCCAGAGAAACGAATAATAGGATATATATAGATATATGAGGAGATTTACTATGGGAATTGGTTCATGTGATTTTGGAGGCTGAGCTATGCCAGGATATTCCACTTGCAAACTACAAAACTAAGAAAGTGGTTGGTATAATTCTGTCCGAGACCAAAGGCCTGAGAACCACTGGGTGTAATTCCTGGAGCCTCAGAACTGAGGACAGCTTTGATGTCTGAGGGCAGAAGATCATGAATTAGCTGAAGAAGAAAGAGAATTTCCCCCCTTTTCTGCTTTTTCTTTTGGGGCCCTCAAATGATTGGGAATGCCCATCCACCTTGATGAGGGTGATTTTCTTTACCTGGTCTACCTATTTGAATGCTAATCTCTTCTGGAAACACCCTCACAGACACACCGAGAAATAATGTTTCACCAGCTATCTGGTCATCCCTTCATCCAGCCAAATTGACACATAAAATTAACTATCACAGTGTCATATCTAAGAAATCTTTGCTGCCAGGAATGTAAAATGGTACAGCCACTCTGGAAAAACAATTTGGCAGTTTCTTATAAAGTAGAACATACACAAACAATGTGGCCCATCAGTCCCAATCCTAGATACCTACCCTAGAGAAATAAGTTATGATCACATAAAAACCTGTACACTGATATTATAGTAGCTTTTCATAAAAAAGATTCATAATCTCCAAAAACTGGACACAAGTCAATTGACCAAGTGGTGAGTGAATTACCAAATTGTGGTACATTGTACAGTAGAATAGTATTAGGCAATAAAATGGAATGCTATGGTTATTCACGACGGCTTGGATAAATTGAAAAAGCATTATGCTGAGTGAAAAAAGCCAGTCTTAGAAAGTTATATACTATATTATCCTATTTCATGACATTAAAAAAAGACAAAACTATAGTGATGGTTCAGTGGTTGCTGGGGTAAGGAGTGGAGGGAAGCTGTGACGATAAAAGGCTAACAGGATAGAGTTTTTGATGGACTCACTCTGTATAATGATTGGGTGAGGGTTCCACAAATCTATACATGTGTTAAAAATTCATAGAACTGGAAAACAAAAGAAAAGCTCACTTTTCATGATAATTTAAAAAAATTTAAATACCTACTTCATAGATTGTTGAGTAGACAAAATAATCTATGTCCAGTGCAGGAAACAGTGCAATTGATGAGCATTTGATATTAATTGGAGTAGTTGATTTGGTTAGACAGGAAGAAACTGTGGATGATGGCTCAAACAGGGGTCCCAACTCCTGGGCTGCAGACCTGTTTGGGTCCAGTGGCCTGTTAGGAACCAGGCCGCACAGCAGGAGGTGAGCAAGGAGCAAGCGAAAGCTTCATCTGTATTTGCACCTGTTCCCCAGCACTAGCATCACTGCCTCAGCTCCGCCTCAGATCATCAGGCATTAGATTCTCATAGGAGCACTGGTCCCTGATGCCAAAAAGTTTGGAGACCAATGGCTCAGAGAACATTGTATGTTAAAGGTAGGGTTGGTGAATCTGCAGGGAAGATGTTTTGGGGACTCCTCGCAGCAGCAGATCAGAAGGGCAGGAGCGGGTGACGGGTCCTAGGAACCCACACAAATACCCTCCTGTCCCTGCGAGGGTGCGACTTGAGACCTGCGCGGAGACTGCAGGTCTGGGAGGGCCCCGTAGTGGGACCCTGGCTCAGAGTTCTTGAGTTGCCAGGTGGGAGTCTGGACTCGTGGGGAGCCTGTGAGTGCTGTGGCACCCATTTCTCTGCTGCACCCGATCTGAGGACCCCATGATGGACTCCTTAGGAGGGATCCTGTATCTGGGTGCCCTGTGGAGCTGGGCAGTGTGGAATTCGTTGGGGGAAGCTGCAGTGTCTACACCTCTGGCCATGGCCAAACCCTGCAGTGCTGCAGACTGTGGCACCCGCTCCCTAGGTGCTTGACCCAGTTTCCAGAGACCGAGGACCACAACACTGCCCGAGGGAGAGTCCAGCAGTTGGGAGTGGGGCCTGTGATGTGAGCTTCTCAGCTATTTTGATGCACAATCAAGTTTAGAAACCTGAGACTTAAATCCTCTTTCTGGTTAGGTGGCAAACCTCAAGGTGAGTGCCTGGTTGGAAGTAGGAAAATCTCTACTTTCTTGGTCTACAGATCCATTCGTTTTGTGTCATGTTTCAATGCTGGCTATAACATGCAGCCTTTAAAAAACATACCTGAACCTCTGGAACCCCAGTGGCCACCAACCTGGAGCTCCCTCTTTCAATCTATCACTTCATCACCAGACAAGCTGACTTAAGCATATGCACTGGACCAGGTGTGGAAGCACAGCCCCAGGTAGGGGCACTGTTTAGTAGAGTAGCAGGACTTCTAGTACCTCCAACCACTGCAGTAAATTTACCAAAGCAGGAAGAATGACTCTCCCCACCAAGCTGGAGAACCCCCAGAGGATATAGGGTTGAAGGGCTGAGAGTGGGGGAGGGTCTGTTTCATGGTGAAGAAACATCAGGTACACTTATCCCAGTTTGGAGAAGGGTGGCTGGCACAGGTCTGGGAAGGAGGGCAGGTAGGAGAGGAGAGAGAGTCCCCAGGAGATGAGATGGGAGATCCTGGCTAGGGTCAGATTGGGAAAGGCTTTACATGGCAAGCTAAGGACTGATCTCTTTCCTACAGTACCAGGAAGTCAAATTAGGTTTGCAAGCATGTTGATTCAGTGAAAAATGTGAGGGTATATAGTTGTAGCTGATTCCCACCATACAATATGCCTAACAACAAAGCAACTGGGGTCTGAGGCTATGTAGCTAGAATGTGGGAGGGACATATATGGAGAATCATGCTTGGTTTGACCAGCACACTCAGAGGGCGCTAGAGTTGGGAGTCAGCGGAGGAATGAGAGTGCTCGTGAAAAATTGGGAAAGGCTATACTAGAAGAGAGATGATGAAGGCTGCACAGGGTTAGGGACCAGGGAGGGGAAGCTGCGGTGAGAGTGGTTTGGTCCAGTGATTAGGTTCTCTGGAATTAAAGGGATGACTTCAGAGAGGTCATCCCCATCACATCTCGAGCCCTGGAGCTCAGGAGTCTAGGAGGCTGCATGTTAGGGCAGGTGTTCAAGCATCGTATGAAAGGCTGCATATTCATTTATTCGATTACTGTTTATTGAGCAGCTGCCTAGGTACTTTTCTAGGCTTGCAGGTACAGCAGGGAACAAAACAGCCCATGGAGCCTCTGTTCAAGTGGGGATAAACATAATAGGTAAGCAAAGAGGAAGAGGTGAAGCAGTAGAAGGTCAAAGAGGTAAGGGGATGTAATGGTTTCATGTCTTGAGGCTATCTATAGTCCCCTGACATTCAATCAAACACTAATCTAGGTGTAGCTGCAATGTGTATTTAGTCGATGTGATGATCACTTGACTTTAAGTAAGTGAGATTATTTTAGGTAATCTGGGTGGGATTGAGTCCATCAGTTGAAAGGCCTTAAGAGCAGAGCTACTTTCTCAGAAGAAAGTCCACCTGTTTGCAGCAGAATCGCCATGAGCCAGAGAAATCCAGCCTGCCCTTCCTGAAGGCCTGTCTCCACAATCAGCTGAGCCACTTTCTTGTAATAAACTATTTAGTCTATATCTTTGCTCTGACTGATTTAAGAGACATGTCACGTAAGGTAATATAGTCATGGTTGGGGGTTTGATCTGTTCTGGGAGCCATGTATAGTGACCATGGTCTGACTTCTATTGACAAGGGCTCACCACCCTGGTGCCAAGGGGTCATTATTGGAGAGCAGTAAGAAATAGTCTAGATCAGGAATGAAATTACTGTGCCCTAAAGAAGGGCTATTACTTAACTGTGGCTAGAAAGGCAATGGGGACTCAGTGCTTTTGATTATTTTGAGTCAGTGAATAGCATAATGAACTCTAAATGTGATCGAGTCCTGGTTGGGTTGATCCTATCAGATCCTTGACCTCATGGACATTACCTACCAAGTCATTTCCTTCTTCTCTTGATTTCACAATCTGTTTTCAACACACAATCTTACCACAAACCTAAACAGATTCTCTGATGGTTGGCTAAACTGTCATTGAAACTTGTTTTTTTGAAGAGATGATCCATATCTGTATGGAGCCAATGTGGTGGGATTTGGAGTCAGATGTTCTTAGCTTTGCCCCTTGACTCGCTGTGACCCTCCCTTTGACAAATTACCTTCTGTAAGCCTTGTTTTTTCACTTCTATGAACAGTATTTACTTCACAGTTTTGTGAGGCTTAAATGAGAGCATGCCAATATTTTGCTTACATAGAGGCTGCACACAGTATGTGCTCAGGAAACATTACTGATCACTCATATCAGTAGGACCTATCAGGAGCAATTCACAGTTTAGGGAGATGCCATATAGGTCCCATGTGTCTTTCTAGACTGAATTGATAACTCTCAAATAATTTTTAAAGAGCATCTACAAGCTTAGACTAATCTCATGTTTGTTACAAGAGTAATATCAAGTTTAAATATACTTTTGAACTGCCATAAAACATCTTGTCTTTAACATACTCTAAATTTCTTCAAAAGATGGACTCTATTTAAGCCTTTTCTAAGGGGTGGGTGTAAAAAATGGGCTTTATTGTACACACTAAGTGTAATATGCTTTTTTAATTTTTTAAATTATGGTAAAATATACATAAATTTTTACCATTTTTGAACATTTTGAGTATATAATCCAGTGGCATTAAGGATATTCATGATGTTGGAATCTTTTTGATACATCAGACTCACAAGGTTATCCTGAAGTATGAGTGGGTGACTGTATATGCCTGATGTAGGATATCTCCCATTTTATAACAATTATAGAGCCCCTCTCTGGAGTGGAGATCCTGAATTATAATAACCTGACATGACATATATACTATATATGAGATAAAATCCTAATTGTGCTTGAAGGCTTTCAAGGTTTCCCTTTAGGTGAACTCTTGAGTGCTTGGTAAGATCCGTCCTGAGACAGAAGGTTCTTTCACACTAACCATGTACATAGGGCCTCTCTCCAGTGTGGACAGTCTGATGATTGATAAGGCTACAGCTCTGGCTGAAAGCTTTCTCACGTATATGGCACTGATAAGGTTTCTCTGAGGTGTGGACTCTCTGGTATCTGCTGAGATTCCTGCTAAGGCAGAATGCCTTCTAACACTTTCAAAAGGTCATAAGGACACAGTCATAAAGTCTCTCTTTAGTGTGGATACTAATGGGTGAGATGATTTGAGCTTTGACAAAAACTTCTCTCACACTGTTTGCATTAATAAGGCTTCTCTCCAGAGTAAACAGCCTGATGTTTGGTGAGATCTCTACTCAGGTAAAAGTTTTCTCACACCAGTCATATGCATAGGACCTCTCTCTGATGTGAATGTTTTGGTGTGTGATAAGGTTTGAACTTTGGCAGAAAGCTTTCCCAGTTATTGCATTAATAAGGTTTCTCTCCAGTGTGGGTTCTCTGATCATTGACAGAAAGTTTTCCCACAATGAATGCATGTGTGAGGTTTCTCCCCTGAGTGCACTCTCTGATGTGTGATCAGACTTGATTTCTGATAGGTTTCCCCTCAGTTGTCACATTGATGAGGTTTCTCTCCAGTATGCATCCTCTTATATAAGTTGAGAAAGCCATGAGCAAGTCCTGAAAGCTTTTCTATACTCAGAACATTTATGTTTTTTCTCTAGAATGAATTCTCTGATGTATGGTTAGGCGAGAGTTCTGCCTGAAGAGTTTTCCACAATCACTGCACTTAAACAGCTTCTCCCCAGTATGTTTTCCTTATATGCATTACAAAGTGGGACATATAAGGCTGGATTTTCCTACAGTTGCTACATACATAGGATTTCTTTACTCTGGGGATTTTCTGATAATTAGCAATGGCTGAGCAACCCAAGCGACATTCCTTATAGATCTTTCTTCTTGTGGAATGTTGACATTTCTGTCAACTCTTTTATGGTTATAGGCTTTTTCTGCAATGGAGTTTTCTGGGGATGACTGTTGCTCTGCCAGACCATAACCTGCAGGAATTTCAACACTGTGAAATCTCTTGTGGTATTTTGCTGCTCTGTTTCTAAATAGCTCATAGATTTATAAGACTCATGAAGTCTTCTATTCATACCTGCTGCTTCACAATCACCCTATTGTGGAGTATTCAGCTCATTCTTGGTTGTCCACTTTTGGTCTAAGACAATAAATAGGAAAGGCAAAGATCACTAATCTCTGTGGTTAGGAAAAGGAACATTCTATAAAATGTCTAGAATGATCTATACGTCTCTCAGGTAAATGGGCAGGTGGCCTGGGCATTGGAGGCAGACAAAGCTTCGGTGAGAATTCTAGCTCCACCACTTAATTGGTGGAGGATTAAATGGACTTAATCCTAAGTCCATTTCCACATGTGTAAAATAGGGATATAAAAAATAGGGATATGGTAATTTTTTATGTTATTTGTATTTTACAGTTTAAAAAGTTGAAAAAATAATTGAAATGTAAAAATATATTTGTTCTGATACTATTAAAAGTAACAATAGGACCATAATTGGTTTATTCATCTAGAATCATGTTTATGAATTGTATATTTGAGCTATATTTTTAAGTCATTGTGGATAGATGAGATGGGATGAAATTAAGCCATTATACAGGCAGCTTGTGGAGACAACTGTTCTCATTCTTTCCTGTCATCTCAAGATAGATCAGACCCTTCTGTCTCTTGGTAGCTGACAATCCCACAGAAGAAAATTCTGGAGGCGGGCTGCAAGGAAAGAGCTGCTGCCCTCTGTAATCCTCATATTTCTGGGCTAGCATGTTGAGGTATTCTAGAAGAACTCATAAAGTCACAGTGTATTTCCTGAGATGCACAAAGGTGCCACTTCATCAGCAAATATACATTTTACTGGAGTCACTTAACTGAGTTTCCTCACTTCATTAAATCATCATGTTTGGGTAGACAAAGGCGTGGAGGCATTGCTGCCCACTCATGTTGGGGGTAGGATTGCCAGATAAGATACAGGATGTCCAGTTAAATTAGAATTTCAGATTAACATGGAATAATTTTTTTTAGTATAAGTATCTCTCAAATATTGTTTATCTGGATCCAAATGTAACTATAAGTCTTGGGCTTTTATTTGCTAACTTTGGCAGCCCTAGCCAGGGGTCCATTGTACATGTATGAATATCAGCATGTGTGTCTGTGTGTGATATGGGGGGATGCTTACAAACATCTTCAGATGAAGCCAGCCTCAAAGTTCCTAGGGACAGTTTCCTTCCCAGTCTACCAGGGGTTCTCACTTACTCTCTTAGAGCAAAGCGGGCACTGGCCTCCTAACCATGGGAGGTGGGCACTATGAAAGGAGCAGTGCTAAGATATACCAGTTTCTCCCATTTGTTACATGATGTCTCTGAAGGTTTCCAGCAGAATGGAGAAATAGTTGCCTACAGAAGCAGCAGTGTTGCCTTTTCCTCCTCCCCCCGCCCTGTCTCCCTGCTCCCTCACTCCTGCTTCCTCGAGTCACCTTCCTAAATAAACTATCTGCCCCCTAGCCCTTGTCCCAGGCTCTGTTTTAGGGGAAATCCAAACTATGACAGTTGGTACTGGAAGTGGCCCTAGAAATCAAATCTTCAGGATGGGATACTGGAACAGATCATTCACTGGTCAGATGGTAAAAAAAGGAGCCTGGTAATAAGCGTGGTGGTGATAACCTCTGACATGCTATAGTATGGTGATTACTAAGATTCTCACTAGTTGTGGAAACAATGAGGCATAGGTAGAAAGGGAAGCATTAGCTTATGCAATAGTTCTGTAACTTGAACATTATTGGGATAGTGGCAATAATAAGGACTGTAGACTTTCTCTCTCTCTTTTTAAAGAAACAAAATGATAGGTGCAGGTCAGCCAACTTCCAATTCAGAGCATGCTGTGAAAGAGATCCTCATCTTCTGCAGCAAGCAGCCTGGCCTGAAAATCAGGCACAGTATTGAATTATAAGGGTGGCAGGACTGCAAAGGTAGTACAAAGCCTTGCCAAGTCATTTATGCTAAAATTCTGGGCCCTAATTGGGAAAGATTAGGATCCTGATATATGGGACATTTGGGTATGTGTGTTTGAGTACCTCAAAACCGAAATTCTCTTGAACTCTCCGACCTAACAAAAGCATCTCTCTCCCACTTGCTATAGGAGAGCAACCTCTTTTTGTTTGGAGACCATGCAAAGATCTCACCTGAGGCAAGGGCCTTCCGAGATGCTTGTCCTCCTCAAAATCTATCCCCCCAATACATACAGACAAAATAGCTGTGGTCAGGCTTCGGCATAGCCAAGTGGAAAAGCACACTCACTGCTGCAAGAGAAAATGTCTCGCTTGCTGGGAGTGTTGCAGAACCTGGATGAAATTACCTGCAGGAACCAGAGGAGCATGTGTGAAAGTGGATCTTGAGGTAGTGAACTTGGGATAGTGGTGGTGGTGTGCTGAATATAAAGCTGGGATAGGGAGAGAATATTGACATAGGTGCATTCTCCCATGCCTCAGGTTTCAATGTCCTGGCAGACACCCAGGGACAGCCTGTGATAGGCAGAATAATAGTCCCCAAAGATGTCTACATCCTAAGCCCTGGACTCTGTGCCTAAGGTTGCAGATGGAAATTAGGTTGCTAATCAGCTGAGCTTAAAATGGGGAGATAATCCTTATTTTTTTATTTGACATGTAGCAATTTATAAATTTAAGGTTTACAGCATGTTACTTTGATGCATTTATATATTGTAATGTGATTTACATTAAAGCAATATTTATCAGATTACATCATTATAGTACACTATTACTGACTATATTCAATCTGCACATTAGATCTTTATGGCTTATTTTATTTACTACTTGAGAGATTATCCTTAATTATCCAGATGGCCCTAGTATAATCAAAAGGGTTCTTAGACGTATAAGAGGCAAGTAGAAGAGTCAGAGGGAAATGTGACTACGTAAGAATAGTATTGCTAACTTTGAAGACGAAGGAAGGGAGGCTATGAGTCAAGGAAGGTGGGCAGCCTCTAGAGCCTGGAAAAGGCCAGGTATCAACTCTTCCCAGGAGCTCCCAAAAGGGGAGCTTGATTGCAGCCCAGTGAGAACCATGTTGGAATTCTAAGCTACAGATAATTAAGTTGTGTTGTTTTAAGCCACTAAGTTTGTGGTAATTTGTTATGGCAACAACAGTAAACTAATACAATCAATACACTCTAGGGTGGCTCATTAAAACTTGAACATAAATGATGTAGAGATGCTAGACCTAATTAGCAGAGCACCGAGAAAAAGGTGAGCAGGCTCATGAATGTTAAAGTGAACTTATTACATGAGACCAGAGAACGTAATAACTATGTTACTGAGAGAACCCAAAGAACTCCCCATTCACTAAGACAGTAAGGTTACCAATGCAGAGAACACAGGTATTGCTGAGAATTTCAGTGGTGACTGTCTCTGTAGGCTAGGATTAATAGGAGATGCTGTCACCGAACTGAGTTCCTTAGTGTAAATGGGGTTGATTGTTTTCTAGAGTAGCTACTATGATGAGCGATAAGGCTGGAATGGCCACTGGGTTGTCTTGACCCACAGGAACCTGTGACAGTGGCTAACTTTTGGTGTTCCTAGGAAGGACTGAGGGCCAACAGGGTAATGCTTGACTTGTATAAACAAACAAAAGATCAAGAGCTGGTGAGAAGGTTATCAGTGTTGCTATGGGAAACTGTAATCCCTCACCAACTTTCCAGATCTGAGCTAGTTCTCTGATCCAGAATCATCAATTAATGGAGAAGATATGGGTTTCTTTGGGGAAGAAACTTACAATTCCACTACAACTATATGCAATAAATATTCCTTCACAGGGTCTTGTGGCTGTTTACTAGGGTAGGATACTAGGGAAAAGGAATGCCTAGACCTTTGAGGCTATTGGATACAGTGTCAGAGGTGACACAGATCTAGAGAATCTGAAACTTCCATCATTGCCATCCAGATAGATGCCAGCTAATAAATTGAGTCCTGACCCAAATTCATCTCAGTGGGCCCAGAGACACATCTTATGGTTCTGTTTCTGAAATGATCATTAGAATGGAGATACTCAGCAGAAGGGTGGATGATTAGCACATTGATTCCCTAAACTGTAGCCTAAGTCATTATGGTAAAGGGCCAAGTGGAACCCATGAAATTCTCCCTGTACTAAGCCAAGATTGTAAATCAGAATACTAATTCCTGTGTGGAATTAAAGTGATTAGTCTTACCCTCAAAGATATGACTCAATTCTTCTGTATTACTCCTGTAAAAAAACAAAACAAAACAGATTGGATTGTGGCCGATGACGATTGTCTACCATAAAGTTAATCACACAACTGCTGTACAGTCCTTACTGAAACAGGTCAACATGGCCTCTGGCTCATGGTATGTAGCTAGTGATCTGGTGAACGCATTCTTTCCCATCCCCATCAATAAAGAGGGTCAAAGAAAGTTCACAATTAACTAAGAAGGACAGAATACATTCAATTTCTCGACCCAGGCTTCTCAATCTTCCTGCTACTTCACACAGGACCTTGATTTTCTGGACGTTCTGTGGAACATCATTCTAGTGATGACATAATAATAATCAGACCTGGTGAACAGGAAGTAGCAAGTGTACTTGGATCCCTCAGTAAAATACACACATACCAGTGGATGGGAGATAAACCTTACAAAGATTCAAGGGCCTTTTATATCAATGAAGTTTTTAAGGGTCCAAATGTCTGAGGTATCCTGGGAACTTCTACGGTAAAGGACAAATTACAGCATCTTGCCCTCACTACTAAGAAAGAGGCAGTGTTTGGTGGGCTTTCTTGAATCTTGAAGGCATCATATACTTTCAAGTGTGGCCGTCATAAAACCCAAGTACCATATGACTTGGCAGATTCAGATGGTGTTAGAGGTATCTATGGGTAGGTAAAAATGTTTTGTAGAGGTCTGGCAAGCCCCAATAGGAGCTTACCAATAAAATTCTAGAGCAAGGCCATGCCTTCTGCAGCAAAGAACTATTCAATTTGAAAGGCAGCTCCTGGGATGCTACTATGAGACATCGACCATGTAACTGGATCTGTCAATCACATCTGAATATGCTCTGACCCACCAAGTCATTAGATCTGGATCAGGTGGACACAGCAACAATTCATCATATGGAGGAATCGTCACATTTGGGATCAGGAATGAGCAGGTCCACAAATCACAAGGTTTGTAAGCAGGAGGCTCAGACCCTGTGTCACCTGCCTTTACTGAACTGATGCTTCAACCTCTGCTCACACCTGTGGACTCATGGAAGCCTCCCTTTGACTTGGTGGAAGAAATTGGGGTGTGTTTCAGAGGGGTCAGCTCAATATGTTGGTGTAACTAAAAAGGCATTGATTCACTATGGCCTTCCTTAGGAGTGGTTGTAACAGTCAGTGAGAAATCTGGTACAAGCAGTTTATTTGGCACCAATGTTGTATGGAGGGAGAGTGGTCTGAGGTTATGTCATGGCCTCTTGGGTGATGGCAAACAGCTTGTCTAGTAGACAAGGGACCTGCAAAGAAGGTAAGTCTGGAAACAAGATCCGAGGAGGATGTCTGCTTACGGACAGACCTATGGGAGCCGAAACGAAGTGTGTAGATCTTTGCGTCCGACATCAATGTTCTTCAGAAAGTACCCACTGCACAGAAGGTGTCAGGATGATAGGGGTAGCATAGATGTGAAACCCATTCACCTTTTGCCAAACTAGGAGGATGAGAGGCAGGTCTTTGGGCTTAGCAGAGCTTACTTCCCTTATGTGGAGCAGCCCCAGCAGGAGCCCTACAGATAGTCAGCGGCTGCCTAATCGCTAAATCCTCTGTGGGCCTCCATCATGGTTAGTATATAACATGAAACCTCACATGAAAAGGTACTGAATTATAGGGCTGGCAAGACATCCAGAAGATTGTCAGCAAGCTACTGAACAGCAAGAACATTTCAGATTTCAAGCACAACTGATTTTTTTTTTTTTTCAGTAATGATCCCCTCCCTAATACATTTGGCTGGTGCATAAAGACTTATTACCCATATTTTAAATGATTTCAGGATGGCATGCAGGCAGTTTCCACAGATCAGAACTGGTAATAGACATGGCACTTTCTTGCTGGCCCTAATTCTGGCATGTCAGGTTTGCCTGATCACTATGGCTGTAGCAGTAGACAAAAAGGTATTTTAGTGACTACTAAACAGAAGTGAAAAAACTCATAATATGAAGAGAAGCAATTGATAGGAAGGAGTGAAGAAGTTGGGTTTCTAGGTAACAAAAAGAACAATTGGCCAAGAGTTTACAATGTATATATAGAGAAGTATCTTAGGAAATCAAAGGGAGTGCAGACAGAAAAGAGTTGGGATTGATTTAAAGTAATCAAATTGTATATTATTGTCTCCTGGAGTTTAGAAAAAGAAAACTCAGGGAGAGTCAGATTTCCAGACTTTGGCAGAAATATCCACAACCACAATGCAGATGAAGCTGACAAAATGTTGAACGATGAACAAGATGCAGCTACTCTGGCAGAAATATCCACAACCACAATGCAGATGAAGCTGACAAAATGTTGAACGATGAACAAGATGCAGCTACTCTACAGTCTACTGCAATTTCCTAATACACATATTCACAAGTGCTAAATGTTCTATTTACCCCAAATCCAATTTTTCCAAAAGCTATACCAGTATAGTTTTGTCTCTAGAACAGTGTTCAATAAACACACCATTTATTATGACAGTCCTGAAGCATTACAAGATGTTATAAATTTATTCGGAATCAGATTGTGTTCAACATGGCTCAAATCTTTACAAATCATAATTCTTGTTAGTGTAATGTTTCCTCCATAATTATACTACATACACATAAGTTTAACTATACAAAAGGCAATGCTGGCATGGTTTGTGGGACCTGATGTGTGGTGAGAGGACCCTGCTCCAGTTAAACTGGGGAGTGCGGAATCCACTGACACCCTCCAGGGCCTGCCTCCTACCGTGCCATTGCTTGAGCCCTTGATGTTGAGTAAAACATAATCTACCACTGGAGTTTATATTGTAATCACTGGGCTTCTCTCTAGCATTAATGTTCTAAAGTTAAAAAAACAAAAAGAACTAAGAGAGCATATTTTGACGGTTAAAGTACTTCTCCCTCTCCAGTATGGACTCTCTGATGTTTGGAAAGATTTGACTTACTACAGAAGGTTTTTCCACAATTATTACACCAATAGGGCTTTTCCCCAGTATGGATTCTATGATGTTTATTAAAATTGGAGCTGTGGTTGAAAGCTTTCCCACACTCCTTACATTTATACGGCTTCTCTCCAGTGTGGAGTCGCTGATGAGAACTAAGACCTGCATGCTGACTAAAGCTCTTCCCACATTCATTACACTGATAAGGTTTCTCCCCAGTGTGTATGCGATAGTGTCGAATGAGGCTGCCTTTACCACTGAAGGCTTTTCCACAATCTTTACACTGATATGGTGCCTCTTCAGTGTGCATTCGCTGGTGTTTAAGGAGGTCTGAGCTCTGACCAAAGGCTTTTCCACACTTACAGTCATAGGGCCGATCCACCAAGTGTGTTCTGTAATGAAGGGTAAGGTTTGAGCTGTGGCTGAATGCTTTCCCACATTTGGTGCACACATATGGTTTCTCCCCAGTGTGTGTTCTCCGGTGTTTAGTAAGATTTGAGCTATTACTAAAGGCTTTTCCACACTCAGCACATATGTAACGTCTCTCTCCAGGGGCAGGTTTAATAGGCATTAATTCTCTACCTTTCTTAGAACCTTTGTCTACAACAGGGGTTTTTATTCCTCTTTCTTCTTCAAGGTTTTCCCACTGCTTTTCTAACCTGGCCTCACATTTATTAGTAATAATCATGGGGATAATATCCTTTTTGAATTCTTCTGCATGAGACTCTTCAGAACTTTTCTGCATATCTGTTGATTCCTCATTCTGGGTGTTCGATTTACAATCTGAAACAGTAAGTAGAATAAGACATGTCAGTTGTATTCTGTTCTGAGAAGAAAGTGTTAAAAGACAAACAGAATGATCAGGTGACACTGATGGGTTTTGAAGGCTGCCTACATATTGCTCGATGAGAGCTCATAATATCAGAATAATACATATAAGTCATCATCAAATCTAGTTTACAATGTCAGACTTCCACACAAGCCCCCTACCAGAAGCTATTAGGGTATGATGAGTACATTGCTTTTTCTGCTAGGAGAAGAACTTCATATATAGAGGGTAATAAGGCAAAACCAAGCATACTGGGATAGCTGCAAGGACATGGTTAATGCTCAGGCAGAAGGAAACAAGTAAGAAAGATTGACGAAGGGTCTTTGATTAAGGAAAATAAAAAGGATAATTATGTGAGAAGAGACTAATGGCAAACTCACAAAAATCTATATGCTCATAGAAGCTGAATATAAAAGCAATGAAAGAGAACATTCAGTCCATTTATAATAATTCTAGTCCCAGATCCTTATTAATTTGAATGAAAGTACTTAACCCCCCACCAGGGTTCAACTCTTAGCACTTAACCTGTATTGGCTTTATCTTGTAATTCTTTTCATTATAAAGTAACACTGTTGAAATCAGATCGAGGTAGTATACCTTTTTAGAACATTTCACTAGGCAGTCACACTTCTAAAAGTCCATCTAACCACTCACATACATAGAAAAAGTAAGTAAGTTCCCTCTGAAAAATGGGCTCTGTTTAAGCAAGGTCGTCCCTCCATGAGTACAGAAACCCTAACTGACAAGGTACTTTTCTCTCAGCCCTCTTTTCCTTGTCTCTCTCTAACTGACCTTCTAATTCCTTCCTCTGCCAGCAGTAACCACTCAGCTGCTTCCAGGCTCACCTGCTATTTGCTGTCTGCTGGTGACCAGCATCAGGAGTTAAAATCCCTTTCACTTTCCATGATGAGCAATCACTTGGCTACTCATACAGACTTCCCTTTAAGTTGCCATGAACTATGTGTGGAAAATAAGTAACTTAGTAAAAGTTAAAAACTTTAAATAGCCAAATGAGGCAGAAAAAGAATTTACCAGGGACCATTTCTGCATAATCCAAGGCTGATTATAACCAGTTCACTAAATTATTAACAAAGGAACAAGCACCATCTCTTATTAGTTTATTCAGCCTGTCCACACTTCCTTAATCAGTCCCTTTATTAAGTTCACTTCAGCTGTCCTTTTTATAGTGTGTCATCTGTTCTCACACTAGGACTGACTGAGACACACCTGAGGGAGGACTGAGAACTCATTCTGTCTAGTCGGCCAAAACAGTCAAGTCAATCTAGATCAAGGATCCCCAACCCTGGGCCACGGACGAGTACCGGTGTGTGGCCTGTTAGGAACCAGGCCACAGATCAGGAGGTGAGCTGCAGGCAAGGGAACGAAGCTTCATCTGTATTTGTAGCCGCTCCCTAGCACTAGCAACACCACCTCAGATCATCAGGCATTAGATTCACATAGGAGCAACGGTCCTGGTGCCAAAAAGGTTGGGGACTGCTGCTCTACGGGATTGTCTCATAACCAGTAATCAGAATTAGTCTGTTTCTTCAAACACAAAGGCCTGGGGTACTGACTGGGGCCTGACAGATGGTTCCTACCTTGAATCTGTCTCAGCTCAGGAGTGAAATCCTGTTCTTCGCCAGTCTCTTGGATGTATAGTGGTCCCCAAGATTCGTATTTGGGACTGGTCTCCACAGACTGTGGTTGTGTGCTGCTCAGGGATTCCTTTGCTGTTCCTGAAGAGGACATCGCCCACACTTGTTTATGTTTATTTGGAGGTGGTGAGACCTAGAGACAATGAGGAATAGCTAGGTTTAAGAACTAGAATAAAAGAAAATCTCAGGAGAGCTATGTAGAATCTCTAGGAAAGAGAAAAGAAAAACACCCTCCGATTTAATTAAGGCTAAAGTTAGTATAGGATAGTAGGGAAAAAATAGGAGGAAACATGATCTAACTCAGTAAAAACTTCCATTCAGCTATTATTATATGGACAAACCACTCCTGCCTGGAATGCTATGCTCCCAATCTCACGGTTCAAAAAAATTTCCTGCAGCCTACCTGCTGTCCTGGTTCATCCAGTTCTTGTTCCAGATCTTCCAGGAGAGTGACAGCCTCTTCAGCACTCTCTGGACAATGCTCCTGCACCCAGGCCTGCAGCTCCCGGGGCAGGATGGTCAGGAACTGTTCCAGCACGAGTAGCTCCAGGATCTGCTCCTTGGTATGGATCTCAGGCCTCAGCCACTCACAGCAGAGCACCCGGAGCTGGCTCAGGGCTTCCCGGGGTCCAGGTGTGTCATGGTACCCAAACTGCCTGAAGCGCTGGCGGAACATCTCCAAGCTAGGAAAGCATTTCTCTTTCTCCTCCCCGATTTTCAGCCCCACCTGCTCCTGTGGAGGCCTAGGGCCCAGACCTGTGGCCATGCCCAGTACCTTGGTCATCATATGGACTCCAGAAACAGCCTCACTAAAGATGGGACTCTGTGTAGCAGAAATATTGGTTCTTTTGGGTTTCTGGTTCTTTAGCTATAGGTTAAACCTAAGAAAATACAGTTAACATAAAATTACCCAAAGAAAAAAAATGGGAGTGGGGGAGCGGGTGTTTACAGCCACATCTTTAGCACACGCAATTATGGAAATCATGGCCATCATAAAACTATCACATAAAAATTACTGTTCAAAATTTCTCTGGAGTTAGCTCAGGATATCCTACTTTGATTTTACTTTGTATTCACTCTCCTAAAAAAGGCACTACGACATAATTTAAAAATGAAATTTAAATTAACTTTGCTCCGAAAACTGTCTCAGAATCTTAGAACTCCTTAGATTTCGATAGGCTCTCTGCTGGCCAAATGCAGTCTGTTTAAACCTAAGACTTTTAGGGTCATCGTTCAGAATTTACTGGTCAAATGACTGGGCTAGTCAGCATAATCAGGAATCATGTTATGAGGCTGGAATTAACTAGTAAATTTAAAAATGATTGAGTATAATTAGTGATGTAATTTTGAGCTTCACCTGACCCATTTTAAATAGGGCATACTGAAGTTTTTAAATGCCTTTTACCTTTAGCTTTCACCAAAAGGGAAGTAGAATGACAGAGATTAGACTAAAAAGTAATCTATATTCTTATAGAAGTATTTATTTTGATGATATATGTATTACTGAGAAGAAATTACTGAGGGAAAAATTAAGTCATAATAGATGATACAAACAAAATGTTTAAAAATAAATTTTTCCTTTAAAATTTTAAGTATTCTAATAATTCAGTCAGTTGATACATTAGAATACCAAAAACAACTGCAGTAAATATAATTACTTCTATTTTCTTCATTTACCAAAAAAGTGAAGTCCATTCATTCAACATTTAATGAATACCTGCTATGGGCCTCGAGCTAGGGTTGTAATGACGAATAAGACAAATACACTCCTACCCTCACAGAGCTTTCTAGTTAGTGAGGGAGACAGAAAATAAATGTGTAAACAGATAATAGAAGCAGTCTGTCATAACTGACATTCATTAAATAATTTTGAAAGAAAACTACATGAATTAGTAGATTCATGTAAGATTTTACATGCTGTGACTGGCCTTCCTGAGCATGTTTTCAAACTTTAAGCAGCACCTTTCATGTCACATAGATGCTTCCATCCTGGATTTGGATAATCTAGAGAAGGAAAACTCCAGCAGTCTCAATAAAGAGCCAAGCAGATTAAAATCTATGTGGGTGTTTGTTACATGAAATTATATTGATAACAAAGGTAGAGACCATAGAAAGGAAGCATAAATGGATTATATAAGCTGAAGATGAGGAAACAAGAGTTGAAGATAATCTAAATCTAAGGTATTTAAAAACTGAGTACGCTAATTTCTAGCATGCATATTCACACACACCCCATAATACACACATAATCACAATGAAGGTAAAAGAACAAAATATTAACAGTGATATTTCTACGTTTCATTTTTTAAATTCTTATTTTTGATTTTTCAAATTTTCTATAATGGGCATTATTACTTTTATAAATCAGAAAGTCTTTAAAGGGATCATAAGCAGTCTTTTGACAAAACAGTTTTACTACTAATGCCCAAATTTCATGGCCTTCAAAAAACCCAAAAACCCAGGAAAACAAAAATGCAGCAATTCCAGCCCAGGCAGAAGCTCCCCCCGCCCCAACAAATGTACATTTATGTTAAAGCTTTTATATTAGGTGTTTAGATTCACACATTTAGTGAATATCTATTAAAAACATGTCTTTTATATATGACTGTTTCCCTTCACTTATTTTTGCAACCAATTTTGGTAATTTTTAAAAATATGAAATGAGATTCTAGTAACAGGACCTCAGTACATAACCTTGATTTTATGAAAAGTTATTATTAGTAATTATCAGAATTCTAGGGATGCCAGTACTCAGATTCCCCTCCACTGTGCCAGTTCTGATGCATCCTATTGAGATGCCAACAGGTGTTCTGACTGGGTGAACCAGAATCAGCACCGTCCACCCGCTAATGCTGTCCTACACACACAATACACTGCTAGAGCGTGGAGTGCCCAAGTTCAGGATTACGTTAAAACTGAGCCAGGGGAGAAGGACTGACATCTAGTCTCCTAAAATAAAGGCACTAGCACCCAAAGCATTTAAAATAACTAAAAATAACAGATGTAGCAGTGCTGGGAGCATTCCTTAGAAATGCTTAAAAGTAGGCCTCTGTGTCTGAGTAAATATATAACTGGTCACAAAATTTCACACTCTAGCCAGAGAAGGGCATCCCAAGAACAGGAAAGACACTGGAACCTGTTTGGGCTGCTCAGCTTCTGGGATCAAACCTGGGAAACTCAACAGGACACTAGGAGTTATACAGCACAGATGGCATGAAACAGAAAGTATCCTATATCACATTCATGTGGATCTGTTCCCAGAACTTGGCAAATCCAATCTCACACATGCCACTGTATAACATGACTGCCTCTGCAAAACAGGTACATAGTTATAATTAAAGAAGAACGTTTCCCTAAATGTTGCTGCCAGGCTGCTGGGTGGGCTCACAAGCTAAGTGATTCATTCTAGTGCATTAGTTCTGTAGTGCTCACAATTAAAATTCATTTCTCAGCAAGACCACAAACAAGTGGTGGGCTGGGCACTGGGACCTTTTCTTCCATGCTGTACTTATTCTCCTTGGAAATTTCATCCAGTCATGTGGCTTTAATTACCATCTATAGCCTCACAATTGCTAATTTATCTTCAGCCTGGACCTCTCCTTTGAACCCCAGACTCATATGACCAACTACACACTTGACATTGCCACCAGCCCAACCAATGGCATCTTAAGCTTTATATGTCCCAAACTGCACTTCTCATCTTTCTCCTCAAAGCTGTTCATCTCAGTTAATGGTAACTCCACTGTTCTATTTTCTTGGACCAAAAACCTGGTCATCCCTGACTCCTCTTTCTTTTACACTCTACATACGATTCATAAGCAAATCCTGCTAGTTTACGTACAAGAGATAGACTTCAACCACTTCTCTCTACCTTCAACACTGTCATCCCAGACCATGACCTCTTGCCTGGAACGACAGTTTCCTACCTGGTTCCTAACTGGTACTGCAATAGCCTCCTAACTGGTTCCACCCTTGCCCCCCCCAGTCCATTCTTAGCACAGAAGTGAGAATGATCCTGTGAAAATACCAGTCAGATCACATCATTCCTCCACTCACACCTCAAGGCTTCATTTGTGTGTTATACAGAGTAAAAGCTAAGTTATCATAATGGCCAGCAAGGCCTCACAAGATCTCAGCCCCTGTTGCCTCTGATCTCATCTTGTACTTCTCTTATTCATTCTACCTCAGGCACACTCCCATCTCAGAGCCTTTGTCCATGCCGCTCCCTCTGCCTAACACTTCCTGCAGATCACACTTTCTCCAGATTACACATGACTGGCTCCCTCACCTCCTCCAGGTCTGTACTCAGATGTCATCATTTGGCTGAGGCACCCTGACCACAGTTTTAAACTGCACACTACCCTCCCTCACTCCAGAACTCCTTATCCTCCTATCCTTTTCCTCTACATCATTTACCACCATACAAATATTATATATTTTACCTTTTTTAAAAAAAAACTGTCTGTCTCCTTCCCTGAATATCAGCTCTTGAGGGCAGGAACTTTCATCTGTTTTGTTCACTGTAATATTCCAAACATCTAGAATATGCCTAGTACTTTGCAGGTGCTCAAATATCTGTGGAAAGAAAGAATGTGATACATGGATCTTTGGGGTTACCCTTAAAGAGTAAAAACTATAAAATTGGGTTTTAAAAAATACTACCGATACAAATTTAAGTTAAAAGATATGGAAGTATGAACTCATGTTTAGTGTAATATGAGACTGATACAGAGTATGTACATAGGTTAGTATACAGACACTTATTTCCTAGCTCTGTATGCTGTGAAGGTCTAGAAGCAATCAGCACATTCAGTGCCCAGATCTCGGTTTCTAAATATCGTTCTCCCCTAAAAAGAACTAGAAATGGAAAAATGGATGATTCCAAGGTTGGGGAATACACAAGATGAGCCTGGGGCATCTTGTAATGCCAGAAAGTGTTTGAAGAAACAAAAAACAAACAAAACACTAGTGAGGCATGTCAAAGGGACACAGTATCTAACATATAAAAGCTCCCAATGGCCACAGATGAAATAATTTGAGCAACAAAATAAATACTGTAGTACTGGATTATAACTCTAAGTGTAAAATAAATATCCATAAGCCCATACTGATGTAAAAAAAAAAAAAAAGGGGGCTAGATAGAGAAGAAATGACAAATCTCCCATACAGAATTTTTCCAAATAATTTATGTAGATACTCCCCCCTCAAGAAGGTGGTACTTAACTCCACACCCTTTGAGTATAGGCTGCACTTACTGACTTGCTTCCAAAGAGTATAGAAAGGGGCTGGGAGAAAGTAACTACAGTGGAGAAACAAACACTATCTCAGCCAGTTGATCAAGATTAACATCATCACGGTACACACCACACACACCACACACACACACGCACACGCATCCACACCCACACGCTCTCTCTTTTTCTCTCTGAAATACTATTCTACCATAAAAAAAATAAATGAAATACTGCCATCTGCAATAACATGGATGGATCTTGAGGGTATTGAGCTAAGACAGAAAAGGACAAGAACCATAGATTTCACTCAAGGAATACAAAACACAAAAGTAAGAAATAAAAACTCAGAGACAGAAACATCAAAATGGTAGTTATCAGAGGAGTAAGGGCAAAATGGAGAAACGGGGTCAAATATATGGTAATGGAATGGAAACTAGACTTTTCGTGGGGGAGTATACAATAATGTACAGATACTGAACTATAATGTACACCTGAAACTTATGTTATTAACCAATGCTACCTAAAAAAAATCAATTTAAAAAAGATTAACATCACCACTGATAAAGTGCCCTGATATATAATGATAAAAGTACTTCATCTCTGTGGTCTACCTCCTCAAGAACCATAACCCTGGCCGAACCATGAGAAAAACATCAGACAAACTCAAATTGACGGACATTTTACAAAATAACTGACCAGTGGTCCTCAAAATTGTCAAGGTCATAAAAAACAAGGAAAGGCTGAGAAAACGTCACTAACCAGAGGACACTAAGTAGACATTAAGACTAATGTAATGTGGTATCCTAAATGGAATCCTGAAACAGAAAAAGGACATTAGGGAAAAACTAGTAAAATTCAAATAAACTGTGGAGCTTAATCATAATGTACCAATGTTGGTTCCTTAGTTGTGACGAACGTAAGCAATAATGTTAAAAATAAGGGATACTGGGGTGAGAGGTAGTTAGGGACTCACTGTATTATCTTTGAGCTATTTTATAACTCTAAAACTGTTCTCAAATGTTTGTTTAACCCTTTTCCCATTTAGAAAAAAAGTGCAGCTCGCTGCCAGTGTTAGCTGAACATCATGAGTAAGAATGCTACGCTTTCTAGGATTTGACATTTTCAGTGATCGAAAATTACTATAGTTTGTAAGTGGAAAGGCCACTACTAAAAACAGAATGCTATAAATAGAATGATGTCATTTGTTTCCAAAGACTATTGATATACTAGAGCGATGTGAAAATAATAATAAAAGTAAGATATTTCAAGGCAAACTCTGGGGGTAAAGTTAGGACTGTAATCTGTGAATTATTTCAGGGTAAATGTTGCTGCTGCAAGCACTGCCAGCGAATATTCTTGGGGCAAATGGGAAATGGGTTAAATAAAAAATGAGGAGTGTTGAGGCAAACAAGCAGTTTTGGTAAATGCTGTCTATTATGGAGAGGAAGTAAAGAGAAATATAGCTGTTAACTTCAACAACACATGATGTTGAAGCAGACCATTCCTAGACATTTAAAAAAGCTGTGAAGCCTTTTTCTTTTATGATTAATTTTTAAGAGATACATGCCTTGTCTCTAGGAAGAATAGTGAATTTCTCGCTCTCATAATTGTCAGAATATTGGCCTAATGAAATTGTTTCTAGCAGATCTATTACAATCGTAACACAAAAACTATTTTTATCTAATATTTTTAGCTTTGAACTTGCTGGCAACATAATGACAGCATCCCTTCATCCTTTGAAATCACATAGGCCATTTTCCAGTTTAGCAATTCTATCTCCACAAGCTCAAAGGCTATCTGTAGAGTTTTAAAACACCAATCTGCTCACAAAACCCAGGTGTCTGAAATCACTTAACTTCTTTGGATGGCAAACAAATCCCAATCTGGCCTCTGCTTCTCCATTCAGTCACCACTTCCCTTCTCATTTCCTATGCTCAATCAGCGACCAATTCTCATAGCAGGCTTCTATTTATCTTTCAAGTCTCAGCTCAGTAATTAATCCATGAAAAGATGCTCAACCTTCATTATAATAAAAGAAATGCTTCAATCTCTCAGACTGGCAAAGATTAAAAAACAAATCTGATAATGCTCTGCCTTGATTCTTTTTTCCCCTGAAGGAAATCAGTAATTTCACATTTGGCCATGTTACGTTTGTCTAAAGGTACATTTAGGGATACCCTCTAGGTCTTGGCTTCTGAATTTTTCTTAATAAAGTGCTCATCAAAAGCATGTGGATAGAAAATGGAGGCTTCATTACTAACTTACATTACTAACCACAGTAAACTACTTTTTAAAGGCTATTTAGAATGTTAAGCTAAAGAGATCCATCAAGCAAACACTCATGGTCTACTACTAGCAAAAGGCCTTTGTTCTGTTCCAAGTTTTTTCCCCTTTTATACCAATTTCCCAAAGCTTATATGCTCTTATAAAGGTGCCTCAAATTCATTAACAAGACGAAGCATAAATGTATCAAATTATCATAGATTCTAGTAAGTTAATGGGACTTACCAACTGATGCTAGAATGCCTTTAAAACACTCAGTCTGTACCTGAAAACTCCTAGGCAGGCAAATTTGATAATTCTTGAGGCACAGAATTCTGTTAGTTCTGTTAGAGGTTTTCTTTAGACCGAACCAAATTGTGCATAACTTTTTATCTTCTAACGTCACGGATCCTAGCTCAGCCCTACATCAATACTTACTTTCTCCGCAGTAGCTTTCCAATTCCTGAAAAAACAATCATCTTATCACTTAAATCTTTTCCACAGTTGTTTCAACTCTTCCTTGTATAACATAGGTTTCCAAGTACCCCGCCCACCAGATCACCTTTCTCTTGACAAACTCTATTAACGGTCCTCTAATGTTGTTTCCGAACTTGAGCAGATCCCCGTTATTTGTATGCTTTCTAACCTGAACAAAGCCCAGTAGGACTATTCCCTCCCTTGAATCAGATAGGATCCTGGATTTCTAACGAGGTTCGTTTTCTAACAAGAGGTCTCCAACCCCCTCGGGCGTGTTCCACCAATTAGCCCTGAGTTCGGACCTCCAGTTGAGAGCTAGGGAAAAAGAGATAGCAGCCCAGATCAGACTGATGGCTCGGCTCAGGCAGCGCACACACAAAAAAACTGCTCTGAAACACGAAACAAAGTTTCATTTGTTAAAGCCCTTGGGGGAGGAAAATACTTTCCAAGGAGCAAGCGCCTCCACCATCTGGGGCTGGGCAGAGATGCGGGGCTCCTCCCCACAGCTCTTCCAGGACGGGTCTGGGGAAAGGGGTGGTCCTCGGAGGCCACAGGTGGTACACCCACTCCTCCCTCCCCGAACCCTTTTGGCCAAGGTTCCCTCTGTCTCCCACCAACCTAACTGGGAGATCAGGAGGCTCACCGTGAGTCAGAGCCGCTCGCGGGCTGAGACACCTCGACGCGCACCGAGGCCAGCGCAGCCGGAAGTGCGTCATAATCCCGCCCGCGGACAGTTGTGCGCGGCCGCAGCGGCCCCTCTAGGGATTCGGAGGTCTTCTTGGTACCTCTGTTTAGGGTGCGTGGGAGATTGAGGTCCTTATCAGGCGAGCAGAATCCCCCCCAACGTGAAGGGGCAAGGATCTTGTTCTCTTTCCTTCTTATTTTTCACTAAGAAAGGTCCGAGAAATGAGCAAATCGGGAGGTGTGAGGTCTGAACACCATACCATTTGACCTCAGAGAATCTGGAGGTTTTTTTTTGTTTGTTTGTTTTTTTACAACTTGGGTAGGAAAAGATGAGGGAGAATGAGGGACAAAGCAGTCTTAGTTTTCAAATATGTAAAATGCTATCATTTGAAAAAGAAGTTTGTATTATGGAACCCCAGAAGACCAATGAATGGAACTGATGTGAAAAGGTCAATGCAAGGAAGGACCTTCTCAAGAAAGAGTAGCTCAAAAATGGCCACTTTCTGCATCGTATTGTGCTGTTTTGAAGAAGTTGAGCCCTGGGGATGGGGATGACAGGAGTTTCGCGGAATGAATTTTTTTGGGTTAAACGACCCAAAAAATCTTCCTACAGCTTGCTCCAAATTCCTATTAGTTTCCCCTTAATAGAGGAAAAACTTTTTACAACACTCCTTCATTACCACTCCCTCTACACACCTCCTTTGAGTACTTACTATGGGCCAGGTACTATGTTTTAAGCATTTGGTTGCAATTCTTTATTGCTGCATTAAAAAACAAACAAAAAACCTTAGTGCCTTAACACAACAATTATTATTTCTCACATTATCTTAACGAGTCTGAATTGGGGTTTGTTCTGCTTCCTGTGGTGTCAACTGGGGAGCTGGGATGGCTGGCAGTTGGTGCTGGCCCACAGATGAACTCAGCTGGGATGTTGGCCTGGGTCCTTGATACTCTTCCGTGTTAGTCTGTCGGCATGGCTTATTGGGCTTTCTCAGGCATGATGACTGGTTTCCCCAAAAGGAGCATTTTAAGGCATCAAAATGGGACTCATAGGTGTTTAGGGACCAGCCTTGGAAGTTGCATAGCAACATTTCCACCACATTCTATTGTTAAAACAGGTCACTGGGCCAGATTCAAGGGGAAGAAAAACACTCTATCTTGGTCAAATAGCAAAAGAGTATGTGGGGTGGGAGATGATTTGACTATTTTTGGAAACAATCTACACACATTTATCTTCATTATATCAATCCTATGAAATACTATAATCCTAAGAATGCTTACCCCTGTGAAATAGTAAAATATGTTCTATAGATTAGGAAACGGGCTCAGAAAGGTAAGGAATTTATCCAGTGTCATATAACTGATATGTGGGAAAGTCAAGATTTGAACCTGGCTCTTTTTCTCCAAAGCCTATGATTTTAAGCACTATGCTGCCTCTTCATTAGGCTAGAGAAAGAAGAAATGGTTAAAAGGAACAATAAGTAGGGCTGAGGGAAAAACCAGGAAACCTGCATCTGTTCCATTAGCCACATGTGTTGTTGTTTTGGTAGCGCTCTTTCAGCCTCTTAGTCAAAAGATCTTTTGCCTAGTCATGCAACCAGTGAGTTGTGATGCTGGGGCTTGAAGCAATCCGTCCAATTCCAAGCCCATTGTTCTTCCTAAAGCAAAGGGGGTCTAGAGTTGCAAAATATTAACACCAAAAGAAACCTTAAGGACAATCTGGATAAGCTCTTGTTTTCAGATTTAAAAACCAATGCCTGGAGAAGTCAGATCTGAGGTACACTAGTTAGCTAATTAGTAGTAGAGCCGACAGTAGAATCTAGATTATCTAATTCAATTCTGTGTCTTTACTATATCTCAACAGATTTTTAAAGATATCATTAGAAAGATCAAGATGCTGTCCATCCACAACATATTATATTAAAACAAGTTAACTCGGGGTGATCCATTATTCTCTTCCATTAATATATCAATGACCACATGATAAAACCAGGAAAGAACAAAGGAAAAGTTAGCCAATGTAATGGTAGATCACTGTGTGTGATGTGTCACCTGCATTTCTTCTTCAGAACGGTTTTGACTTCCAAGAACCTCATATTCTTCCAATGAATTAATTCAACAATCGCCAGAACCTATAGTGTGTCAGCCATTGTGTTAAGGCACAAGAAAAAATTGAAAAAGGAAAAATATATGCAGTTCTTGGCAGACATTATGGATGAAAAAGGGGTTCTACAGAAAGTAACCACATAGGATAGTCTGATCATAAATTCTTAACTGGGCAAGTCGGGGTGGGTAGTTACAGCCCAGGCCTGTAACTTCTTCAGTGAGAAGGTTTTTAGGCCAGCACTGTCCATTGTTCTTGTTCATCTAGGTTAATAACAACTTTGAAATGCCAGAAGTAATATCCCTCGAGGGCGTAACCACCCTCAAGTGAGCATAATCTTAACTATCCTAACCAATCCCCACCTTGCTTTCTCCCACCTTCACGTAATCTTCCTTAAATTCCCTCAATTCCAAATGCATTAAAGGAATTAAAAACTGTCATTCTCCAAAGCATTTGAGATCTTGCTCTCTGGCAACTGTCATCAGTTTTGGCTTAAACTCTTTAAAAATTCTCTTTTTCATCTGACTTGAAAAAGGATTCTTTGCCCTTTGTAGCAGAAATCTGGAAAGGGAAAAGCTACCAACGGTTTTTGTAGGCCTTGGTTTCCTCTTTCCTTTTCCATCAGGGTGGTCATAGTTCTCTCTAAAATGGTTGCTTTCTGAATCTTCTCGCTCCTTCTTGCCATCTATTTTTGCTGCCATCGCTGTGGTTGGCCAGTAGAGGGGGATCGAACCTTGATTTCCCTTAGAACAAAGCTGGGTAAGCTTCTTATCTATTGCAGCTCTGAAAACTTCCTTTTTTTCTTCCTGTAAGGAGTCTCCACATACAGCATGTTGGGAAGCTGCAAAGATATTTTCTAAAGAAACAGAAAGGAAAAGAGAATAAAAGTGGTGTGGTTAGATAGCCCCACAGCTTAGCGCTGGAGCTCTGTTGCTAATGAGCCTTGGGAGATGTGGCTATGCAACCTGATTATGTGGAAAATAGATATAATAATAGCTGCTCTGGCAACTCTAAAGCATTTGGATCATGTGAGAGTCAGCTTTATAACTAGCTATACCAATAGTAAGGGATTTTTAATCTTCAAAACTTGCTACAATATTATTTTTGATCTCCTTTGTTTTAATGTCAGCCCCCCATCCCAAGGGATAGATGTGGCTCTACCTATCATAGGTCCTTTTTTCCATTTTGTCCTCCCTGGTGAGGGCCACCTGCCTTCTCCTTAATAAGACAGGGTAAAATTTCCTGCCAAGACTTTCACAAGAGGAGGTTACTGGCTTGTTACCCCTTGTTTGTGGAAGAACTCAGGAAAAATTTGCATAATCTCAGTATAAGGAGATCACAAAGGATATCTGCCCAGTCCTTCCCCATGCAAGATCCTTTCCTGCCCAGGACCCCTGAGTGTCCCCAGCCATACCTGAATGCCTGAACGGATGCAGGCACCTGCTCTGGCTGGCTCTGCAAGGTTTTTTCTTTTCCAGTGGTTTCTACAAGGGCCACTCCTTGTTGTGCAACTTGTGCCATCATTCATCTTATCAGGGAATTATCAGGAAATTGTATAGGAAATCACAACTTGTCAGCAGAAGGTAGTCAAGTGTCCTGAGGAAGGGGTGCCTTTTTCTAATTTGCCCAAAGTCCTGCTAGTGGTTAGGCAGAGCTGGCTTTACTTATCTGCCTTACGCATTGCTATGTCTCTTTCTTTTTTTCATTCTTAACACCCAGCATGTGGCCTGACAATAATGTTTGTTGAAAGGGATTTAGTTTTATTTCTTGGAGTCAAGCAGGACAAACTGAAATCCTCTTCAGATGAGAGTCCTTTACATCTTTGATGGCAGAGACCAAGTTCCCAGTGAGTTTTCTCCTCACCAAGCAAAACTTGATTGTACGCATGAGGTGGTTTTGCTTTTACCATTCTGCAGTTGGTCTGTCTCTTCTTTAAAATGTGGAATCCAGAACCAAATGCAGGGCATACAATGACAGATAACCCAGGTAGGGTGGAGTCAGACTAACAGCTCCTTTGTTCAAGAATCAGGGATGGATGACATCTGAGGCAGGCAGTGGTGGTTAACTACTAACAAAGGGACAATTTGAGAGAATCACAGAGGCCATATGAAATTCTCTCCATTCCATCTGGGATTAAAATGGGCCCAGAGCCTGGGTCCTCAGTTTTCACAAAGACCTGATTTCAAGGTTGCGTGTTTTAGGTACTCATGGGATAGAGGACACTGCCAGCATGTTTCACTTTAAAAAGGGAGACTTTAGTGAGGGGTAAGTGAATATTCAGGAAAGAGCTAGAAGCCCACGAGGAAATAATAGCTAATATTTTTGGAACACTTACGTCAGGCACTATTATAGATGCTTTACATGTAATGGCTTATTTAATGCTTATAATAACTCTATGCCCATTTTGCAGATGAGGAAACTAAGACATAGGAAGTAAGTGGTAGATAAAGAATTTGATCCTAGGTAAACTGGCTCTGATGCCCATGTGCTTAACCATTATGCCAGGCAGCTCCAGAAATGTAGTTGTGGAATGATGTAAGTGATGCATGAAGGTGGCAAAATGATTGGACTCATAAAGGAGCACAAGGGATGACAAAGTAAAGAATCTGGTTGCTGGAGTCAGATACACCTGGTTTTAAAATCTAGCTCTGCTACTTAATGGGTAAACCACTTTTCAGTCCTGTTTCCACATCTGTAATATGCAGGCAACTGTCTTTGCAAAGTTGGTATGTGGATTAGAGAATATTCATGGTTATTATTCCCACGTGGAGGAGGAAGGGAGAGAAAATGAAGGACAGTCTAATGAGAACCAACAGGGTTTCAAGGAAATGGTCAAATGTTATAGCAAAGTAAGGAAGAATTAAAATGAGAGAAAAATCCTCTGTCAAGAACACCAGCAACCTTTAACTGCCACGCAAATGGTTAAGAGCTGCTACAGGGGCTTGAAGAGGGAGGATATCAGCAGTGAAGAGACAAAAACAGTGGTTATAGTCTACCTGGTAGAGGAATTTGGTAGCGGAAGGAAGGGACAATGTCAAACGAAAGATTTTTAAAATTTGCTTTTGCTCCTTAAAGCTACAGGTTTTTGCTCATGGTGATGTAGAATAAGTGCTGAGGGGTTAGGAGGGGCCTGGAGGCACCAGAGTGAGACTACATCACCTGCAGGCAGCAAGGTGAGGGGCACTAGTGAGCAGGAAGGACCAGAAAGTGAAGCACATCTGGATGGCCTGAGGCCCTTGGGAGAGAATATTGAGGGGTATCTGATGAGAAAGGGTTAGGTGAAGCTGTGGTAGGTATAGGAGTTTGGGGAGCAGGAGAAACTGAAAACCCGACGACAGCAGAGAATAGGATTGCCTAGCAGGGGCAAGGGTAAGAATGAAGGTGCCCCTGTCTGCACATTTTCCTTCTGCAGCTCTGTAACTGAGGCACAGGAATGGAGAAAGTGGAGGAAGTCACCAGGGTTTGAAGTGGAGTGGACAGAATAAAAGGTTGAGAGCAGCTCTTGGCAGGTAACCTCTGGCCTTTATGAATGCTGGGGCCCTTGACTGTCCTGGGAGCACTGAAGTCTCCGGTCCTCTCCACACACATCTTTAACAACTTGGGACCAGTCTCTTTCACGGGGCCTTGTCTACAACAGTGACCACCACGTTCAATAACATAACTAGATTTCTTCCCATTTCTGTCGACTTTGTCCCTCACTTCTGTTCTCTGGAGTCATTTCCTCAAATACATCTCCTGCACAGGAGCCCTCAACTCAGGTTCTACTCCCTGGGAGAACACAGGCTAAGACAGACAGGATAGGGTGGAGTTCCCTGGAACCAAGATTTGGTTGTGAAGATAGCTGTGTAAAAATATTTTTATATGTGGTACTTTACTTTTTTTTAAAAAAACTGCAGTTTCAATATATTATGCAATAACAAAACAAGGTTATTAGGTTAGAGGTCACAGCTTGAAGGTATCAACTATCAGATTACATGCTGTACCTACAAGCAGGAAGTTGTCGTTTTTTTGGATGTTCAGTTTTCTAAGTCATAAACTGGTCAAAGGTCATTTCAATGGTTCCATCTTATAAAATTATTCTGGGGGATCATTAAAAAGCTACTTTATCCTATGGCTTTTCATCTTGTTGCCCTTTCCCAGAAGCCACCTAGAGCTCTAAGGTGATATTTCATAGGAAGCTCTTATAAAATTAATTTAAAACATGTTCATTTGTGCAAAGATTGTTTGTGGGTCACAGTTCGTTTTTAATTTTGAAATTATATTTTCTTTACCAAAAACGTGCATTTTTGCAACCAAGAACAAAAAAACCCCACAAATATTGTCACCTAGAGATAATTTATTGTTTTACCATGACCCAGAAGAGAAACAACATAAAGAGAATATTTATTACGAATCCCCACAATTTCCTTCCCCAACCTCACTACTCTAATTTCTTTGTCAGATACCACCGGCCTCCTAAAATGAACCATTGACTAAAAATATAAATTTTATTTTGCTGCCATTCCTCATGATTGAAACTTTAGTCCTCAATCAAGGTTTCAAATTATTATTTTCAAAGGAAGAGTTCTCTAGCTTAAAAAAAACCCCATCTTTCCCCTAAGAGTCCATTATTTACTAAAAGTAGCCTTTCTAGAAATGTTAACCAGGACTTTAAATGAACAAATTAAATTTAAAAATCATTTACTGAACATCTACCAACCATCTGGACTCTTCAAAAGACTAGTGAAACAAAAAGGCCAGATTTTAACAACAATAATTGTGCAGGTATACAAAGACGAGTTTCTTCTTTTGGTCTAATTCACTCTTAACTAAGAAACCAGGAACTGATGAAACAGAAAAGGTTTGTTTTATCCAGTCTACAGATAAACAAGACAATGCCTGAGTTAGCTCTCTATATACTTAGGCTTATCATGTTGTGTTGATTGTAATAATCTATATTTAACTAAAAGTTAATAAAAATACGTTTATTTTAAAATAACTGATTTTGCTTGCATATCCCACCCGACCCTAAATTCATATTTAGATTTTTCTGCATACTCACAATCTGCTTCCTCCCACCCCACCCTCTCATATGTTATCTTGTAATAACACCTGCTAACTCGCAGAAGCATCTCTAAGTCTAACATGCTTTGTCCTTGTCAGGGCAGACTAAAACTTTAAACTATTAAGTAGTTTAGGTGAGGAGAAAGGCAAGGGAGCACTGGTCTCAACACATCCCACGTTTCTCTAGCAGGCCTTGTTATTTACTCTTCCTCAGCTGGGAGTTCTGGGCTGTTACAACCCTTCTTCTCCACTCTCTCTCCTAACGCACCTGAACTTGTCTGGAGGCTAAATGATAGTTATTCAAGGTGATTGCAGCTGCTTAGTCCCTCCCCTGGACCAAAGGAACTTAAAACCCAGATCTGAAACTGGAATAAAATCCAAGTTTTAATACCACCTTTCAATCACTCACAGATCTATCTTAAAACAGTCAGCCTCACTGCTTAATGAGTGCTCGGTGAAAGGAGAAAATAAAAATTTACAACCAATTAACTTTGTTGATTACTGTGTAATTTGAAGTGAGTCACGATTCTTTAGTAAATGGAAGTGAGAATCACAAAAAGATTTTTTAAAAATCTGTTCAAGTAACAGGAAACCACTGTTTAGAAGTCAACTTAATGCCCACTCTTTACCTTTCACTGTTTTAAGAGAAAAATATGAGGTTTGTGGTGTCCAAAATTAAATAGAACCAAACAATATGAAACTAAGTTCTCACGTTAAGACATTGTTTTATGAGATGTTCAAAGTATTTCCCTAGCTTTTGTTTGACCTGCAGAATTGGAGATGGCTTACCTCCCTATAACTTCAAGTTTGTTTTACAAAGCTTTGAAAAGTAAAACAGATTTCATTTTCAGACACAATAAAAAATTAATTTGAATAGCAAAATAACTGCTTTTAAATGTACAGTAGTATCCATTCTAAAAATGAAACCTAAATCTGTTAGGAAAAATTTTCAAATAATGCTTATTAAATTCTCCAGTAGTATTTGAAATAAAAATCTACTCTAACTTCTACGAAAAGATCTACTTATACGACTTAATTTCCATTTCTCTGATTCTAATTTCACTTGCAACCTGCAGACCTTCATTTGGTTTACCAGATGGGGAACCCCAGCTCCCTCATAAATATTTTTTGAGAAGTTGATCAGGGTGGGACACACAAAAACATGGCTTCCCTGGCAAGTACTGCCGTCACTATTTGACTATATTTTAATACTGTTACTCCAATTCACACAATGGATTTTCTAGGATGGTAAAATGAACCTGGTTAGCTAGCTTTAGATGAGTACATTAACATGACCAGACTCTGGAATAAAGGTGATGAACTCCAGGATAAAAACTAGGAAAAAAAAAATCTTTCACAGCTATAAATCTTCACAACTCCTCTCTACTAATAGTCATAAACCAGGGGAAGTAAATGGGAGTAGGGAAGGTACACAAGAGCACAGCCAAAAGGAATACTGCAAAATGCTTATCACAAAAACTTCCTGCAATGCTGGAACTGGATGCATCTGTGCCTATTTTCCAGGAAAGAGCTCATCTTGGTGTTTTCCTATCCCCAATTTTTTAAGCACAGAAATTTAAGAGTTAGTGGGTGGGGGATTGGGGAGGAAGCAGGACTATGGTTTACAGAATCTGGTCAAATTAAGTGGTCCCATTGATTTTTCTGGTACATTCCCCATCCTTGATTCACGAAGACCTTATTCTCTTTAAAAGCTCAGAAACACATTCTCTGCCTGAAATGATGAACTGGCAGCTAAAAGGTCAACTTCCTTGCTTTGAAAACTCTCAGGAAGCTACAGATGTTTCTAGGAATTGTTCCATTTTATACCCTATTAACCTCTCTCCTTATCAATCTACTAACCTCCTCTCTGAATTTGATAAGCACCAAACTATGAAGGTTTTCCTCATATTCCCTCTCCTCAGTTCTGTGAATTGATTTGCTGTCTATAATGACATTGACTTCTTCACTACTCACTCCAAAAACTTTGCTCTTTTGGAGTGATGTGTTCTGTCAAGTAGATTAAAATAAAATACATCATCTCATCTGTTTACAAGGAATATACAGAATAACAGGGGCTGGAGGTACAAAACACAGACACTGACATTTTGGTCATACAAAATATAAAGAAGTACCCAATACTGACAATTTTTGTAAGAAGTTGCACATTTTGCTATTTCTTTAGCATTTCCCCACATTTTTTTCCCCCTCTGTGGATCCTCTGGAGTTAAGATTGAGCATCCTCTGCAGTGTTTCTGAAATTCATTACATGATTGAAACATACTGATGGAATTATTTTTCTGTCCAAAGCAATGAGTGCTATACATGAATGTTTTCCTCACATATATTAATAACATTTATTTACAGTGTAAGCTTTCTGATGCTAAGGGCTGAGATGTGATTAAAGGCTTTGCCATATTATCACATTCAAGATGTTCTCTTCTGGAATGTTCTGATGTACATAAGATGTGGATTCTCACCTATCAAACATATTGACCTCTCTGTACATATTTAGCAGTTTCACTTTTACGCCTTTAATAAAATACTAAGTGCCTTACATATCAAGATGCCTCATGCATCTTTATTCCTAGGCTTTCGCCTTGCCTGCCAGGCTGGATTAGGGACAAATACCACACAACTTAAAAGAATTTTACTTCTCTTCCCAGCAAGGTTAAGGTTATTTTAAAAAACCTTTTGAAAACTTCCATTAGGTCAACTAACATACTACTGGTTAACTATAGTGTATTTAAAGTTAGCAGACTTCAGCCAGGCAAGAATGTTTGAATGACTACCCTGAGCACTAGTTAGATGTTGTAAACCTTTTTGACCATGACCTAATTACACTTTGCACTGAGCAGCTGATAAATGCAATGCAAATGGTTTTAATTCAACAGCTGTAGCCTGTTTTCTTCAGAAAATGTATCTTCAAATAGCTGCTTCAAGGAGTGCATCTGCTGAAGATCTGAGGCAATTGCAGTGGCTATCCCACAGTCAGTACGACGTCCCAGAAAAATGGGAATTAAATGTGGGGGCACAGATTATAGTTAACTTGCATTTAAAAAAATGGCTGAATTACATCAGCATGTGGTTGTGGCTAAAAAAGCCAATGTGGAACCAACCAAAGTTCTTTTCCTCTTAAGAACAGTCAGTGCTTTGATCAGTGCCTGGAGTTAAGCACCTCACTGCTTTGTTGCTTCCCAGCAACAAGTCTTTGCTCAAAAGCACTGGCAGTTTACCAGACAACCATCACTGTGGCTCACTCTTTGAAGAAAATCCCGAAAGCATTTCTTCCACCTTCACTTTACTATAAAATGTTACTTAGGTATACTCTTCTGGAGTATCATTTGTTTTTCTCAAATTGGATGGACAGAAATATTCTGGTTACCAGCCGACTTCCTTGGAGTTTCCTTCTCCAGGCAACACTGATGAAACGACTTAGAAACAACAGGGAAGCTGTGGTTGGTCCAACTTATGGAGAGGCCAAAGAATTACTGCTGTCCAGAATTTTAGTTTGGTCTGGAGCTGAGACCACAGCTGCTCCCATCTGACTGGCTCCCCATAAAGCCATGGGCTTGAGTTGTTGGTTAGGGATCAAAATGATGACAGCTTTAGTTCTGTTTCTCGACGGGAAATCTCAAACTCTATGTGGGGTTCTGTTCTGGGGTTAGTCTTCAGGTGTTTGTAGTCTATGCGTCTAAGTTCTTACAGAGCTGTCCACAATCAGGACAATCAGGTGCATGCTCTCATGAGCATAGTCATCCCTGAGTCCCAGATGACTACCTATGTAGCCCACGATACCTGGGTCTCATGTCTGTTTATCTGAAAAGTCTTTCTAATAGCTTCCCAGCAGCCAATTGCATCCTCCTGCACAGATGATGGAAAAGATCAAAGTTTCATAACCTCACCTCTGTGATGAGAAAAGACACTGTGCAGTATGACTATGATACAACCAACCAAATCTTAGCACATTGGTGAACTTCTCAGAGAAACACATTTAGTAACTGCCAGCTAATGTCATATGCTTTTGTGGAGTTTCTGCAAAGTGTGGGGGAAAAAACACTCCCTACAACTTTCTTTTTTCTGAAAAGCAATAAAAATTACATCTTCTGAACTATATTAAGTTACAAATGATTCAGAAAGTGCCCAAATCATTGTGTAGTTCAGCAGTTGACTGAAGAGAATTCTGGCTAAGATCTTTGCCATAGAAAGATGTCGAAAAATGGCCTTATTAAAGTTTTTGTATTTTTAAGATGACAACAGAGTCATTTCTGACACTTCATGGTATTTATTCACTGATCCGTGTTTAGAAAAAGTCTATGCAGGTGGCTAACCAGCATCTTTCTTTTCTATTTAGGACTAAAATAGAATCAGACCCTAGAGCTTTAGCATGCCTCAGGCTCTAAAGGTCCTCTTCAAAATTTGGGCCAGGCTACCATATTTCAGGTACTCATGATTCACAGGGCTTTAACATAAATGTAAAAGTCCTGTTAGAAGTCAGTCATAATGAGTGCCTCTTATGTGTTCAACACTGTGTCCAGTGCTGTGAGAGATATAAAAATATCCCTTGGTGATCAAAGCATCTCTTTGGGGGCGGAGGGGAATGAAGACTTTCACATACACAAAACAATGAAGGATTAAAAGACACTATGTAATTAAGTGCTAACTTGTGGAGAAATGCATTTAGGGGTGTGATAGTGCTTTAGGGATTTCTTCCAGAAGGGAGATGTGTTTTGAATCACTGTTGCCATTTCAGTAGAATTTATCTCAGCGATGAGGATAAAGCAATCTACATTTGTGGCAGTCCTTTGGAACTGTAGACTGGTGCACAAACCCTCTCTTTAGGAAGAGATAGAAATCTTTGGTTTGATACTGATCAGCACAGTCCTAGATTTCTATAGCTTTGGTAGGCTACCAGTGTCATATATATAATGTATTGTATATATAACTAGTTTGAGCAGCATGTCCCAATGTAGTTTTTAACCATACTTCTTTTTTGAGAAATAAGGTACAGCAAGATGTTAGCCAAGCAGGGCTTGTTTGCAGCAAGCAGCTTTTAACCTCAGTTATCATTTTCATGGAGCCAATCTTAATCTTTCAATTCTATACTGTGGTTGCTGAGAGTCCAAGAGCACCTTAAAGGTATCCTCATTACCGAAAAGCTTGACAATTACTGTGTGTGTGCTTTTACTCATGTGGAAATTCCATGTGGCTTATCCACAGGACTAGCTTTTCCCTGCAGGGACTGTGGGGAAGAACTACATGCCCACAGACTATGCAAAGGCAGAACACTGCTCATCTAACTATAAGGATCCTTAAGTGTGATTTTTAAAAATCTGTTGAGGATGTTTTTTTCCCTTTCATGGGCACACTTTTCTGAAATAATTTTGGAAACAAAAGGGGAAATGGCTTGTTGACAAATTCTCACTTTACACACAGCTTTTCAGGAATGCTCCAAACGCATCAAGGGAGGCTGGACTGTACTCGGAGGCTCGCTCTCTGGTATGGATTCTGTGGTGCAGAGTGAGGGTTGAGCTCCGGGTGAAGGCCTTGCCGCACTTGGTGCACTTATAGGGCTTTTCGCGGGTGTGAATTCGCCGATGCAAAATAAGGTATGAGTTTCGGTTGAAAGCTTTTCCACATTCACTACATTCATAGGGTTTCTCCCCTGTGTGGATTCTCTGATGTTTTGTAAGGTCTGAGCTCTGGCTGAAGGCCTTTCCACACTCATTACATTCATAAGGTTTCTCTCCAGAGTGGATTCGCTGATGCAGAATGAGATTTGAACTATGACTGAAGGCTTTGCCGCACTCATTACATTCATGAGGTTTTTCTCCTGTGTGGATTCTCTGATGCAGGACAAGGTTTGAGTTCAGACTGAAGGCTTTCCCACACTCACTACATTCATAGGGCTTTTCTCCAGTGTGGATGATTTTATGGCGAATAAGGCTTGAACTCCTTGTGAAGCATTTACCACATTCATCGCATCTATGAGACTTTGTTCCTGTCGGAACTTCTTCAGGGGTGTTAAAGTTGGAACTCAGACTGAAGCTTCTTCCCAATCCTTTACCTTTCTCCCTGGGACCTCTCTCTCCCGTGGTGGGTTTTTTTTCCTTGACTGTAGCTGGCCCCGAATCTCTCTTTTCTCTTCACTTTGTAGTCTATGCGTCTAAGTTCTTACAGAGCTGTCCACAATCAGGACAATCAGGTGCATGCTCTCATGAGCATAGTCATCCCTGAGTCCCAGATGACTACCTATGTAGCCCACGATACCTGGGTCTCATGTCTGTTTATCTGAAAAGTCTTTCTAATAGCTTCCCAGCAGCCAATTGCATCCTCCTGCACAGATGATGGAAAAGATCAAAGTTTCATAACCTCACCTCTGTGATGAGAAAAGACACTGTGCAGTATGACTATGATACAACCAACCAAATCTTAGCACATTGGTGAACTTCTCAGAGAAACACATTTAGTAACTGCCAGCTAATGTCATATGCTTTTGTGGAGTTTCTGCAAAGTGTGGGGGAAAAAACACTCCCTACAACTTTCTTTTTTCTGAAAAGCAATAAAAATTACATCTTCTGAACTATATTAAGTTACAAATGATTCAGAAAGTGCCCAAATCATTGTGTAGTTCAGCAGTTGACTGAAGAGAATTCTGGCTAAGATCTTTGCCATAGAAAGATGTCGAAAAATGGCCTTATTAAAGTTTTTGTATTTTTAAGATGACAACAGAGTCATTTCTGACACTTCATGGTATTTATTCACTGATCCGTGTTTAGAAAAAGTCTATGCAGGTGGCTAACCAGCATCTTTCTTTTCTATTTAGGACTAAAATAGAATCAGACCCTAGAGCTTTAGCATGCCTCAGGCTCTAAAGGTCCTCTTCAAAATTTGGGCCAGGCTACCATATTTCAGGTACTCATGATTCACAGGGCTTTAACATAAATGTAAAAGTCCTGTTAGAAGTCAGTCATAATGAGTGCCTCTTATGTGTTCAACACTGTGTCCAGTGCTGTGAGAGATATAAAAATATCCCTTGGTGATCAAAGCATCTCTTTGGGGGCGGAGGGGAATGAAGACTTTCACATACACAAAACAATGAAGGATTAAAAGACACTATGTAATTAAGTGCTAACTTGTGGAGAAATGCATTTAGGGGTGTGATAGTGCTTTAGGGATTTCTTCCAGAAGGGAGATGTGTTTTGAATCACTGTTGCCATTTCAGTAGAATTTATCTCAGCGATGAGGATAAAGCAATCTACATTTGTGGCAGTCCTTTGGAACTGTAGACTGGTGCACAAACCCTCTCTTTAGGAAGAGATAGAAATCTTTGGTTTGATACTGATCAGCACAGTCCTAGATTTCTATAGCTTTGGTAGGCTACCAGTGTCATATATATAATGTATTGTATATATAACTAGTTTGAGCAGCATGTCCCAATGTAGTTTTTAACCATACTTCTTTTTTGAGAAATAAGGTACAGCAAGATGTTAGCCAAGCAGGGCTTGTTTGCAGCAAGCAGCTTTTAACCTCAGTTATCATTTTCATGGAGCCAATCTTAATCTTTCAATTCTATACTGTGGTTGCTGAGAGTCCAAGAGCACCTTAAAGGTATCCTCATTACCGAAAAGCTTGACAATTACTGTGTGTGTGCTTTTACTCATGTGGAAATTCCATGTGGCTTATCCACAGGACTAGCTTTTCCCTGCAGGGACTGTGGGGAAGAACTACATGCCCACAGACTATGCAAAGGCAGAACACTGCTCATCTAACTATAAGGATCCTTAAGTGTGATTTTTAAAAATCTGTTGAGGAAGTTTTTTTCCCTTTCATGGGCACACTTTTCTGAAATAATTTTGGAAACAAAAGGGGAAATGGCTTGTTGACAAATTCTCACTTTACACACAGCTTTTCAGGAATGCTCCAAACGCATCAAGGGAGGCTGGACTGTACTCGGAGGCTCGCTCTCTGGTATGGATTCTGTGGTGCAGAGTGAGGGTTGAGCTCCGGGTGAAGGCCTTGCCGCACTTGGTGCACTTATAGGGCTTTTCGCGGGTGTGAATTCGCCGATGCAAAATAAGGTATGAGTTTCGGTTGAAAGCTTTTCCACATTCACTACATTCATAGGGTTTCTCCCCTGTGTGGATTCTCTGATGTTTTGTAAGGTCTGAGCTCTGGCTGAAGGCCTTTCCACACTCATTACATTCATAAGGTTTCTCTCCAGAGTGGATTCGCTGATGCAGAATGAGATTTGAACTATGACTGAAGGCTTTGCCGCACTCATTACATTCATGAGGTTTTTCTCCTGTGTGGATTCTCTGATGCAGGACAAGGTTTGAGTTCAGACTGAAGGCTTTCCCACACTCACTACATTCATAGGGCTTTTCTCCAGTGTGGATGATTTTATGGCGAATAAGGCTTGAACTCCTTGTGAAGCATTTACCACATTCATCGCATCTATGAGACTTTGTTCCTGTCGGAACTTCTTCAGGGGTGTTAAAGTTGGAACTCAGACTGAAGCTTCTTCCCAATCCTTTACCTTTCTCCCTGGGACCTCTCTCTCCCGTGGTGGGTTTTTTTTCCTTGACTGTAGCTGGCCCCGAATCTCTCTTTTCTCTTCCAGTTTTCTCCTCAGGATTTCTTTGCTGCCTTTCTGCTGTTCTACTCTGCTGTTCACGTTTTTCTCCAAAATCTTTCTGAATTCTTCCTCTTGTCTCCGCATGTGATGTTGAGTCTTCTGCAATTTCAGCCTTGGAGGTTGACTCCTCATTCTCATTCCTGTTTTCACAACCTAACATAACAAATAAAAATACAAATAGTACCTTTTACTTTTCAATCTATACGTTAATCAAGTAACACTGTTTTCCAGAAAGCTCCCACATGCCTGCAAAATAACTTCACAATATTAATCGATAAAATAAGGGAAAAAATAGAGAAAACAGGGAATACAGTTGGGAAATAAGAGAGCAGGCAAAGAGTGGAAAGGGCAACAGAAGGAGTGTGCAGAGAGGATGGGAATGAACAAACGCACAGTAGGGGACGAGCAGAGGAAACAGAACCAGTTAAGGAGGGAAGGGATGAAGAATTAAGGAACATAAGCGGTCAGAATTCAGTTTTATTATTTGGTCACCCAATAATTAATTCGAAGGAACAAATATACATTTAGAAAATCAGGTTCCATTTCTAATATATTTATGAGCTTAAATAGAGAATGGGCAGATCTTTCCTAGAAAATGGTAAATGGCATTAGCAGAAATAAAGGAATATAGTTAATAAAGAAAAAGCGAAAACTCCATTCTGTGAGATTTTTATCAATGAGATGGTTCATGGGCAAAACATGCAGCTCTGAACTTGGCAGGTTATGTGGCCCTTCAGACACAAAAAATAGTTTCTTTCTAGTAGGGAGAGCAGCATAAGGCTGACAATGCTCAACAGAAATGAGGAGAGGGTAAAGAAGTTGGTTAAGGCATTCGTAAACATAAATAATACTTTCAATGAAAACCAACTAAGAATAACTGAAGACAAAAAAAAACCCCTGAAAACAATCCCAGAGATAGTCCGTGAAGGAAATACTAGAAGAAAACAAAATTTTACAAATGCAGAGCTTATCTTCTCATTTTAACATTCAGCATATTAAAACACTGAACTATATTTTTATATGGACTGCAACAGTCACTTTGTTTTTAAGTACAGATTAAAACTTGTTCAATAAACATATACTATTTGATATGTGTTTACATTTACCTAGGAAAAAACCCCCCAAATATCCCAACTCTACTTTTTACTTATCTGGCCTTAAGAAACCTGTCCAAGAAGGTCTGCAGTATGCCAAACAGCCCGCTGAATGTAACTCCTGAGGGAGCTGAACAACATCTAACCCCTGACATTACTGATGAAATCGCCATAAATACTGAACCGATCTTAAAAAAGAGGAAATTGGTCTACTTTTTTTGAATTCCAGATAGTTAAGGTCCTTCACTATCTGGATAGTTCTCAGGCTGTTCCCAATTTTTTTTTCCGTTATGGAGTATGTAATACCCAGCTCATAAACACAGATCAGTTCCTTGGCTTAATTTTCATCTAGTCCAAAGAGCAAGTATCAAGAAACCATAAACCCCAGTTATCTCAATGGTTCAAAACAAAACCTGACATTTCTTTAGAACATCCTTTCTTCATGAAGTCTTCCTTCATTCGCCATCCCGCTGCCCTCCCCAGGCAGAAGCCTCACTGTGAACTCTCCTATGACAAGACTTAGTTCAGAGCTTCTTTGCAGTACTGTCTCCCAGAGGTTGAGATCTACCAGAGACAAATGGGAATGTTTGTCAACTGTGTCACTCTGTTTTATCTGATTTTTGCCTCTTAGGATTTGTTTTTACTACACACCCAGGAACCAGAGCTCTTCACAGATTACTAGTAAGTTTGGAAATTGGAAATCTTGAACATGAGAGGTACAGGTGCAAGTTCATAGAATTATGCAAAGCTGTCACAGAGCGGCACTCAGAGGATGGAAGAAGACAGCCCACGGACGGATGCTTGCTTGGTAGGTTCAGAAATGTGGTATCAGGTTAGGATTAGATCGATGATCAATTCTCATCTGGTCCTCTACACTAGGAAATACAGATACTCCCCACCAGAGGCACCTAAATCGTAACCTACGACGGGTGGAGCAGAATCCTCCCAGGTAATGGAATAGTGGAAGAGATGAGGACTCAGACTACAAGAGTATTTCTGATTTCAAACAGCAAAAACTATCTAGAGGTAAAAAACCCACGTGGAATAAGTGAGTCACAGCCCCAGGCTTTTGGGGTTACATGAACACAAATTTTCTCATTTTCTATCTGGTCTGAGGAAAGGGGCTCAGTAGTCTCTAAATCCTGTCAACACTCAACTAAACACATCAGAGATCTGAAAACTAACAACAACAAAAAAAGAGTCAAAACAATCTTATCAGACAATAATCCTGCATCAGTCTTACCCTGGGAAAACACGTTCCCATAATTCTCCTGCCTGTTGTCCCTACTGAGATTCCTCCGAGCCAGGTTCTGACATCCCCATTCCTCCAGGATGAGAGACACGGCCATGTCCTCGATCTTCACCATTGCCTGAAATAATATGAGATCCCCACACTCAGTTTTCCCAAAGCTCAGGGACAAACCCACTGCCCAAACCTGGAGTTAGGGACAGAGGTGACTGCAAACCTACAGGATGCTGGGAAAGAAACAGTGACCATGCCAGGCTCTGGTGGATTGGGGTGGGTGGGTGGTTGGGGCTATTCTGTGGGCAGGGATATCAAGAGTGAGTGTCCTGGGTGGAGACTGCTAAAAGAGCTCCAGGAAGAAAGGCAGGTACGAGGGACTCAGGAGGGCAGAGGGGCCCACAGCTCACCTGGGAATCTGCTGTGAATAGTGCAGATGCCATCGCCTGGTCTCTGGGACTCCCCTCGTGATGAGGGGCAGGAACATGGGTGGCAGGGAGAGCTGAGGGAGGAGAAAGGGGCTGTGAGTTAAACCAGCTCTGCTTTGGGCCTCCCATCAAAGAAGGGCCCAGGGACACTCTTTTTCTTGCACCACCATGTTCAATGTTTAACTACAGAATAGAGAACTAGAAAGAATATAAATATATAAAAAAGTGATCTCTATTTTTCTAAGACTTCTATTCTTAAGCAGGAGTCACAAGGAGTCATAAAAATAAGTCCTTAAAATCGCTTGGTCTAATCCCTTTGTTTTAAAGAAGCGGAAACTGAAGACCTGAAAGGGCAAATGACTTGTCTAATGTCACACGGTTTAGGATGGCAGAGCCAGATCTAGAATCCAGGTTCCTACTCTCAGTTACATAAGTGGGTAACACTCAGCCCGTGATTCAAGCCTGGCTTAAAGTTTAATTTCCTCTAGTCCAAGGAACAAGTACCAGGACATCAGAATTCCATTTATTTGTGAAAAATCCAACAGAGGTTTAAAAATCTTTAGTAGTAATATCTTGAAACACAAGATAGAAAGGGGGTCTTCTTACTTCTGGGTTAAGTTTTGTCATTTTTTGTCCCTCTACTTTTCTCCCTCACTTATCCAGTTTTTTGATAAAATGTATACATGGTTCAAATGTTAATGAGACATTTATAAGTATAAAGGTATGGGCTGACACTCATCTAATAAAAGTTATTTATAATGTATCATATGATCAAACTAAATGCAATGGGTAAGAACAATTAGAAAAATTTTAAACTGTAAAATTAAAATCCCCCTTTGCCAAGTAATATTAGATCTGGAAATGTTACAGATGTTACTGAGCTGCAAAGATATTAGAGAAATAAATTTGAACCTGAATTACTAAACTTGTAGCTATTTCAGATGGTACAAAAATAAGATAAGCAAAAGCACTTTAACCTTCCAAGAGTTAGGTAACACTCTGGAAGATGAATAGCATGAAGAAGAAATTGAGAATAAAGGCATATGCCTCAGCTGGTTGAAGAACTATTTGCTAAGTAATAATTATATGTACCAGGGTCTCTAAAACGGTTACTATGGCAACCTGAAGCTCTAATCTGGCACTTTAAATCATAAATAGCCTCTTCAATTTCCTGACTTCACTCCTTGTAGAGTGTGGAGACATTATAAGCCTGAGAAAGTCATAACTGGGACAATGTGGTCAATGGTGGGTTAAACATCACAGTGCATTGGTTTCCACAAAATTCTCCAGCATATGATAGCTGACTATCCTCCAGAATCCACAGAAGAGAATGCTTCCTTTAGCTCTGATATTCATACCTTAAATGTCATCACAAATAAACACATTGGTTAAAAAAATGTGCCTTTAAAAACTATTTTTGAACAACTATACTTTTAGAATGTTATTGTTTTTGCTGATTTCTATGCAATATTTTGATTTAAAATTCGGTATTAATATTTCCCCAAAAGGAAAAATAATCAAACTGATTATTTATGACTCTGAAATGATTTTTCCCTCGTTTCTCAACCAAAAATAAAATTTTTCCATCCTTTCTCATTCTTTGAAAATTCTGAGAGTAACCTAGAAAAAAAGTGATGTTACACAATCTTTTTATACATTTTAAATAAAATGAACTTTTAAAATGATCCTTTATAAGGTGATTTATGACATATTATAATATGTTTCAAAACTCAAGCTGGAAATATATTGTCTCTTCCCAGCACTTTCCTGTAAAAAAAAAATCTGTTAAGACATCCAGAATGCAAACAATTCAATAAACAATGTAAAGTCCTTCCAAGTTCATTATACACATTTCATTTACTTCCTTAGTAACATTATTTAACTCCTGACATTGGTGTATAAGTTATATTTCCCCTAATATTTAAAAATAATGACAATAATATATGACAATAGAAACAAACATGCTTCTTTATTACAGGCACTTAGCAACAGAGAGAGGGCACACCCATCTTGATAGTTTGTTTCCTATCCCCACAAGAAACCTTGCTTCTTACCCCGTGATTGTAAGAGGCGGGGTTTCCGAGATGATTGCTTGAAATGGGACTGGGTGGCCTCATGATGAACATCAAAGCTCGAGGACTCCTGTATTGGATCCAGAGGCACCATCCCCCTTGCGAGCATCTCAGGTCCATGAACTTGACCTGGGACCTGAGAACAAACAGGTTGGGTTTGTGGGTAAATCACTTTTAAACAGGACTTTAAAGGAAAAGACCTTAAGTATACCAGTGGATGCAGGTGGGAGAAGGCCATGATACTTTTTAATATCCAAGCAAAGCAAGGGGAATAACCACCATTGACTACTAATACTAGTTTGTATTAATAGTAGCTTATATGTTGGTAGTTTATTATATGTGTAATATTATATATACATATATAGCTATTATATACTATATATATAGTAGCTTATATGTTAATACTAATGCTACTAATGCTAGTCTAATACTAAACTCCTAATACTAAGACTACTAATATGAGCTTTAAATCAGTAACTTTCTCTTTGCTCCAGTCTCAAAGTCCACGTGCTGCCCACACATAACAGGTTTCACCTCTTCTTACCTGCTGTCCTGATAAATCAAGCTCCAAATCTTCTAGAAGGGTCACGGCCTCCTCCCCACTATCAGGACGGTATTCCTGAAGCCAGACTTGGAGCTCCTTGGGCAAGATGGAAAGGAACTGCTCCAGCACCAGCAGCTCTAGGATCTGCTCCTTCGTGTTTATCTCTGGTCGTAACCACTGATGACAAAGTTCCTTCAGTCGACTGAGAGCCTCTCGAGGCCCAAAAGTGTTCTGATAACAGAAGTGCCTGAAACGTTGGCGGAAGATCTCTGGGTCAGGAGGAGGAGTCTCCTGCAGGCTGGAATCCTGCCCCCACATGTGGTCTTCTTCATCTTCCTCTTCTACCTTTACTATTACAATACCGTCTTTCTCCTGGGCAGCCTGTGGGGACAGACCCGTGGCTTCCCTTGATTCAGCAGTCATCATTCAGGTTCAGGGAACTGACTTGATCCAAATAGGGTCTGTGCTCTCCTTTCTGTTCTAGGAGATGTTTTCTGTATCTGTTTCTGTACTATTCCTGAAGTATTAAAAAAAGTTATTAGTACTTTTATGAAAAGTTAACGGTGCTAACACTTTGTACAAGGCTATACACCAAGGCACTAGGAATAGTTAAAAAACTCTGAATAGTTAAAAAAAAATAGTTAAATAGTTAAAAAGTTAAAAAATAGTTGAATAGTTAAAAAACTCTGAATAGTTAAAAAAAAAAAACAAACCCTCAGAGCTGTACAGTTTACACTGTCACTTTGCACATTATGGTTTGCAAACAGAAACCTCCAATGCGGGAATTCTACCCTTAGAGTGTGTTTGCCTGAGTCTGAGCACCTTATCTCCAGGATGACAATAGGTTATGACACGATGCCTTACAGTGATGGCTGAATGTTAGCTGGGTGCAAGCAACAGGCTTCTAGCAGTACACACACACTTATTTCCTCCTATAATAACTACAGCAGATTGGCACAACTGCTAGTACCATTTTTTTTTTTTTTTTTAGGCAAGGCAATCCTTGGTTGACCTCACAGATTGCAAGGACCTTTCCTTCCTTCCTTTAATAAATAGGTGATCTCTCATCCAAGTACTAACCAGGCCCGACCCTGCTTAGCTTCTGAGATCAGACGGGATCGGGCTTGTTCAGGGTAGCATAGCCGTAGACATTAGTACCATTTTATAGATGACATGACTGAGGCTTAGATAACTTATTTGCTTAGAGCAAATGGCTACCTACCTAGTGGAGTAAATTTGAAGCCCCAGACTTACTAATCTACTATCTAGCTATTTCTATTATTTTTACAGATGCCTCGCTAAGTCTAAAGGGAAGAGCAGGAGCCCCTGTTCACTCACACAGAGGGCTGCCAAGGTACCCTCATTCACTTGTTCATTTTTAGGTATTGTGATGTTTCCTGGTTTATGAGACCAGTTATATGAAATAATGGATCATTTTATCTGGCTCTGAATAATCTTACCTTCATAAGAGACAAGCACGGGGGAACAGGAAGTAGGTGAAGTGAGTGAAGGACGTCAAATGATACAAACTTCCAGTTATAAAATAAGTAAGTCCTGGATGTAATGCACAGCATGGTGACTATAGTTAATAATATTGTATTGTATATTTGAAAGTTGCTGAGAGTAGATCTTAAAAATTCTCATCACAAGAAAAATATTTTTAACTATGGTGACAGATGTTAACTAGCTTTATCGTGGTGATCATTTCACAATGTATATAAATATCAAATCATTATGTGGTACACCCGAAACTAATGTTATATGTCAATTATATCTCAAAAAAAGAAGACAAGTAGCTTTAAAGATTCTTGCAGAGAAACTACAATTACAGGAAATACTAATGACGCAAACACACATGAACAAGAAAATGGCACAGCTGAAGTTTCTATCTAGAGCAAGGTTTTACTCAGCTAGATTAGGAGGCAAAAACCAATGTTGATCTAAATCAAACAAGAAGTCAACCAATAAGTGAGAAAGTAGCTGCTTTAAAAAAAAAAAAGGAGTGTGAGGAAAGAACTATTATGAGAACAGATGTATGCTGGGAAATACTTCTACTGTTATTTTAACTGCCAAAAATGACTAAGTATCCTTATTACCTACACATTTAAAAACCTTGGAAATATTTTTTAATCTGTTTAAAAATCTCCCAAAGAATTTAGTGGGTCTTAAGCCTGTTTGTTAAAAAATCTAAAATACTTTTTGATTGGTTTGTAAGAGCAGGTGATTTAAGGTCATGGAAAATGGAAAAGCATTCCAGTTGGGTTAAGCTGGCCAAAGGGGTGATCTCTTGGATTTCAACCACAAAAATCTAATTGGCGGACAGGACCAATCGTGAGTTACTAAACAGAGTCAATGATGTATTTCCTCCATCTGAATTGACAAATCTTTGTGAAGTATCTTTTTCACCTTTACAACCATCAATATTAAGCATCAAATATAAGTTTTAGAGACAGCATTCAATTACTCTATCACAATGAGTTAGGCCAAGAGTTTTAGCAAAGCATTTTTAATCTATGGCTCTCATTAAAAAATCATTAGTAATTTTGGTGGCAAAGGGATCACGTACATTTAAAGTATAAAAGTTAATTTTAATAGTACAATTTAATGTCTTTTAATGTACTTTTTGTTCTATTATACAAAATGTTGGTATAAAACATTTATGTAATTTTTATAAATAATTTTTACTGATAGGAATATGTGACCATAAAAGTTTGGAGATGACTTTTAATCACAAAGAATATGATTTTAATCTGAGATTTATCACAGGATTAGTTTTTCTATATCATTTTTTTTCCTTAATGAAAAACAAGAATCTTATTAAAATAGCAGCCTATAATAATAAAGAATGCTACATTCAAAAATGCTTTTACATAAAAGTAAAGAGGATGAGGGAATTAAGTCATTTCACCAATGACTTTAAACTGGTAAAAGTCCTATTGCAAACCATCTTCTAGCTCTTCCCATTGATTCCTTCAGACTTGTTTCGTATCCCACCCTCCTTCCATTTCCTAAACATTTCTACATATCTACAACATGCAAGGTTTCCCGCTATACTGACTGGAATAAAGATGAGAAGCCCATTCCAATTTTTACACAAATAATTAAAGTATAAAGCAGAATGTCCCAAAAGTTCTAAGAAGGTTTCAACAGGAGCACTAGAGGAGCCCTGAGAAGTAACTGATGCGTCAACAAGGTAGCTTGTAGGAAGAGGACCCCTGGAGCTGGGGCCATCAGAACAGCCAGGACCTCTGCAGAAAAAGGCAGGGAGTAGGTAGTCCAAGAGATCATCCCTTTGGTTATCTTAACTCAACTGAAGGCTAAATAATTCCTGTCGGCCTTAGTTTATTTTTTCTTCTGAAAAGTCAAAAGAAAGACTGTCTTTTCCTGCTATATATATGTCCCACAATTATTTTCACTACCCTAAATGAAGCTTCGTATCTCCTGCCTAGTCTAGTGCCAACACCCTCCAGTACTCAGTCCCAGTTTCCCCTCACCCTTCATTTCTCATAATTCTCCCTCTCCCCTGCATGAATCTTTTCCATCCAGCAAAATGAGTCTACGCGGTATTTCATAAATATGCTTTGTATTATGATTGCCATCCTTTCCTCACATCATACTCAATGCCTACTTATCCATCAGAGCTAAGCTGAAATGCAAAAGGCCACTTGCCCCTCACTGCTGTTCAATTCAAGAAGCCTCTAGTAGGCATGATATAGTAAGAGCCAATGTTTACACAACAATCTTAAGAGGTAGGTACAATTATCACAATTTATAATGACAAAACTAAGGTTTACGGACGTTAAACAACATACCCAAGGTCACAAGCAATTAAACGGTAGAGCCAGGATTTGAAACTAGGTCTGTAGGACTCCTCAGTTCAAGCTCTAACCATCATGTCAAACTCACTCTGTCCCAACATGTGGGGTAAGAAAGGGTTTTTGTATACACAGATTCTAAGAGGAAGGCCTATGAAGGATGACCACTCAGGAATAGGAATAGGCCTCATTTGCCATCCATTATTTTCACTAGAGAGCTGTGTGACTAAGGAGACACAGCAGGAGATGCAAGCAGGGAATAATCTACAATCAGCCCAGTGGGATCTTCAATCAGGATAACTAAGCAGAACTAGTGCAGTAACTAGCCTAGCATCAGAAGACTATTTTTATGAAAATTCTATCCTGTCTCAGCTATATTAAGGAGAATAAAGGAAAAGATTCTTGATTTGTGCCCAAACCTAGATCAGAGTTTTAAAGAGTAAGATACTCTTTGGGTCAATGGGACTTAATAGGAAGAGACTCTGGAAATGAGACCTCAAGGGACAGAGACAAGGGCATGGGCACCTTCCCTTAATTTCAACAGGTCCTCTCCTCCATCCCCAACATTTCCCTGCTTCTACTCTGGATGAGAGAAAAGTCACAACAGAAGTTGCAGGGCTGGGTTTTATTTTAGGTTTCCCAGATAATGTGAGCACACAGCTTTTCTCCTCTCTCCAAACCTCTGGCCCTAATGGTCTCCACCAAGCATCTGCTATGGAAGTTCTCATGCTGTTTTTCTTTCTTGTAATTTAATTTTTCATGCCTTCCCTCCTCAACTGGACTATGGTTAACGGTATGCTTCTTTGTACTTAGACCACTTAGTTTGATTCCTTGCAAGCATTAGTTTTTAAAAAACACTTGACTGAATTTACAATGTTACTATTTTTTGCCCATTCAGACATCATTCAATGTTGCCCTCAAATTGGTTACTTGGAAGTTTCATTAAGCTGTCCCACCACTTATTGGCTGACGATTTTAGGCAAATTAATCTCTTTCTGCATGTTCCTCATCTGTACAATGGGGATAAAAACAGTATTTGCCTCACAGTTTTAAGGATTACAACTGTTAACATCCGTAAAGCACTTAAAAAGAGTGTCTGTCATTTAGTAGGCACTAGAGAAGTATTTTAATTTTTTCAATAAATTTAAGAGATGATACTGTACTTTCCAATTTTCAGCCTGCTTAAAAGATTAAGCAATAGGAGAAATCCTGCAATAATGAAAGCAGTACAGGTTGGAACATCTGAATTCTAGTTTCCCACAAATAAGTTGCACATCCCTGAGTGAGTTATTTAACCTCTCTGGCACTCAGTATCTTTATCTGTCAAACTTGGGGAGAGGAAAGAATGCAGAGGAGCAGAACACTACCTCTGGGTGCCTCTCAGCTGAATTAGATAAGATAACCCCCAACAACTGGTTCTCACCAAGAATAAATATGAACAATTTTTTTACAAAAGGGCTTGGAATTACAAGCTCAGCGTATTCTAAATGCTATTTTCTAAACAAGCCATTATCCTTCCCAGGGTGCAGTCTTCAAAGTTTAAACACCCCCCTCCCCGCCCAATTTTTGAACAAAGCTATAACCCATTTTAAAATATAAAAAAGCTACCTTTAAAAACAGCTAGCTACACAGAGAATATTGCTATCTCAAAATGAAAAAGTAAGATTTAACACTAATGTGTATTTAGATGCAATATAAAGGCATAAAAAATTTAAATGCATAGATCAAATAGAGAATAAGTAAAAGACTATGGTATCAAGCAGCTAGCTTCCCTGTTTGTATTTTAAGATTGGTGAAAACTGCCTGAAATAATGAACAAAAATCTTGCACAGTAATTCAGAGTCAATACAAACTTGGAGGAACATTCTGGGGCAAATAATCATTATGGTTCCCTATGTAATAAAGCTATTTTCATTCAGCCAGCAGTGCTTTGTTGATTGGTTTACAATAAATTCTCCACAATTCAATTCAACAAGTATTTAGTGACCACCTCCAAACCGCCTATCACTGGCCTGTACAATAAATGCTTTCTTTGGTCCCAGGCCATGTAACGGCCACTCTATAACGAAAGTATTTTATTGTGTAGGAAAGGCATTGCAAGAAAGGGAGGGCAGGGAGGTAGTAGCGTCAGGGTAAACTGTAGCTGACTTTTTCAATTACAGAGACTAAATTAAATAATTTCTAAGTTGGAAGGACCTTTTGAGAAAACCTAGTTAATTTTATTGATGACAAAACAAAAGCGAGAGTTGGTGAAATCTTTCTTATCCAAGGTCACTCAGTCTCCTAATGGCCCGGTGCAATTTCCACAAATTCCCTTCACTCTTCACTGCCAAGTCAAGCAGAGCCACTACCCAGAAGCGAAAAGTCCATCTAATCTTCCTGACAGCTCATGTCTAAAAGACTTCATAATATTCCACACAACTGAGAGAGTGGGTTCGCAACACTTCTTTTTCCACTGACTAGGCTTCAAATACTCTTTAATCACCACTCAGGGAATACGGGTGGGGTGAGAAGCAGGTGATCTGGAAACACGTATGCGGCACTTCAAAACATGTCCATTTCTCGGCCTTTCTCATTTTCCACCTCAAGGTCCTGAAGGAGCCCGAAAAAAATCTCACTGGATTCAAAGCAAATGGCGACGACGGGAGAGCAGAAAAATCAGACAAGGGTCATCGGTTCGCTAGCGAAACGTCAAATGACGATGATGACACTGCGGGCGAGGGGCCCGGAAGGAGCCCACAGCCCGCCTGCCCCCAGTCTCTGAGCACCCCCAGTCACTAGACCCTCGCCTCCTCCCCGCATGGACCCGGGGGTGGGGCGGGGACGTCTCCCTGGGGGGACGGCGCATCCTACGGCCAGGCCTGGAGACAGGGACTGGGACTCTCTTCACACTCCGCCCGGGCTGCCTGGAGGGGACCCCGGGGCCGCAGCTGCAGAGCCCACCCTCACGTACACCCCCCTGCGGCCCCGCCCGCCCTCCCCAGAGGCCGGCCCAAGTCTCACCGTGAGCACCGGGAGCGGCCTTGGGGCGCTGGGCGAGAAAGGGGAGCTGACTCTGGGGCTCAGGCCGGCCGAAGGGCGCTGCACAAGGACCTAGGCCCTCCCGACGCCTCCACACAGACACAATGAGTCACAAAGGCCGGAAGTGTGTCAGCACCTCACCTTCCGGGACTGCGCTGCGCTTCCGGGTTCTCTCTAGGAGAGCGGGAGGATTTGGCATCTCAGTTTCTGAATCGTAGACCCGGCGCTTGCGGTCGGGAAGGTGGTAAAGCGTCCACCTTTGAGGTTCTCGGCCTGTGCTTGTGCGCCCTGAATTAATACTGGGGACCGACGAGAAGGGGGTTCAGGCTTTACGAGACTGTCCAGCTCATACGCCAATTCGTATGAAAATTCGATTTCTGCTGTCTTTTCCATCTTGGGTAGTCCTTGTAATTATAGTTATTATCGAGCAATAATAATATTTGGTAATTGTATGTCTGTGGCAGAGGAACTGAAACAAAGGTGTAGACCGAGAAAGATCAAAGTGAAGTCACGGGTGGCTGGTTTCACAAAACTGCCGTGATTGCTTCTCTTGGGCCCTGGAGATGTCTGCCAATTGAGTGGCTGGTATTTTCAAATACTTGGTGGGTAGACAAAGGACGGCTTTCCACAACCAAGTTATTTCTGTGTTTTGTTTATGTGGTATATGCTGTTATAGCAGTTTAAAAGGAGTTTTCATAGTAATAACAAGACACTTTTGCCTTCAAGGTGTTTTCACAACTTATAATTATGGCCTTTACTTTTACCTGGCAAGATAAGTTGCTTCATTTTATGTGCAAGGTTAACCAAGGGCTTTAATGGTTGTGTCATAGCTCTTTGTTCCAAGACAAGTTCATGGAAAAATTGAACTCAGTAGCTTGGTTGCATGACTAAAATTGCTTGGGGGAGGTTATAGTTTTCAAATACTTGAAAACTATAAAGCAATTACAGTATCATTAAATGAAAATTCCAAAATAGAGAAAAATAATCGTGTAATTCCTCCACGTATGATGGCTTTCATTTATCCCTTTCCTCTCTGTTTTCGTATGTATTTAATACATATTTTAATTTATTATTTTAAACATAGTTCAAAACTATAGTTGTATTAGATAAGTGTCTGGTATGCTTGAAGTACCTGCCACTTTCATGCTGTATCACCACTTTTTGGACCAAAGCTGATGGGATCAGGTTTGGGCACCTGATGGAAGCACAGTTTCTTTATATGCTGACCAGTGGAACTATGGTCATGGCCTGGTCTGAGAGTTCTCATGGAACTGTAGGGAACTAAAGCAATTAGATCCCCTTTCTTGGGTATTTTAAATGTGAGATGCAGAAAACTGGGGGGCAAGCAGAAATCAGTAAGCAGAAGCCATTAGGTAATAGAAGCCATGGAAGTCAAGAGTGAGCAGAGGCTTGAGTAGAGAAAAAAACAAACCGAGCTATAGAGACAAAGACAAGCACACCACATGGCAGACTACACAGAAGGGAACCCAGTCACCTAGTAATAAGGGCCCACAGCATAATGAGGTGACAGCTTGAATAATTTTCAGGCCCCAAACAATGTTTATTCTCTGCATTGCTTGACTTTGTTGCAGATGCCATTGTGCTCTGTCCCCTTACTTCCCTGAGTGTTCTTTGAACCCCTGGCCAACAAAAGAGTCTGGTTTTGTTCCTTGCCACTGGGAAAAGCCCAATGTGATTGATGTAAAAATCATGTGTACTACTTAAAAATGCTTAATATTGTATCATTAACATCTTAAATTTTGCTTCTCCAAAGAGGTTTAATTCTTATCTTCATCCTGCAGCAAAGTTACTTGCACAAGAAGGGTGGCAAATGTCCTTCCATTGGCCTCGCTTAATTTATTGGATTACATCAGAGTCACGGCAGAATTTATTTACTTATTTGTAGCCATTTAACACTTAAAATATATCAGGGATTATGCTTGATTTTGGAGAATACAAAAGTGACATTGCACTGGTCTACAAGAAGTTTACAGTCTAGTAGGGAACATTACATCAATGTGTGAGTCAACAAAATACGAAGTGAAACGATGCATATATTCCTAGCCACATAAACAATTCTCTGGCCTGGTTGCCAGTTTCCCAGGGCAGAATTAAGGGTTCTGTGGCGCTCCTCTTCTGAAGGTTACTCTCTGCTTTTAGAAAAGAGGGTGGGAGGTAGTCTTGAGCCTGCTCCAAGGTAATCTCTGTTGCAGCTTCTCCTCTTGCTGCTTCTAAGTGTCACTGCCCACTGATGTCTTCTCTGGGCCCCCTGGCTTGGAACAGCCATTTCTTCACTTTTTGGACCTATGAAAGGTCCATAACACAAGATTGTTGTGTACAATAGATTTAATCCTCGATTTCTGAATGAGGAAGGTTATAACAGCGAAGACTGGAATCAACCTTAAAGTGAATATTCAGCATTTTTAGCCATCTCAGCCATCAGGAATTTTTCCCTGGCCAACTTTCTAATGCTTAGTCCCCTAGGCCCCCCAGTCCTCTGCTTCATCCAGATCCTTCCTTACATCTCATTTCTTCTAGAATCCTAACAATTTTTTGGAGCTTTTATTCTACTGAGTGTTGATTTCTCTTTATGTACTTCAGTCCACCCCACCCTCACCCTGCAAATGCCCACAGGGGCCAGGTAGCCAATGCCTGGGATAAATTTAATTGTTACCTGACTGTGAAGTGGGACAGTCGGTAGCTGCCCATCTGTTGAGCACATGCCCTGGCCAAGGAAGTTGCTCTTTAGGCTATTGTTGCCAAGGAGAGTGTAGACTCAGAATTACCAGAGAGGTTCATTTTTCCAAGGAGAAAAGAGAAATGGGATTTTTAGATGAAATTTCTTTATTTTTAAATGATACTCAGCAAACAAGTGGGCATACTTGCACGGGGCATGTGTGCTCTTGCACAGGGCAGGTGCACACACACACCCCCTCTGAGTTGGGAGCAGACGTGTTTGCAAGTAGGTGGTGTGTACTACCTCTTGTCTAAAGAGCCCCATGGCCAAGGGTCCTCCCCTTAAACAGGTTCCCTCAGGAGATTTCCCTAAACAAAGAGCCATCTGCCTGTGAAGTGAATGCTGATCCTCAACAATATGGAAGCACAGCTGCAATTATTTCCCTTTCAAAAAATACTCTTTTTCTTCACAGTGCATGAGGAAATTGTGCTTCATGGAAATGGGTCCACCAGGCCTTCAGTGAAGGACATTGACAGATGTGGCTAGTTGTTTTTAATTCTTGGCATCACTGCCTTAGACAACCAACCATCCCAACTCTTTGTGGCCCTCAAAGCCATGGGAAGGGTGATGACTGTGAGTGCCCACTGGCCCTGTTTGCAGGAAT
>NW_006441386.1:9441722-9447368 GCF_000325575.1 Pteropus alecto
CAGGAATGCTTGCTCCCCAGGCAAGGTGGACAGCTAGGATGGGAGGAGGCTGCAGAAGGCTCTCCTGGGGTCTGGGTGAGGAGACCTTAGCTGGGTCCCAGTTGACCACTTTCTGAATTGTGTAACCTTCCCCAATCACTTTTTCTCTCCCAGCTATAGTCGGTCTCTAAAAGAATGAGCAGAACAGTATTGCAGTTCCCTTTCCACCGTCCAGGACAGGATAAGCCAACACCTGGAAAAGCTTTTGATAAGTGCTACTCAAATATTGATTTGTACTGTGGTTTTGTAGCTTTCACTGAGAAAAGGCTTCAAGAAGCACCTGTCTGGTGTGTATGATGAGGGGCGAGGTGGAGACAGGTGGGTGGATAATAGAAAAACCTTTCTTTTTTCCCAAAGCTATGGAAAACATTTTCCAGAAGCCACAAGGGATTAAGAAACCCAGCTTGGAAGGTGAAATACATAAGCCACAATTTTTTTCCAGCTATGTCTGGTGGCTGCATATGGAAGGCAACACAGACTGGGGTTTAAATCTTTGCTGAACTACTAATTCACTGTGAGTTTGGGCAAGTCAGTTAATATCTCTGATCCTTTGTTCCTGTTATAGGTTGACTTGTGTCCTCCAAAAAACATATGTTGGAGTCCTAGACCCCAGTACCTCAGAATGTGATCTTATTTGGAGGTAGGATCTTCACAGAGGTAATATAGTTAAAATAGGGGTGGGCCCAAATCTAATATAACTAATGTTCTTATAAGAAGAGGAAATTTGGACACACACAGGCATAGAGGGAAGATGATGTGAAGAGACACATGAAGAAGTTGGCCATCAACAAGCCAAGGAAAGAGCCCACAGAGAGAACCAACCCCATCAACACCTTGGTCTTAGACTTCTAGCCTCTGGAACTATGAGGCAATAAATTTCTGTTGTTTAAGCCCTCCAGTGTGTGGTACTTTGTATGGCAATTCTTCATTTCCAAATTGGGGGCAGTACTACCTATCTCAAAGGTGATTGTGAGGATATCATAGGTATAGGTGGTGAGGAGGTGACACCCTGATTCTGACCTGACTCCACTTTAGGGGTTCAGGAATGTCTAGAACTGGAGGAATGTGTCCTCCTCAGGGTTTTTTACACAAAAGGTCTGAGAAACCTCCTGAGACATTGCCCACCCCATAGGAGAGGCTGGCAGACAAGTCTTGTGACAAAGCCTCTCAGATTTACTCCTTGAGCTGGCCTCATATGGCCTCTTGTTCCAGTCTTACATTCCTTAGGGCATGTACGAATGAGTAAAACTAGACAGAGCAGTTTCAGTGAATGCTGGTGCCAACCAACTTTTCCTCCTAGCAGATTCCCAAAGGTTACTTCCTAGAAGCCTCTTATCTGGGGCTAATTAGTTTTTGTATTAGTTTCCTATTACTGCTGTAACAAATAACCATAAATCTAGTGGTTTAAATAATACAAATTTATTCTCTTACAATTCTAGAGATCAGAAGTCCAAAATTGGGTCTTATATGGCTAAAATCAAGGTGTCATCGGGGTTGCATTTCTTCTGGCGGCTCTAGGGAGAATCTATTTCTTGTCTTTTCTATCTTCTGTAGACCATCTGCATTCCTTGGCTTGTGGCCCCTGCCTCCGTCTTCAGACCCAGTAGTGTAACATCTTCAAATCTCCCTCCTTCTCTGACTTCTACTTCCATGCTCATGTCTTCACTCTCTGATTCTGAGCCTTCTGCATCATTCTTATAAGGACCCTTGTGATGACACTGAGACCCGCCCCCTTCCCCCCCCAGACAATCCAGGATAATCTCCCTATCTTGAGATTTTTCATTTAATCACATCTGCGAAGTCTTTTTTATCAGGAAAGATAACATATTCACAGGTTTAGGACACAGATATTTTGGGGGGATTTTTCTGCCTACCACAGTTTCCTGAGGGAAGAATCCTTCAAACCCTCCCTGTGGGCTATATGTCCAGCTCCCAGGTCCTGGGCACTTATGGACTTGCACCCCCAGCTACTGCTTCACCACCAGCTGTCATCCTGCTGGCTTGCTATCACCACCACCAAAGCTATTTTTGCTGCTACCACCCCATAGGAAATGACACCAGAATCACCTGTTGGCAAAGAAGTCCAAAAGATATCATTTGCCCATTCCCAGACTTCTTCAAAACAGAATGGAACACAGATGGGAGAGAATTGAGCTGAGACCTGAGAGCAGACAGGCAAGGTCCATTGCATCCATTCTTAGCCTTTTATCCAGATTTAACTTCTACATAACAACAGTAACAACAAAATACGCTATGCTTTCACGTAAGATGATGCAACTATCCCTCAGACAAATTAAGCGCTTTTGCCCTTTCCACAAATCCCATCAGTCACTGTATCTGCCATTGGGTGCTGTTAATTTCTCTTCTGGTTTGGTTCCAATCTCTCACCTGTATAGTCTGTAACCTAAAATCTAAATTGTAAGTTAACCACTCCTGATGTAAAATTAAGAAAATTTTTACATTAAATAATAGGAGAAAGAGAGAGAGGAAAAAGGAATTAGTGCATATAAATACATATATAAATATAAAATATAATACAAATAAGGAAGAAAATAGGCATAATTGTTATGGGTCTTATTTTTGTAACTCATTGCATGGTTATGTGTTGGAGTAATTGGCTACCAAATTTGGAAAACATAAAATATTAGATGTGTACTTCATACATACATAAAAATAAATTCCAGATAGATTGATAGTTTAAAAATTTTAATGTAAAATATAAAACCATGTAAGTAATAGAAGAAAAGACACATGACTATTTGCACACTGTGGAGAATGAGGAGATTATTAAGTGTGGCACCTGAGGTAGACATCCATTGACTTGTCTGCCCAGCAAACCCCTGCTTCCGAGGAACCTAACCCGCACTTTCCTACCTCCACCATGGACATGTGATTTGAACAGGAGGTGTCTTCTTACGTGAATCCATCTTCCTGGCCACCAATCTGAGCCACTCTGAGACTCTTTGAACCCCTCTGTGTTCATAAAACTCAAGAGATGTGAGTTCTTGCACTGCCTTTGAAGGTAAATCTAACCTTTTGGATATAGCCATCATGAGAAAATAAAGCTAACAAGGAGAGAAAAGCAAGTTGATAAGCAAAGAGGTGGTGCCTAGTCCCTGCTTCCTGTAATGCTAGGTCATACCCCTGTCCTTTCTGGTTATATGAATCAATAAATTCTCATTTTTGCCTACGCTTATTTTAGCTCAATTTCTATCATTTACAACCTAAAGTTCCAATTCAAACAATACGCAAAACAGGAACGTAAAAAAAGGTAGACATTTAAAAATTAAAATCCTGTTACAACCAGTTTGTAAAAAGAAAATTACCTCTACAAAATTAATAGACAAGTCAGAAAAATTGGCAACACACATAACAGTTGCTTTTGGCTGTTTTCCCTCATGGTACCAATATGTCTGCCACAGCTTCAGTCATCTACTTCTCATACCATATCCAGAGAATGGAAAACGGACTGGGCTGTCTTCTGTCCTGTGTTTCCTTTTAAGGGCAAGGAAAGTCTCATAACTCTTCACTCCGCCCCTATTCCAAGTAGTCTTTCACATTTCTTCAGCTAGAAGAGCATCACATACCATACCAAGAACCATCAGAGCATAAAGGATGGAATTACCATGATTGGCTAATACTTATGAAGATTTGCTGCCTGGGATATGGTACCCGTGAGCTGTATGGATGGCTGGTGAGAACCTAAACAAAATCAGGGCTCTGCTGGCTGAGAAAAAATAGGACAGCTGATATCCTAGGAGTAGAAGGGGCAGAAATTTGAGTAGACTAATCAACAGGTTCTGCCACACTAGACAAGAAACTTAAATATCTAAGACACTCTTGTACGAGAAACTGCCTATTTCATGGAATTTCAGGAGACTGGTAACTCCTCTTAAGCTTCATCATATACCAGTCACAGTATATGCTTTTATTCAAAGCATAAAAATTAGAATCAGTGGTTATAAGAGGAAAGTTCATATCATTACAGGCCTATCTTAAAAACAAGAATGAACCCCCCAAAACAACCTAACACTTCATCTTAAAATACTAGATAAGAAAGATCAAATGAAGCCTAATCAGCAGAAGGAAAGAAATAGTCAAAATTAGAGCAATTAAATAAAATTGATTTTTTTTTTTTTTTTTGCTATTCCTGTGCCCAATTATATATTTTTTTTCTGGAAGATTTTAAGGTCTGTATTTTTGGTGTTATGAAATTTTTCAGTGGTATGCCTTATAAGGTTGCCAATAAAATACAGAACACCAGTTAAAATTGAATTTCAGCTAAATAACAAATACTTTTTCTCCACAGAAGTATGTCCCAAATATTGCATGTAATAACAACAACAACAACAACAACAACAAAAAGTAGAAAAAATAAATACAACAAAGAGCTGGTTCTTTGAGAAGTTTAATAAAATTGACAAACCCCTGGCTAGACTCATTAAAGAAAAAAGAGAAAGGACACAAATAAACAAAATTAGGAATGAAAGAGGAGAAATTATAACAGACACCGCAGAGATGCAAAGGATCATATAAGAATACTATGAAAAAGTATGTAACAGCAATAACCTAGAAGAAATGGACAAGTACTTAGAAAGATACAACCTTCCTAGACTGAATCAAGAAGAAATGGAAAATCTAAATAGACTGGTCAGTACTATGGAAATTGAAACAATCTTCAAAAACCTACCAAAAATTAAAAGTCCAGGACCATATGGCTTCACCAGTGAATTCTAGCAAATGTTCAAAGAAGATTTAATACCTATTCTCCTCATACTTTTCCAAAAAATTAAAGAAGTAATACTTCCCAACTCGTTTTATGAGGCCAATATCACCCTGATGCCAAAACCTGGTAAAGATAACACAAAAGAAGAAAACTACAGACCAACATCTCTCGTGAACACAGATGCAAAAATCTTAAATAAGATATTAGCGAACCAAATACAGCAACATATTAAAAAGATTATATACCAAATCAAGTGGGCTATATCCCAGGGGCACAGGGATGGTTCAACATAAACAAGTCGATTAATGTGCTACACCACTTAAACAAATTAAAAAGTAAGAAACATATGATCCTATCAATAGATGCAAAAAAATGCCTTTGACAAGATATGGCATCCATTTATGATCAAAACACTTAACAAAATTAGTATAGAAGGAAAGTACCTTAACATAATAAAGGCCATATATGACAAACCCTTAGCCAACATTATACTTAATGGCGAAAAAACTTAAAACCTTTCCTCTAAAATCAGGAACAAGACAAGGCTGTCCACTATCGCCACTTTTATTCAATGTAACATTGGAGGTCCTAGTGAGTACAATCAGGCAAGAGAAAGATATGAAAGGCATCCAAATAGGAAAGAAGTCAAACTGTCACTATTTGTAGATGACACAATTCTCTTTACAGAAAACCCTAAAGACTCTACAAGAACACTACTATGAAACAATAAGCAAATACAGTAAAGTTTCTGGATACAAAATCAATGTTCAAAATCCATAGCGTTCCTATACACCGATAATAATTGTCAGAAAAAGAAGTGGGAAAAATAATTCCTTTTGCAACTGCAACAAAAAGAATAAAATACCTAGGGATAAATTTAA
>NW_006441386.1:9447574-9453399 GCF_000325575.1 Pteropus alecto
AGTGGGATTTTGATGGAGATTGCATTAATCCTGTATAATGCTTTAGGTAATATGGTCATGTTAATTATGTTGATTCTTCCAATCCAAGAACACAAACTATCTTTCCATTTCTTTGTATCTTCTTCGAATTCTTTTAATAGGGTCTTATAGTTTTCATCATATATGTCCTTCCCATGTTTTGTTGAATTTATTCCTAGGTAAATTAACTCAAAATGGATTAAGGACTTGAATATAAGACCTGAAACAATTAATTGCATAGAGGAAAACATAGGAACTAAACTCATGGACCTTGGACTTAAAGAGGATTTTATGAATTTGACCTCAAAGGCAAGGGAAGTAAAAGCTAAAATCAATGAATGGGGCTATATCAAACTAAAAAGTTTCTGCTCAGCAAAAAAAAAATCATCGACAAGGTAAAAAGACAACCATCTGAATGGAAAAATATATTTGCAAGCAATGCCTCCGATAAGGGCCTAATATCCAAACTATACAAAGAACTCATACAACTCAATAACAACAAAAACCAAACAATCCAATTAAAAAATGAGCAGAGGACCTGAACAGACACTTCTCCCAAGAAGACATACAAATGGCCAACAAACGTATGAAAGGATCTTCAACATCGCTAGCTATTAGGTAAATGCAAATCAAAACCACTATGAGATACCACCTCACATCTGTAAGAATAGCTATTATCATCAACAAGACAAGTCATAACAAGTGTTGGAGAGGGTGTGGGGGAAAAAGAACCCTCATACACTGCTGGTGGGACTGCAAATTGGTAGAGCCGCTATGGACAACAGTATGGAGGTTCTTCAAAAAACTAAGAATTGATCTACCATATGATCCAGCAACCCCCCCTACTGGGTATTTACCCCAAGGACTTGAAAACCCATATCCGGAAAGATATTTGCACACCGATGTTCATAGCAGCATTATTCACGGCTGCCAGGATGTGGAAGCAACCAAAATGTCCTACGATAGATGATTGGCTAAAGAAGCTGTAGTACATATATACAATGGAATATTACTCAGCCATAGGAAGAGATAAAATACTACCATCTGTGGCACGTGGATGGACCTTGAGATAATCATGTTAAGCAAAATAAGCCAGACAGAAAACGTTGAAAACCACATGATATCACTTATATGTGGGATATAAACCTAAAAACAACAAATGAACAGGACAAACAAACAGAGGCTCATGGACATGGACAATGGACTAGTGGTTACCAGAGAGTAGGGGGGCGTGGGGAGGTAGGTGGGGTAAAAGGGGTCAAATATGTGGTGACAGAAAGAAATCTAACTGGGTGATGAACACACAATGCAATATATATATGCTTCACTGTTAAACTTACACTGGAAACTTATTGGATTTCATTAACCAATGTCACCATAATAAAAATTAATAAAAAAATTAGAGTCAAATGGAGCTAAGTTTAAATGTCAACTCCACCACTAACTAGTTATGTGTTTGAGGGCTTTTTAATAACCTGTCTAAGCCTTCAGTTTCTTCATCTGTAAAATAATGATAATTAATAATTGGTAATTATTAATAGTAACTGATAATGGCAATAATTATACTAACCTCTTAAAGTCTTTGTGAGAGTTGAATGGCAATGTGTGTAAAGTGCAGAGCAAAGCACTTGGCACACAGTAAACACTTGGTGCATGTTGCCTATCATTATTGTTATTTCATCATAATCTTACAAGAGGAAATAATGGAGCTTACGATTCATACTGGGAAAAGAGACAATAGATAAGACTGTTTCATAGGTGCTATGAGAAAAACAAAACATCTTTATGCATAATCGTTAAAGACAGCTCTGATTATTTCCTAAAGATAAGAGTCCAGGGAATTAGATTGCTGGTTCCAGAAATAGTCAGAGGTTCTATATGAAAGAGCGTGGGTCACCCCAACGTTCTAGACCTGTTAGCAAACAAGCTCAGCTAATGAGATTCAGTGGCATCCACCCAAGGGTTTTGAAAGAATTCAAAGGTAAACGTGTTGAAAGTACCACTAAATGTAATGATTTACTATGACAAAGAGATGCTGCGCTTAAGGACTGGAGGGCTACCCTGAAGAAATACAGGTATCTGAAGGGCACTCTAGAAACGGGGCTCTTAATTTGACTGCTGTGCTGTGAAATCTGGTGGAGTTAATACTGAAGGAATGCAGCCCCAAAGGTTGTCTAGGGACCTTGGTGTCTTTCCCCATGTGTCTAGTGATTTTTCATTGTGAATCCCTCAGAGTTCTCTCAGTGGGAGCCAGTCGAACCCTGGGTTTATAGTGAGAGTCTGTATTTGATTCAGTCTTATATCCAGGAACATTAATAAGTCAGGGTCATTATAAACTAGATAGAGATCTTTTGGGTCACTCAGTGTGATTCCAGGCCCCAAACCTTTGTGAGAGTGGCCTTGTGATTAGGAATTTTCCAAGGCCCGAATAGCCACATAGCCCCATCGTCTTCTTTGGTGTAGATTTTATTCTTATTTACTCTTCAGAGTGTTGTCCTTTGAGGTTTCTAGCTTTAGGCAGAGGTCTCAGGTCTCCAACTTGTCTCTTGTCTCTGTGCGCCTCATGTGTGGTCTGTTAAAGAGCAGACACTTCAGGGAAAAGTCTTCCTAGGATGTGCTTATCCCTCTGGATTAGTGCTTTCTTAAGCCTTAGTGCATTCTGGCTTCCAAGGAATTCCCTTGCTTTCTCACCAGCTCATTCATGCACTAAAAAAGATAGCTTTTGCATGGAACTCACCATTTTGAATGTGCTACATGGTGAGGTTTCTCTGGTCATCTTGTTTGCCATACGGCCAGAAGTAGAAGTCCAGGAAGATATACATTTAAGATTTAAAAGTCTGAAAAATTATAGATGGCATGACTAGAATAAAACAGGGTTAATCATTAAATCTTGGAACATTGGAATGAAGAAGCTCTAGCAAAGTACAAAGTACAAAGACCTGGAAATAGTGCTTTATAGAGAAGCTAGTGAGTTTATGGATCTTACTCCAGTGGGACAAACTGGAGAAGGGTGGCTCTCAATGAGTGCTTGCTAAATGAATGGAAAGCAGGAAAAGGCAGAGTTTGATGGACTTTTTAGCTCGCTGAATTATCAGACCCACGTTATATTAACAAATTCACATTGACTTTGAAAGCAATCTCCAGAGTTAGCTACTACTGGATTCTGTCCTGTTGTCTCCTGTTCAACAGGATCCTTTTATATGTGCTATATATGAGCTGTTTCCTGTTTTATCAATTTATATATAAGAATGCTGGTGACAAAAAATTAGATTTATGCATAAACCTAAGCTAATGGTGTTAACTAGTATTTTGAAGATAGAAAAGCAACTCTTGTACCTCCTTTTCACTCTCACCGCCCTTAAAAAAACCCACAAACAGGGAATGGATGAGTTAAGATGTAGCAAGGCCAAATGTTCTGTATGTAGGTGGAAAAGTCTATAAAATATTCCAGTGGCCACCATCCAAGATAGAACACCAGTCTAGAAAAAATAAGTATGAAAGGGCTGGAAGTGGAAAATGTGGCTTTTTGACAGTCATAGTATTGAACAAGGTCTGGGGCTCTTCATGGACCATAAGCTCAAAGTGAACTAAGAGTGCAATTCGATAAAAGTTAAACGAACCTTAGGCTCCATGGACAGCAGTGCAGAGTCCAAACACAAAGGGGAGGCATGCTTTCCTCCACAAGAGTCAGGCCACCTGGGTGCAGGACTTTGCCTTCGGGGCACTGAAATAAACCAGAGTTCAGGGAGAGGAGAGTTAGCAACATGGGGAAGGTTCAATGGAAGCTTCTCTGGGATTCTGCAAAAAGAGCTTAGGCTGAAGAGGGGCTTGGCAGGGGACCTGTGTTAGTTTGCTGGGGCCACCATAACAAAGTACCACAGACTGGTCAGCTTAAAGAACAGACATTTATTGTCTTATGGTATGGAGGCTGGAAGTCAAAGATCAAGGTGTCACCTGGGCTGGCTTCTTCTGAGGCCTCTCTCCTTTGCTTGTAGATGGCTGTCTTCTCCCTGTTTCTTCACATGGCCTTCCCTCTGTGTGTGTGTCTGTGTCTTAATTTCCTTCTCTTTTAAGGACACCAGTCATGTTGGATTAGGGTCTACCTAAGTGAAATCATTTTAACTTAATTACCTCTTTACAGACCCTCTCTCTAAATAGTCACAATTATTATAGGCTGAGTTGTGTCCCCCTCTAAAAATATGCATATGCTGAAGTCTTAATCCTTAGGACCCTTAGGGTTAGGACTTCAGCATATGCATATTTTTAGAGGGGGACACAACTCAGCCTATAATAATCCCTGAATCTTCCCTACAGACGTGATAAAGTAAATAGATTTCTCCTTTGAGATTTCAGCAGACAGCGAAGACCACTGTGTGGGAGTTTTTAGGAATACTGATTCTCAATGTAAGGAAAAGCTTTGCCCTAGAAAAGCATGGTTTCGAAGATGGTCAGAGAGAGGGTGGATAGTCTCTTGGTGACAGACTAGATGATCCCTCAGAATACTTTTGAGGATACATTTTAGTCTTTGGAGAATGTATGTGCACAATTACAAAAATATTTATTGTGTTCCCTTAAGTGACAGAATATTGGGTCTGACAAATCGTGGTTTTGGGCCAGGAAGCCACTTCTCCTGTCCTTAACTTTTAAGTTTAAGGACGAGAGGGAATAGTGGCTTGACTGCAACGAGGTGACCCAGAGGGAGGGGGAGGTTAAATCCTGCTTGATTCCGCCTAGCTGGGACCACTGGAGGTCCTCCCTCAGGTAAGCTGGCCCGTGTTCTTATCTGGGAAGGATGTAAGGGCACCCAGCTGACCACTGGGTCTCAGCAGAAGGTCACCCTTGTTGTTTTTGGGCACCAGTTCTGTGACTTGAATCTTTATCTGGTTTCAAAGACCTTTATCAGGTCCCCTTCCATCTTGTACCTGAGCTACCATGTCTGGTGTCCTGCCTGGTCCTTGCATTACTTGTCATGGTTTAGGATTAGCTTCAGAGCCTGGCCCACAGGATTGGCACAGAGCTTTGGCCCTGCCACTCCTCATCCTGGAACTGGAGCACAAGTCTTGCACCTGGTCATGATGAGTGGATCCTAGATTCCTCCTGGCAGACCTCCCGGACACCACCTGCTTATCTGTTTCCCTTCTGGATTCCCAGCTACCTGTGTGAGCTTCCCAATACCGACCCTGACCATCTGTCCCAGACCTTTGGGACATTCAGTTTCATGCTGGTCAGACTTACTCCTGGTGTCCTCATTTGGATTTCTTCCCTCAGTGCCTTGACCCATCCAGCTAGAAAACCTAATTCCAGATCTCAGCTCTTAGAGCGTGTCCAGCCCCGCTGTAGGAAAGTGGGCCATGCCCAGCCCTATCTAAAGATACATCATCAAGAGTTCCTCCCCATCCTGGCTTCAGAGACCATAATGTTTCCCTGGAGAAGCACTTCCCTGCTAAACTGTGAAGGAGCTGCCACTACTTCACTCAATATTGGGCCGTCACTTTCCTTGGAACTGACATAATCTTCCTCATACACAAACCTCTCTGGGCCTCTTGGTTGCCCTTAATATGTAGAATCCATGGTTTTTCCCCAGCTTCCAGCTAAGGGGTCACAGAAGGCTTAAAAGGGATGGAGCAGGCTTTGCTTATTGCATAAAGTTATTTCCACTTGAAATTGCCGATAATGAAAGGGAAAATGTGTTGAATGGGTGTTAAAAAAAAGTCGTAGAAAGCAGCAAGGGCCCTTCATAGGGGACTTAGAAATATGTTTCATTTATCCTCGAAAGAAAATGGCTAATTTTTCTGTCCTATCGGTGA
>NW_006441386.1:9453432-9459927 GCF_000325575.1 Pteropus alecto
TGATCTGTGGTGGAAAGCAGAGTTACCTAATAGCCTCTATAAAAAGTCAGAAATAGACTCTCTTCAAGGTAGAGGGGAAATTGACCATTTTTAAACATTTAGCTTGGCGCTCCAGGTAAACTGAGAATAAAACTTTCTGCCTTAACAGAACAGCTCTCAATGCTGCTCTCCCTCGAGAGGACAGTCAATGCAGTATAGGAATTTTCTGTTCGGCCTTGGTGTCACACTTGGCTTCATATACTTGCTCTGCCAATTTGGAAAAGGTACTTAACCTTTTGTGTATATGAGAGAGAGACCAGCCTTGGGAAAGTGAACCTGGGAAAGTTATTTAATCTCCTTGAACTTCAGTTTCCCTGTCTGTGAAATGGGACTATCAACAGAACCCATCTCTATTAGTTGTTGTGAGGCATAAAGAAAAACTCCGAGGATGATGTCTGCCACAGAATAATCTGGCAAAGATTAGCTATATTGTTTATACCTGTAGTAAGCGGCATCCCTCTAGGATAAGATACCAGGTCGCATGGCACATCCTTATCCAGTGAAACTCCCTTCTCAAAATACTCCATTGTCATGTCTTTGTAGGAGTTACTCGGATTGGGGCTCAGGGTGCCCATGCTTTCAGCCACATCTTCTCATATCATCTAACTCCTGAAATAAACATTTCTACTGCCCCAAGGATGGTGCCCATACTTGGTTCTTGGATAGGAATCAATTTGGTTACTTGACAAATATAAGCACTTTGCTGAGCAGTCTCAATTCAGAGAGGCACACACATGAAAAGTTCTGTTTTCACCCATTATCCCCCTCATATTGTCAAATCTTCCATATCCTTGGGCGACAGATTTTTAAATGGCACCTGAAGGAGATTGCATACTTTCTAGTCATTCTGCCCAGTTTAAAACCCTAGTTTCATTTCTGTTTCAAAAGTTCCCTCCTTTACTGTTGACCGTGTTGTGGCTGGTGAACTGTAGTGAGAAGGGGAGAGTGTTCTGTACTTTACTCTTCATCCTCCCTCTCCCCAGAGTGGGTAAACGAATGGTCTGCCTCTGGGAGACTACCTCCTCCTTTGCTTTCCTGGTCTAAACTGTGGCTTCCTGGGTGTGTTGGGTGGAGAGAAGAGAGAGGAAAAGGGTCACGTCTCTTACTTAACTCTCTCTGTTGACTGTTACTGCTCTTTAGGTGACACGGTGTTCCAGTTAGTTAGGCTGAAAAACAAATTACCCCAAAATTTAGTGGATTAAAATAATGAGAACATTTATTTGCTCCTAAATACTCAATTTTTGGCAGAAATCAGCATGGTTGGCTCATCTCTACTACATTTGGCTCACCTGGGGAGGCTAACGGGCTGGGGGTTGGACTACCTGGAAGCTCACTCACTTACTTTTAAGTCCAGTAATTGATTCTGGTGGTCAACTGAGATCTTAGCTGGGGCTGCTGTTGGTCAGAACATCTGTATATGGCCTCTCCATGTGGCCTGGGCCTCCTCACAGGATAGTGGCTTGGTTCAAAGGATAAGTATCCAGGACACACACACACACACACACACACAGAGAGAGAGAGAGAGAGAGAGAGAGAGAGAGAGAGAGAGAGAGAGAGAGAGAGAGAGGAAGAGGAGGAAGAGGGAGAAGGGAGAGGGAGAGGGAGAGGGAGAAGGAGAGGGGGAGGGGGAGGGAAAGGGAGAGGAAGACCATGTTGCCTTTTATCACTTAGCCTCAGAAGTCACACAGCATCACTTTCACTGCATTCAATTCCTTAAGGTGGTCATAAAGTCACCCCCAGTTTTAAGGAGAGGGGAAATAGATGCCACCTCTTGATGGAGAGTGACAAGGTTCTGAAAGTGCATATGAGACCAGAAGCATTGCTGTGGCTACTTTTGGAAAATACCATTGACCACTACTGGTGAGCTGTGTGTCAGACATCTAAATTTTGGCTCATGAAGTACAGGGATGAAATCTTCAGGAAAACCATAGGAGCCCGCTCACTTTCCAGCCCCCTGTCCTAGTAGATCTGCCCCAGCAAGGCATCATACAACTCTTTTTTGCTGGGGTTGCTTGGGTGGGGCACAGTAGGACAGTACAAGCCCAGCTACCCTCTTCTGGATCCATGTGATCTGTGGGAAATTCAGACATCTTTGGCCACTCGAATGGCATAAACATGGGCTATTACACTGTTCTCCTCTGGCCACCCTCCCATCTTAGACAGTGGATTTGTTGAATGACCCTTCACTTTCCCAAGCAGAGAATGAGATGCCAGCCTTATCTGTTACTGGCACTCCTCCTCACCCTGTTCCAGTTTTTGGAGACATCTTACTAGGCTTCATGGTTAGTGGGAGTGGGGATCACCATGGAAGAGAGAGCAGAATCTCCAAGAGGCAAAAAGCCCATTTCCTCTAAACTTGGAGATAAGGGAAACTGGCCCAGTTAGCAGAGCATCTGAGCTTTGCCATCTGGTATGTAGGTGGCATCTGGGATCTTTGATGTACTATGCTGTGGGCCAGTAGTGTCCTCCAGAAGTTTGGGCATCTCTGTCCTTACTTTGGACTCTAGTCATTGATGACAGTATTCTAGTCCATGTCCAATCACACAAGAGCAAAAGCATCTGGGTCTGAATGAGGATATTAGTACCTCATCAACAAAACGAAATGAAACAAAACAAAACAGAAAAACAAGCCTTGTGACCTCATTCCCAAGTAACTCCAAGCTGCATCCATCCTTCCTGTCTATGGTGTATCATGTGTAGGCATTGGATTCAGACAGCCTTGTTTCTAATCTTGTCTGTATCATCTGCTCTTGGCCTTGTTACATAACCTTTTGGAACTTCAGTTTCTCTATCTGGAAAACTGAGATTATAATAACATTGGATTGTCATGAGGCCCTAACCGAGTTGGCACATGTAAAGCTTTGGCACAGTGCCTAGCATACTGTGAAGTATTGTGATTAGCTAGTAATGCCGTTGTTACCATCATTATATTTTTTGACTCATTCACATTGGATACAAGATGAATTTAGGACTCTGAGGTGTTTGACTGACCCTTGGGCTTGAGCTGCAATGTGCGAGCCCATCCAGCAGCTCTTTTCTATCTGTGTGCCAATGACAGAGCAGCCTCTGTCTACAGCACACAAAGGTGGCAGGGATACAGGAGAGCTCAGTACAGCTCCAGTGGTTCTGACAGGCACCCAACTGGGACAGGGTGGACTCTCGTCATCCTTGAAGAACCAACGTAAAGAAAACAATGATAACATTGGGCTGTGTTCTCATGTCTTGCTACATTTGTCCAAACTGTACAAAATTTGCAAGATCCTCTTGGAAATTCTAGGATTCAACCTTAGGACACCATATCAAGCCTTCTCTGATCATCAGAGTTTCAATCACGGGCAAACCGAAGGTTATTTATAGCAGTGCTTCCCCAATTTTGCCTCTAGTATAGGCCAAATGGCAGAGGAGAGAGAACATATAGCATGGGGATGCATCTTAGAGATGGGCTGGAAAATGGAGAGTGGATGAACTAACCCCAGAGCTTCTGCTAAACATCTGAGTAATTTATAAAGGAAGGGGATCGTCATTGCTCCAGGGAGCTTACAGTGTAAGCAAGCATACTGTTGATGTACAAACACATTCAGGCAGCAGAGTATGGCTGATGATGAGATGAATTGTCATTAACTAGCCACTTGATCCTTCAAGCTTCTGGTTCCAGGAGTCACAGGCTGATTTTAATAACAGATGACAGACACTGAATATCAAGAGAGATTATAGATGGATACAAGAGAGGGCTAAATAGAATTTCTGGAGGAAGAGAAGTGAGGCCTTCATGTTAGATACAATACTTGAAGGCTTATAATAACATTTTATGAAGAATGTAATGAAAGATCTGAATGTAAGTTGGTTAAAAGAATGATGGCAGACAGAATTCAGATGCATTGAAGGTCAAGACAGTAAACAACAAAACAGTTTTAGTAGTTTACGTGAGAGATGAATGGAGATCCAGTGGGGAGAAGAAGCTAACTTCTAATTGAGACTCTGTATGAACCTATGTCTATATGCACATATGCAAAAGTACTTTGCAAGCAAAATACAACAACACATTAGTAATTATAGAAAGGTGGTCACTGAAGGATAGATTGACAAGAATTGTGGAGAGCCAGGATTTGACAGTGGTGAGAAAGAAAAGACCAGGAGATGAGGCCGGTGGCTGAGTCAGATACTGGGACTGGGCTAAGAGTAGTGGGAGCAGAGCTGAGAAGTTCTAACTGATCACACAGGTCAAAGCAATTTGGATTGAGCAGTGAAGCTGGACTGAAGTGACAGAGATGGAGAGAGAAAGAGGAGGAAGCTAGGAATGATGCCTCTTGGGGAGGTTTGGTGTTTTGGTTATAAAAGTGCGGATGAAGAACTGGGAAGAAGTACCTAGGACAGTATTTGAAATTCAAGCAATGGCTTCAGGTAGATATGTGCAGGTTCGAATGCAGGTAGATGAGGCCCAAGAGGAGATGGGGCAAAGGAACTTGGAGGAAATGTTCAGTGATTTTGTAACATTCTCCTTTGCCTCCATGATTTTGCTGGTGGTAGAATGGTGTGTATATTACATGCGGTTTCACATGGTTGGTCCACATAAGGCTTTGTCTAGCCCCCAGGAAATGCCCCACTGGTGATACCCATAGAAAGACCTATAGTACCGGCATAGTGTTCTTGTGGCTTACTGCCTTGGCTCCCACCATGTCCCTGTCTCCTGGGAGCCACCTGCAAGGTGGTTACATGTGGGAAAAAGTTCTCTGCACAACTCACTTTTCAGCCAAATGGGAAGGCATGGGGACAGGGTGAAAGAACATGCAATCTGCAGTCATTGGCCTCTGCCTCTTATTGTATGTGTGGTTTCATGCAAGCAACTTGGCCTTTCTGTGTCAGTTCTTCATCTGTAAAATAGGGATGATTTTGGCCACAACTACCCACCTCACTGTCTTGAGGATCATATAAAATGGTGGGTATGACAATGCATTGTAAACTACTTTGTAAAGTGACTTATAGGTGCTAAACATCACCATTCTTTTAGTGCCCAAAACTGCATTTCTCCCTACCTTGTAAAATAAAACTGGGGAAAAGATCTTAGATGATTTATTTGGTATGGCTATGAAGAAGGAAAACAAAACGAAACAAAACACTGCTTTAAGAATTTTCCCCAGATCATCCATATTTACTCTCAAAGAAGAGATGAGTGTCTCAGAAAGACAATTGTCAAGGAGCAGCCTCCCCAGAAGCCCTGGAACACAGATGGTGCCTGCCCTGCAAATGCTCCTCTGCTTAGCCAGTGAACAGCCAGATGGCTGCTGCCACCTCCCTCCCTGTACAAACATCTCTCAGCCGAGCAAACAGGACTCTAGGTAAAGAGGAGCCTCCCTGCTGCTATTGTATGGTGTAGCCCAGAAACAAGCCACAGGCTCTGGACTTGGGTTATGTTTTGAATCCGGCACCCCAGGCAACAGGATCATCTATCTTGGCTCCTTCTCTCTTTATGTAAATAGGGCTGGGGGCCCATGCGGGGTGAGTACAGCCAGGTCCCTGCTCTCACTCCTCTCTGCGTAAACACATTACAAAGAATCTTTGTGACTATCCAGGCTGAGTGGTTTAGCCCAGAGGAAGGGAGGCTGAATCAGGAAGGGAGTGGAGGTGGACATGAGGATGCTGGTTGAGGCAAAAGGAGGTTGGTAAAGGGGGTTTACCACCAATACCCCTGTACCATATAATGTGGAGAGGTCAGCTTTGCCCGGTGTCTGTCTGTGAGAGGAGAGTTGTGAGAAAATTGGGAAACAGATCTGATATCTTGCAGCAGAAACCAAGGGGGTTGTGAGAAAAGGAGGAACAGACCTGATATCTTGCAGCCCTAACACTTTGTCTACCATAGCATTTCAGATGTGGTGGAAAGAAGAACTAAGGCCTTCTCTTCAAGCAGTGCAGGGTAGCAAAAAGAATATCCGCTAAAGAATTGAGAAAGCAAATTGTATTCTTGCCTCTACCCCTAATGATCTGTGTGCCCTTTGGATGATGCTTTAACCTCTCTGACCTTTAACCTTTCCTTGTCTAGTTAAAGAAGAATTATACTATCAGCCTTTTGTTGAGCCAAACTTACTGTGACAGAGACTTTAGATTTGTTATTTTATTAATCCATGCAACTACCCAATGAAGTAAGGATCCCCATTTTAGAGATTAAAAAATCAAGGCTCAGCAAAGAGAACTGACTTTTCCCCAAAATACACATTAATAAGAAGCAGAAGCAGCTCTTGTTTCTGCCAAATCCCGTTTTGCCCCTTGCAACTGAGAAAGGTGGGATTTCTTTCTTTGATGATTTGAAAGCTGAGGCTAGACAGGTACTGGCCTACTTAAAACAGTCTCTACTGGTGGAGACAGAGGTTCTGACTCAGATAAGCTCAAGGCCTGGGAGTGTGGGCTCCCATATTTCCCAGAGATCTCCTCCCACTACACTCATTTATCACCTTTGTTAAA
>NW_006441386.1:9459986-9486345 GCF_000325575.1 Pteropus alecto
GGAGCTCTCGACTGTTACCACCTTTTCCATTCCAAGGCAATTCATAAATGTCTGAATTTCCACGGCACGTCCTGGAGGCTGCATGAGGGAGAAAAAACCATTAACCTTTATACCTACAGACAAAAGTTAGCACTGGGAGGCATTGCTAAGGGAAGAGTAAGAAAGGTTCAGAGGCCTTTAACAATACACTCTGGATCAAACACAGCTTGCTACTTGCTTTGTACAGCCAGTAATCTAAGAGTTTTACATTTTTAAACAGTTGGGAAAATAAAAAATAATAATTGTTCAGGACACATGAAAGTTATATTAAATTCAAATTTTGGCATGCAAAATAACGTGATTTTGGAATGCAGCCATGCTCCTTCATTTATATAGTCTGTGGTTGCTTTCGCGTTGCAATGGCACAGTTAAGTAGTTATAACATCAACCACGTGGCCTGGAAAGCCTCAAATATTTACCATCTGGCCCTTTACAGAAAGATTTTGTCATCTCCTATTGTAGGAAAAAGAATGCACCTGGGCAGGGCTGGGGGAGGGTCTCCAGAGGTACATATTTATTTAATCTCTCATTTTCCATGGAGCACCCACACCTCAGCTGTGCTTAGTGTAGAGATCCAGCTGGGTATGGTTGGTAGTCTGAGGATGTGGGCTCTCAGATCCAAGGTGCATGAGCAGTCTTGCCCTTACCCACCCCCATCCCAAGGATCAAGTCCTTTCCTCCCCGGGCATCTAATGGTCTTGGGATCCTCAGGAGAAGACAGAAGGATTTTCCTCTGCAGAAACTGACCAAGAGACAAGATCTAGACACTGAGAGTTGGGGTCCAGGTCTCACCAGATCATTCATGGGAAGCTCATAATGAACCAGGCCTACCTACACCGGAGCCTTCCAGGGACCTTCCCAGAGTCCCCAGCTGACTCCGTGTGAGTCCCACACTGACTCTGTTCATGTGAGTGGACAGCCAAGACAGTTGAAGAAAGCCCCTATCTAATGGGTAGGTGTGGTGAGGTTGAGGATTTCCAGACTAATGGAGGAAGAGATAGGACCACAATATGGAAGTATTGCACAATGAGCTTTGTTTGGTAACTCTGGGACAGAATTGCAGGAAAGGTACCTTACAGAGACAGCTGCAGGACCCAGAGCAGGAATAGGGTAAGGGAGCTCCCAGGAGAGAGGGGACAGAGAGGGAACTTGCATGTCTAGGTGACTCACTCAGCACCACATTGGGGAGCTTCTAGGTTAGAGAACCCCGAAGTGTGGCAGTGGTTTGGGGTTCTTTTATAGCCCCAGGGTTTGTCTTACCTGTGGCTAGTTGATAGATGCAGTTTTGTAAAGCAGGCGGCTCTAAATGGCTAAAAATATGCTCCTTTGGGTTATATTCAAAGTAATTGGATGTGTAAGAATTTGAATTTAGCATTGGTGGGCTTTAAGCCTGCTGTGAAGAAATAAACAACACAGGGGCTATCTGTTGCCCATTTATATAATAGTAGGCCACCATAACAAGAGAAAAACCTCCTAACCATGACAATGTAGGGAGGAAAAAAACATCTTTTAAAGAAAATTAAGTTTATTGAGGTAGCATTGGTTAATATAATTATATAATTTTCAGGTTTACATTATCATTTGACATCTGTATATTCTATTGTGTGTTTACCACCCAAAGCCCAGTTTCCTTCAGCTGCCATATATTTGATCCCCTTTACCCACTTCACTTTCCTCCTAAATCCTATATTTGACCCCCTTTATTCCATCTACCTCCCCCCTCCTCCTCCACCCCACTAGTAACCACTAGTCCATAGTCTTCTGGTAACCACTAGCCTATAATCCATGTCCACGAGTCTCTGTTTATTTGTCCTGTTCATTTGTTGCTTTTAGGTTTATATCCCAGATATAAGTGATATCATGTGATTTTCAGCTTTTTCTGTCTGGCTTATTTTGCTTAGCATGATTATCTCAAGGTCCATCCATATTGTCGCAAATGGCAGTATTTCATTTCTTCTTATGGCTGAGTAATATTCCATTGTATATATGTACTAACAGCTTCTTTAGCCAATCATCTATCATAGGACACTTTAGTTACTTCCATGTCCTGGCCACTGTGAATAATGCCGCTATGAACATTGGTGTGCAAATATCTGGAAAAAAACATTTAACAAACACCTCTGCAGTTAATGCCTTCAGAGATATGAGAAGAAACTGCAAGATGCTCTATAAAAGGAACATTCAGAAAACAAAAGGAATATCCTGGAAATAGAAAATATTAGCACAAAAATGAAAAAAATTCAATAAAAGAGAAGGTTAAGGAAATATACCAGCAAATAGAACAAAAAGACAAAGAGATTAAAAACATGAGTGAAAAATGTATGGAAATTAGAGAATCAAGCCAGGAGGTCCGCATCTAAACTTTAGGAATTTTGGAAAGAGAGAATAGAGAAAACGAAGTGGGGAAAATTATTAACAAAAGAATTTTAAGAAAATGTCTCAGAAATAAAGAACGTGTACAGCCCACTGCATGCTCAGCAAAATGAATGGGGACAAATAAAACAAAACCGGCTCATTGATGTGAAATTTTAGAACCCAAAGATTTCCAGAAATAAAAAAGAGTTCTCATGAAAAGACTAAAAATCAGAATTCTCCTGGATTTTTTAAATAGGAACATTGGACGTTAGAAGACAAATTCCAAGGGTAAATAATTTCCAAACTAGATTTTCATACCCAAACTAAACAAGAGTTATGAGGGGAGCAAAAACACATTTTCAGATATGCAAGTTCTCAAAATATTTACTCCGCAGACACTCTATCTCAGGAAGCTTATGGATGGCTACATTTCACCAAAAGGAGGCATACCCAAGAGAGAAATGGGATCTAGAAGCAGAGATCCACCAGGGGGGTGGAGTTGGAGTGGGTCAAGGGCTCCCCAGGGTGCTGCTGAAGCGAGACCCTGAAATGACAGCTGTATGGGAACTGAGAGAGCAGCCAGGGCATTTTGGAGCAAGAAGAAAGAGCTCCAGGATTTTTCTAGAGCAAAATATATGGCTGTATTCAGGTTATAAATCAAATGGTTCTCAAAACTTAAAGAAGACATTTGAACCCCTATGGAAAAGGACATTTTTATATTTCTTAAAAATATATTTTTTTGTTTTGTTGTTGCTGTTCAGCAGTTTTCAAAAAGCCATCAAGTCCTTATGTTTTTCTATCATCGTCATTTGTGTATCTACTTGACAATATAAGGAAGATAGAATTTCCAGTAAAGAATATTCCGTCATCTCTGGCTATCTCTGGAATGCAGGATCATACTACCCTCTTGTCTTCAACACTTTAATTTTCCTCTGTTCCATTATAAAGCAAAAGTCCCCAGAATGCATAGAGTCCATGGGTTTTCCAAACAGCCTGGAACCTGTTCTAATATGCTTGCAAAGGTCGTAGAGAGTTGGCTTGCTTCTCAGCCAGCTGTGCTGAAGTGATGATTAGTCACTGTCATCCTATCCACGGTTGGTTAAAAACTTTAAACACGGCTCTTGTCTTCATTCTGGGTAGAAGAATTTTAGTGAAAAAAGCCTGAGCTTTGAACCTGAATTGACTTGACTTTGCTGCTGAACTTTTTAATGGCAACTATCTGCACCTTGGTTTCCTCATTCAGGCATGATAATTCCAACCTTACAGGGTTGTACTGACTTTTAAAAGTGATCTCTTTGTGGATCCAAAACTTTTAATACCATTCCTGGTTCCTAGTAGGTGCTTATCCTTTGTGGCTGTTACATGTGTTAATGTTTTATAGTTTCCACTGTGATTTCATCTATTTTTTATGTCCCTATTTAAAAATAGATAAAACCAATTCCCAGTGGCAGATTAGTACTATGGGATGGATCTGTTTCTGAATACTGTGCAGTGCTCTAACATAGATAGAGCACTTGAGAAGTGAACTTCCTTGAACGGGCAATCGTCCTTGATGTGGTTTTACTGATAGTCCCAGTAGCAGAACCATGTGGTTGAGAACACACTGATTGTAGACCTGCTCCCAGAAAGAGGATGTTTTAATGTTCCAAGTGGGAGTGATAAATGACAGGAGAGGAGTGGATCCATGAAATGATACTTTATAACCATTGCCCAAAAGGAAATTGGAAAACAAGCGTGCATAAATCACTTCACTCTTGTAAATACATAAATGGAGTAAGAAATGTCAGGCAGTCTGCAGTAAGTTTTGAGAAATGAAGACTGAGCCCCAAGCAAAGGATAGAGTTTGTTGTTTATTTTTAAACAGGCTTAGAGCTCCTCTTTGAACATTACAAAGTAAACATTTGTGTCAAACCATGTTTTTAAAATGGCATATGGAAAGGGTTGTGCCAAGGATGGCATTTTAAACAAATTCAGACTTCTTGAGTCACTTAGAAATAACTTAAAAAACTTCAGAGACTTTTATAATAACTGACATAAAAGCAGGTTTCATATTTAATAATCTGAGCAAATTATCTGCGTATATGAGGCTTCTGTTAACCTTTTCTTTTAAAAGAAATGTACAGTGAAACTAAGAAAGTTATTTAGGTAGAATCATTTCATGTAGGGCAAAGAACACCGAGGACATCGTTGTGTAAAGGATGTTTGTAATATAGTCAGAGTCAGAAGAAGTATGTTAAATCAAATACACACAGGAAGGTGCTATACATTTTTGAAAGATTTCCATGCAGAATGATTAAAAGGGTTATTTCCCCCCAAATAGCAAAAAGCCAATAAATGTGGGTTGAAAGAGAAAAATTAACAACAGTACAATATTAGAAGACTAAAATACTAACATATAAATAGTTATCTCTAATATAAACAAAAATATATTCCAATAGTTAATTTGTAGATTGGCTCTTGGGAACTTGAAACTCATTTTCCCAATTAGACAGTGCTGTAAACATCAGTCAGGCCCTCATGAAAGCTTAGCTAAAACATAATGTAGATAAAATGCTGTGGAAAATAGAAAACATTGTTGTAATTCTAGCCTCTAAGTAAAGGAAAACAATAAAATTGAGTTAGAAACACAGTTTTATTCATTCTGGATGCTAGTATTTGAGGGTTAGAGGACGAATGAAGAAGAAGATTACTTCTGTGGAGGTTCTGAGTGAGGTATCTGGGCTTTTAAATGATTGAGGTGCTGGTAGCATTATGTAATTTCACTTCAATACTATGGTCGTCCCTTTAATTGATACACATAGCTCTGGCTTATTTTTTGATCAAATCAGCCATGATTATTGTTTTGAAGTTCACAAATGGAATGAAAAGCACAAATGGCGAGAGAAAAACAGCATGTTTCCTAAGGTAAAAGGCAAGTGGTGAAAGATAGGGGCCTATTGCAGGGAGTTCAAGAGGGGATTGTATATCTGCGTGAGTGTGGGCTTGAGATGACAAAGCTAAATGGTAAACAGTGACAGGCAGGAAAGGGTGGCAATGAGTACATGGTTTCCCTGGGGTGGTGAGGAAGAGATGCCAGATCAGATATGTCCTTGAACCTTAATTCTTGGTTGCCGGTCAGAGCCTTTGGGGTGGATGGTGGATTGAGGAGGGTGAGTTGGGGGTGGAGTAGGGGGAAGAGTAGGGGAAGGGCAGAGAGAGAGGAGGCAGGTTTCATCTGGCTTCTGTACTTACAGAACATTTGTACATTTGGCACTTGTTACTTGAGGACTACCTATGTTGCCTGTATTTTAATATCCTCCACTCCACCCCGTTTATCCACACATACTTTCTCAATGTCTGATAATTGTGCATCTCTCCTATAGAAACAAAAATTATTATCCATCATATCTTCTCCTGAGAAATTAGGAAAAATGTAGGTGGAGGGGTTATAAAAGGACCAGAAGAAAACAATGACTACATGGTCTGTTTAGCTAGAATGCATGTTCCTGGAATATGAATTAGCTCAGATACACTTGGTAGACAGGAGAATGATATTAATATAATGTGAAGTCATGTTGTTTCATACACAAGTTTCCTTAGCATGTTCTTGTTTTGTGCTGCTAAATGACAGCACCTGGAAGCAAAGCACGCCAACAAAGCTGAACTCAGCAAGCTAGGCAACCTGTTACACTGCAGTGGTCCCCAACCTTTTTGGCATCAGGGACTGGTACTCCTATGAGAATCTAATACCTGATGATCTGAAGTGGAGCTGAAGCGGTGATGCTAGTGCTGGGGAGTGGCTGCAAATACAGATGAAGCTTCACTCGCTGGCTCACCGCTCACCTCCTATTGTGCGGCCCGGTTCCTAACAGGCCACAGACTGATATCGATCTGAGGCCCGGGGTTTGAGGACCCCTTTGTTACAGCACACATCCCATCTTTCTTCCTGTTGGTTCAGGTGGCCACATACTTTATTCTGGAAAGGCTAATTGGACGGTTGTCTCGAATCGTTATGTATTTCCCTGTGTCTTCCTAACTCAATACCCTTAAACTTTCCTCACAGCCCTTCCATCAAGCTACCTTCTTCTTTAAAAATATTTCTCCAGTTTTATTGGGATATAACTTACACATAATATTGTATTAGTTTTAGGCATACAAAATAATGACTCAATATATGTATATGTTGCAAAATGATCACCACAGTAAGTTTAGTAAACATCCATTACCTCACAGTTACAAATGTTTTTCTTGTGATGAGAACATTTCAGATTGATTTGATTAGCAACTTTCAAATATAAAATACAGTACTGTTAACTATAGTTACCATGCTGTACATCACATCCCCAGGAATTATAACTGGAAGTTTGTCCCTTTTGACCACCTCACCCATTTCGCCCATCCCCCACCCCTCCATCCCTGGCAACCACCAATCTGTTGTTTCTATGAGTTTGGTTGTTTTTAGATTCCACGTATAAGTAAGATCATACTTATCTTATTGTCTTTCACTGTTTGACTTATTTCACTTAGCATAATGCCTTCAAAATCCACCCATATCGCAAATGGCAGGATTTCTTTCTTTCTCATGGCTGAATAATATTCATCTATATTTATCTCTGTATCTCACATCCTCTTTATTCATCTGTGGATGGCCACTTAGGTTGTTTCCATGCTTTGGCTATTGTGAATAATGTTGCAATGAACACTGGGTGCAGATATGTCTTTGACATAGTGATTTCACTTCCTTCAGAATGCACCCAGAAATGAGATTGTTGGATCATATGGTAATTCCATTTTTAATTTTTTAAAGACCCTCCATGTGTTTCCCATAGAGGCTGCACCAATTTATAGTTCCATGAACAGTGCACGAAGGATCCTTTTTGTCTGCATTCTCACCAGTGTCTCTCTTGCCTTTTTGATGACAATCATTTTAACAGATGTGAGGTAATACCCCATTGTGATTTTGATTTGCATTTCCCTAAGGATAAGTGATATTGAGCACCTTTTCATGTACTTGTTTGCCATCTGTAGCTATCCTTTTACCTTTTTAATGTAAATCCCGTACACTGTAGTATTCCTTTTATTAGGAATTTGATGTCTTCTAACTGTGCTAACATTTCAAATTGAGAATGTTATTGTCTTGATGTTCGTTACAAAAGTACATTGTTTTGAGTAGTCTGCTCCAACTCTATTAGCCTTGGTCTTATTTTGAGTGATTTTGTAGAACATGGAGATTTGTAGAACATTAAGTTTTTAGGAATGCATATATCATGCTACAGCACAAACGTCTGCATATAAATTCGAAGAGGAAAAAGAATACACGATTTCAAGCATGAAAAATAAATTAAAGTACTCAAAGAAGAAACACCCTAAAAAGCAGACTAGAATCTAAAATTAAGAAACTGAGGAAGGTAAGAAGGAAATAATGAAAGTAGCAAAAGAGGTTTGTGCAAAGAAAAATGAAGATACTAATTGTCAGATGTCTGTGATGATGCAAGAAAAGATATGGAATGACACCACTTCAAATCAAGTACAGAAAGATATATGAGGATTTAGTACCTTCAGCCACACACAGAGGTGGGTGCTTTATACATATTACCGCATTCATTTCTTCCTATGAAATAGGTGTTATTATCCCTCCTTTAGAAACAAGGAATCTGACAGAAAGGTAAGAAAATCACCCAATGTCACACAGCTTTCAAGTGGCATGCAGACTCATTTTGCTATACTATCGCTAGATAACAAATCCAGTTTTTTATTTTTATTTTATTAAGGGGCTTGGTTATTTTTAGCAGGAGGAATTTAACAATCTTCAGAGTAGGTATTTGTGGCCACACATTCTTTAATCGCCACTACCCTGCACAGAATAAACATTTATCAGAATGGTGTTGAAATACTAACCACTCTCCCTTTAGCTCTTCCCCCCTTTCACCTTTGTGCTTTTGCTCCAGCTCCATTTGGAATGTTCTTGGTTGTGAGGGTATTTCCACAGATCCAATTCCTACCCCCTCCTTCGAATTCCACCCACTTTACGAAGTCTTCCTCATTCCGCAGTAGCTCCTATCCCGTATTGCTCCACTTTTTTCATTTAGGGCATCTTGTGCTATACAAGAACACAGTCATTTCCCTTACTAGAGCGTCTCTGTCTGGGAAAGGTAAGAATCTAGTCTGAATCATCATTTCCCCTATACTTAGCCTAAGGCTCCGGTTATTAAGTTTATGTTGAATAATGAAAATATAAAGTCGAGAGATCCAGAGCGGAGTATTTCAGTTCGACAGCCTAGATTTTCCACAAGGTCGGCTCAAAAGGATTTCCCATGGACAGTAGCATGGACTTGGGAAGGAACAAGGTCGGCAGCAGGCAAGAGGCCTGAACGAGGGGGCAAACCGAGGACCCTCCCCCTCCCGCCTCCCTGGAGGCTTTGGACTTTCCTTACTCCTGGCCTGCTGGGGACACGAGGGGAGGGCGAAACCAAAAATGCGGGGGCAAGAAGAACGCCAGCAAGGGGCCGCCGAGGCGGAGACTGGAGCTGCCGGTCTGGGGACGCCATGGTCCTGCGGGTTCAGAACGAATCTCACTGCAAGCCCGCGGACGCCCAGGACGGAGCATTAAACATTAAATCCCCTGGGTTACTTGCCGTCACCCGGCACACAAAGACCGGAAGTGCACCGACATCCACCTGACGGGGGGTGGTGGTGGTGGTGGTTGTGTGGGTGGGTGGGTGTGTGTGTGTGTGTGTGTGTGTGTGTGTGTGTGTGTGTCCTCTCTAGGATTCCGGAGGTCCAACATCTCGGTGGTTCCCAGGTTCAAAGGATGCCTGGGAACAGACCATGCAGGAATCCGGACATGCAGGGCTGTGCTCCACCCCAGGGGCGGTGAAATGAGTAAAAGGAAAAAACAAAAAACAAAAAACAAACCAGAACCAGCTACTGGTGTGGAAGAGAAACTCCATTTAAAATATATCCAAGTCTATTTCAGCTAAGGGTTGGCACCTGGCCAATTGTGCTCCCTACCCCCAGAGGATAAGGAATCTGAGGCCTGGAGGAAGTTCTCACCTGCCCAGGGCCTTCCAGTGACACAGTTTGGTCAGAACCCAGAACTTGTGCCACCACAGCCCTTCCACTACCCGGCTTGTTTTTCATTAGAAATGAACACTATTAAAATTAAAGCTTACGCTTTAATTCATGTAATGAGTGTGCCAGAATTCAGAGAAGACCATCCCATACCCATTAGGATGAATACTATAAAAAAAAACTAAATAAATGTTTACAAGGAGAAATTGGAATCCTTGTTCATTGCTGGTGGGAATGTAAAATGGTGCAACAGCTGTAGAAAACAGTATGGTGGGTCTTAAAAGTATTTTAAATAAAATTATTGCATAATCAGCAATTCCATTTCTGAGAATATACCCCAAAGAATTAACTGCAGGGACTTGAAGAGATATTGTACATCCATGTTCATAGCAGCATTATGTACAAATAACCCAAATTGGAAGCAACCTAAGTGTTCATAGATGAATTGGTAAACAGAATGTGACATGTTCATACAATGGAATATTATTCGGTTATAAAAAGAAAGGAAATTCTAACACTTGCTACAAAACGTATAAGCTTTGAGGACATCATGCTGCGTGAAGTAAGCCAGTCACTAAAGGAGGAATACTGAATGATTCCATTTATATAAATTACCTAGAGTAGTCAAATTCACAGAGACGGAAAATGGAATGGTAGTTGCAAGGGATGAGGGAGGGGAAAATAGGGAGTTATTGTCTAATGGGCACAGAGTTTCTGCTCGCTGGCGCCCTCCTGCAGCAGTTTCCTCAGATGCCCTAAGCTCTGTATTTTGGAGAGCAAGGCAGGACTATTTGAAGATCCTATAAAGTGCTTCGTTTTCCAAAATTAATTCCCTCCCTTCTCCTAGTAATACTGCCCATAGTTGGAAAGCACCAAAGCAAAATGTAAAGTTCAACCTACCAGGTCTGAAACATGAACACCAATAATAAGAAGATTGAACCAGAAATGAAAAATCTCTCAACAAAGAAAAGCCCAGGACCAGATGGTTTCTCTGGTGAATTCTATCAAATATTTAAAGATTAATAGCACTGCTTTTCAAATTCTTTCAAAAATTGAAGAGGTGGGAACACTCTCAAACTCATTTTTATGAGGCTAACATTACCTTGTTACCAAAGCCAGATAAGGATACTAAAATGAAAGAACACTACAGGGCCAATATCCCTGATGAGTACCATGTAAAACTTCTAAACAAAATATTAGCGAAATTAATTCAAAAACACGTGAAAAGGATCATACAACGCAATCAAGTGGGATTTATGCCTGGGATGCAAGGATGGTTCAATATACACAAATCTAAATAAATATCATACACCATAAAATAGAAGGAAAGATAAAAATCATATCATTATCACCATTGCCCAGAGTAGCTACATTGGAACTGAGAGAGCCAGGAGTAGTCCTGGGTTTGGTGAATTCTAGATCAGTTTATCCTCTTAACCACTACATTAAGCTGCCTCAGACAAATTTTCAGTAATCAAAGCCCCAAAGCCTTGTTTGGAAACTAGAATGCCAGCTTTATTACTTCTTAGGCAAAGCTATTCCCAGCTAGAGAATGGAGATTGAGAATTTTTTTTTTTCCGTAGGAAAGTGTACTAAAAAAATTAAATTCAACCCAGAAATTTTGCTTAGTTAAAAATGGAAATTAGATATTGAGGAAATAGATGATTTAAAAGTTTATTATAAATTAACGTATGTTAGAAGTTGATCTCTCTGTCTCACCATTTTCCAGGGATTGGGACTTTTGTTTCAAAAGCCAGGTCTTTTGATAAAAGTGTCTGAGTCTAACAGCCAGTCCTGGATTAATCCAAGCTTTGCTGTCTTTTAGCATAACATCTTCAAGGTTCATCTATGTTGGAGCATGTGTTGAAACTGCCTTCCTTTTTCAGGCTGATTAATATTCTACTGTAGGGGTAGACCACATTTTGTTTGTACATTTACTCTTCAGTGGACACTTGGGTTGTTTCTACCTTATTTTAATCTTTAAGGAGGAAAACAAAGTGATTTTTCTAGTGTCGTCAGAGTACTGAAGATGACTAAAGAGGAGAGAAACTTGAGAAGACTCCAAAATACCTGTTTGAGGCGCAGTGAGAGAGGCGCAGTCTGGGTGGAGAAAAAGGCCAGGGTTAGAGCATAATTTGGCTTTGGTGACATCTCGGGTGTAGGAATGAAAGGGAGGGGACAGGAATCAATCGTCTTAGTGTGAGTGGTTGGAGGATAAAGATGCTCTTAACTGAGATAGAGAAACATGGAGGAGAGGAGGAAAAGGAGAAAGGTTGTTTTATTTGGGGATGGGGTAGAGTGGAGAAAATTATGCTGGAATTTGGACTTTTGATACTGAAGTGTCTTCAGAACATCCAGGGGGAAATGGTGAGGGACAGGTGTGAAAATGGAGTGAGATAACCCCATAATTATAAAAGGGACTAACAAATATATTTGAAGAGAAATGTCCTCCTCTCCCGTCTGCCAACCCGGCCATTTCTTGAAGCTGCTGGAAGAACCTCTCTGAATCTGTTGGCAGGATACATAGTGCCCTCTCGTGGCAATAACTTGCAGCTTCAACTGAGCCTACAACCCAGGGCAGAAATGTCTTACCAGAATCCTGAAATATGCAGTTTTCCCTCATTAGCCTGAGGAAGAAATCTGACACAGACTTGCACAATGCGTTTTAAGATCCTGCATGTAAGTATAGGGTGCTCAAGGACCAAGAGAAGCCGACCACTTCCTCACTAGGTACTTTGAGCCTAGGAGGCCCCTGAGGGACAAAACAGTAGAAATGGCTCATAGATAGATGGATATGAAAGGCAAAGCAGGATGAGAATAATGTGTGAATTGAAAATATCTGGGGGCCACCCTCATGTTTCCACCTTTCCTTTCTATTTCCTAGCTATTAATGTACAAGCTGCTTTTCCAGCCAGGCAGTTCTAGTTTTGAGAGATACTCTGCCTGAGTGGTCTCTAAGCAGCAAGTGGAAAACATTTTGTTTTGGACTTCATATCTCCTTTTAACTGGCCCTGTCTCGGTTTAAGGAAAGGCCATTTCAGAAGTATGAGCATTTATTTCAATACAAAACTCATGAATGACTCAAGTTGTAGAACCTGCCTGATGGCACAGTATATGAATTAGGATATAGGTTTGACTGTCATGGATAAGACTCCAGTTAAGAGTAGTTTAAGCAAGACAGAGGATTATTTCTCTCACATGTAAAAAGTCTGGATTTAGACGGTTCAGGGCTGGATTGGTGGCTGCACTGTCACCTGGGACCCAGGTTATTTTCGACTTTCTGTTCCACTGTCCTCAGGGTGTGGTTGTCACTGTCACAGTCCAAGATGGAGTTCCAGGCACCACAACCACTTTCAAGGAGCAGGATGGGGAAGACCGAAGAGGGAAGGAGGGCTCCCTCTTTCTCAGTAAGGGCCTGACCTGGCAGTTGCACCCAATGCTTCTGTTGTCTTGAGAAGTAAATTAATTAATACAGGTAGAGTTTTGAACAACACCTGGCCTTTATCTCAATAATAATAACAAAGATGCTAGTGTAGTTAATGATTTTTTAATGTTTACTATGTACGTGCCACTAAAGAGCATTACCGGTGTTACCTCACTTAATCCTCACTGCACTCTGGGGTAAGTACTGCGTTATTTCTATTTCACAGACAAGAAAACCGAGGTAGAGAAATCACACAGTTATAAATGGCAGAGCTTCCAATTAAAGCCATTACATCTTATTCTAAAGTCCATTTGCTAACCCAAACTAACTCACGTATACATTCTTTTGTATTTTTTTGTGGGGGAAGGGAGGTTAGTATTACACTAAGAACTTATTCCCACATCTAAAGACAAACTGCCTTCAAGAAGGACGGGACAATTATTTCATAAGGCAACTTAGTAATATGTTAAGAAGTGCTGCCTCTTCCATTTTGCGCCACAAGGAAGGCATGAAGACATCACAGCAATGTTTATACTATTAAAAACTGGAAACAGCAAAAATCTCCAACATAGGGATATGTTTTAGTTATGAAACATCAATTCAATGGAATATTATCACTGGATAACACATGCTTTCACAGAATATTCCAGAACATGGAGAAGTATTAGGATGTAAATTTTATTTGCAAATTTATATATATTTTTAAAAGTCAATATATAGCAAAAATGTTGAGAAAGATTATATTTAAATGATGAGATGTTGTCGAGTGTTTCTTCTTTACACTTTCCTTTAATATACAAATTTTCCTTAATGAATGTGCAATGTTTTATATGTTTTAATTTTATTCTAATAGTATGTTTAGTAATGAGGTTTGTCTTTGTCAACAACCTAATATTCGTATGGCCTCAAAAAGTTATTTTTCAAATGCCTCTGAATTCCTACATGAGGAATCTATATGACTTTGAACCTAGGGGGACAAGTGTAGTGAATATAGCACTGACCTTGTAATCAGAAGTTTCTTCCAGATCTTGAGAAGGGGTCAAGTATAGCATCTATCATTTATAAACAGCGTGTACTTGGCCAGGCCATATCCTTTCAAATCTCCATTTATAAACCTTTAAAACTAGTGTCAGCGCCTGCTGTGAACCTCTTTTCCCTGCCTCCTCGTTACTCTGTCTACAGATTCACGGGTTTCCTGAAGCCCCCAAAGCATGAAATTGTTCACCAAGATGAATTCAGTGCGCTTACAATCGGTAAATATTTAAAATGTAAAAATTTAAATAGAATAATACATGTCAATTAAGCCTCCTTTTAAAAGCATTTTTGTTTTATTATGAAATATTTCAATAATACAGAAAATATAGAGCATATTATAATAAACATATGTATAAACACAACCCAGTTTTGTTAAATCTTAATATCTTGCCATTTTTGCTTTACACACACACACACACACACACACACACACACACACACACACACACGTTTTTAAAAGAATTAAAACATTAAGGAAGCAGATGATGCACAGTTCTTACTCAGCCCAGTCTTTCTTCTCCTTGCCAGAGGTAACCACTTTCTAGATATGCTGGTTCTCCTTCCTCTGCATATTTTTAGTTTACTGCATGTGATAAATCCAAAAATAATACCAGGTCATATATACTTAACATTATAAAATGGATATACTATACATATTATTTCAAAGCTTATCTTTTTATGCAATTGTATATTTTTGAGATTTATTCATATTAACCCATGTAGTTCTAGTTCATTAACTCATTTTCAGTATGGCATTCCATCCTATGACTATGGCACAATGTATAGATTCATTAGTCTATTGGTGAACAAATAATGTTGCAATAATACTATTGCACTCATTCCTTCCTGCACATCTGCATGGATTTCTGTAGGGTACATGTCTAAGGCTGGAGTTGTTCAGTTTAAGATATGTGAAACTTTGGCTTTGCTAGATACTTCCCAAAGTGGCTGCACCCATTACTTTCCCACCAGCAGTACATGATTATTTCCATTGCTCATTATCCTTGGGTAGGTGAGTGGAAGGTATGTATTTCATTAAAAACAAACAACAACAACAAAAACAAAAAAACCGACTTTAATTTAGTTGTTTGTCTTATTTGTTCATTTTTTGCTTTCTGTTTTATATCCCACATATGAATGAAATCATATGGTTCTTGACTTTTTCTACCTGACTTATTTCACTTAGCATGATATTCTTGATTCACCTATGTTGTTGCAAATGGCAGTATTTCATCGACAATAGTATGGTAGTTACCAGAGGAGAGTAGAGGGGGTGGAAGTAGAAGAGGTAAAGGGGGCCCGATATACACTGACAGAAGGAGACTTGACTTTGGGTGAACACACAATGCAATATACAGATGATATGTTATAGAATTGTACACTCGAAATTTAGATAATCTTATTCATCAATGTCACCACAATAAATTTAATAAAATTAAAAAGGAAAAAGGGGATACAAAAACAAACCCAGATTTATCAATATGTAATTCACATACCATAAGATTCACCCATTTAAAGTGTATATATACTTCTCCGGGTTTTACTGTATTTACAGAGTTGTGCGATCATCACCACTATCAACTTCAGAACATTTTATTATCCCCCAAAGAAACCCTGCACAAAAGTTAACCGTCATTTTCCAATCCCTCCACCTCCAGCTCATGTAAACCACTAACTTACTGCCTGTATCTATAGATTTGCCTATTCTAGACATTTCGTATAAATGTAATCATACAATACATGAACCTTCGTGATTATCTTTTTTCACTTATTGTAATGTTTTCAAGGTTCATCCATGTTCTGGCATCTATTGGTACTTCATTCCTTTTCATCAATAATTAATATTCTATTATATGGATATACCACCTTTTATTTACCTATTGATGGACATATGGTTTTTCCCTATCTTTTGGCTATTATGAATAATGCTGTTGTAAACATTTCTGTACAAGTTTTTATGAAGACATATGTTTTCATTTATTTTGTGTATATTTCTGGGAGTAGAATTGCTGGGTCATATGGTAGCTCTGTCTAACCTTTGAACAACTGACAAACTGCTTTCCACAATGGCTGCAACATTTTACATTCCCACTAGCTGTGTCTGAGAGTTCCAACTTTTTACATCCTCATCAACACTGGTTGTCTGTCTTTTTCATTCTAATTATTCCAGTGGGTGTGAAGTGGTTATCTTATTTTGGTTTTGATATATTTCTGTTTTAATTTGCATTTTTCCATTCACTAGTGAAGTTGCGTATCTATTGTCCATTCCTATTTCCTCTGTGATTTTCCTGTTCATAATATTTACCCATTCCACACTTGCCTTTGGATATAAATCTTTTGCTGATTTTATGCACTGAAAAATATATCTTCTCAGCATGTCAGTTCTCTTTTCACTTTATTTTTTGTTTAATTTTTAATGCAGTAGACTTTAATCAGTCTTTTTATTTGTTTGTTTATACCTCTTGAGTCTTTTTATTTGTTTGTTTATACCTCTTGTTTGTTTATACCTCTTGAGTCTTGCTTCGGAATTCTTTCTTGTCCCAAAGTTATAAAAGTATTTTCCAGTAATAAATTTAAGACCTTGCTTATCTCATTATAAGTTTAAGAGGATTACTTTTCAAGACTTCCACACAGCAACCTGGGGTGAGGTAAAGTGTGGATCAATGTATAAATAATATGGAGGAGTGTATGCAGAGCATCAGTTGTTCCCCAGTCTGGTGGCATCTGTACATTTTGTAATTTCTGCCTCACTGGTATGATTCATGCATAAGTCCCTGATCATGAGGCAGAAATCTTTCTGCCCCTGGAGCTCCCACACAGACTTAAGAGTCAGGCCATAAGCCAGATTCTCCCTGAATCTCTGTCTTCTAATGAGGCTGATGTTTAGCCACACAATAGTGGGAGTTCTGCCAATTCCATCATTCTTACCCAAATGTCCCATAGGATATGGATTGGGAAACAATGGATGGGGGCAGGGAAATCATCAGATTAGCTGCCCAGGCTCAGTATCAACCCTGTTCAAAGAACTCACTTTGTACAATGGGTGTTCAGCATCCTTTTCTAGGAGGGTCAGAAAGGGAAGTACTCTGGAAGGATAATGGGGGGCTTGACTTTCCTCAAGTCTTCTACAACCTCTTTATCTCCATTACACTTACGCTTTCCAGGAAAACAAGAAAGGCTTGTGTTTAAGCAACATGAGGCAGCTATAAGATGGGAGTACACATGTTCCTCACTGGGATTTAGTTAAATCTGTGGAGAGTAATGAGAACCTTCTAGTATCTTCACATTTAGAAGATCAAAGCTTTTGATCTCACAGCACAATGTTGGTTCCACAAGAGTAATTGCTTCCCCATCAGAGGGTGGCCCTCTTCCTGTGTCAATGTATGCGAGCCTTCAGGGCTCACTGCAAATCTGGGCTCCATGCTTGGTTCCATATTTTCTTTTTTCTTGAAACCCCATATCTTGATACTACTGATGTTCACCGCCAAGGATTAATTGGGAACATGAAACAGAGCCCAGTTGAGGTGGTGAAAGCAAATAAGGAAGTTTATTTAATGGACCCATGGGGTCTACATTACCCAGGAAAGGAAGAACAGTCTTAGAGGAAGTGAGAACAGAAATTGGAAAGCCATTAGCAGCCCAGGCAGCACCCTCACAGCTGTCTCCCTCCTCCATCGGTCTCTCTGTGTCTCCCCCACACTGGGCACCCTGGTTGTAAGATGCTGTTTAAAGATGTAAAGATGTTTTCATCTCTGTTCTCTTGAAAAACCACTCTTTAAACAACAGTGAGAATAAAGAAACAAAAACACAAAATCCATTTTAAAAATTAACTTTGAGGAGACCTGTTGTCTCTAGATACAATATCTAAAAGTGGAGAGTAAATGAAGATCAAGAGAAGAAGCGACAAACGCATCTCACTGTCATTTTCTCTCTGTTTTTCATCTGGCAACTCATCTCCAGGTGGCATTCACATTCATGCCTCTTGTCTTTGGATCAAGGACCTTTTATAGATCTTTGCAGAAAACATACCTGTTTTCTCCTGTGGGGTGAAAAGTCTGACTTTTCCTTATATAGACTGTTAAACAACACCTCTCCTCCCGTTTTCAGCTCCTCACCTAATGCTGTGTCTTGTATTATTTGCTGTTACCAACTCAAGAGCCTTTCCAGCGCTCTTAGTGTCAAATTGGGTGGTCACTCCACAGAGGGTTGTCCTTCCTCTGCTCTGCTGATCACTGGGAAAGCTAGATGGGAAACAGATTCATAAGAGCTGGAGCCAGGAGGGCTGAGAGAGCCTCTAACACAGGTTCCTAAGGAGAAGTGGCAAATTCCAAGGCCAAAGATGGGTTACTTGGTTACAAACAATAACCAGTCTAAACTTAGACACTAAAGCCTGATCAACCTCAAAAAAAAAAAAAAAAAAAAAAAAAAAAAAAGTCCAGTTATTCTTAGGCATTTTATTCTTTTTAGAGTTATTGTGGTTGAGTTTTTTTTTCTTTAATATTTCTCAACTATTTGTTGTTGGTATAAATACATTGATTTTGTAATTTGCATGCTGACCACATTTCTGAACTCTCTTATTTATTTTAGTTAATTAGCCATTGGTTTTTTGATTTCTAAGTAGGAAGACATAGCCTCTACTAGTGCTATTCATTTCATGATTGTTAATATTTAAGCTTCTCATTTTCTCTTGTCTTAAGAAATTAACTAGAACTTCTAGAAAAATAATTGTGGAAATAGGCATTCTGGTTTTCTTCCTGAAATTGATGGGAATGTGCTAATGTTTTGCTATTAAGTATGATAATTGTTTTTTTAACATTATATTTGTACTTTTTTAAGTGTAACAGACACTGTTGGCTTCTTACTCCAAAATGATTTCCCTCCTTCCTCTGTGCTAAAAATATCCTTCTGATTTTGATAAGCGTTGACCAAAAATTCTTAATCTCAAGAATGAGAGTCCCTGCTTGTGATATGTCTATGAAAACTGTCTTTGGTCAGTGAGAAGGAAAGGAAAGTCGACTAAGGAGTGGGTGGGAGTGTCTTTCTGAGGAGGTTTTCTCCAAGACAAAAGGTAGGAGTTGTGGTTGGAAGATAATTTGGCCATTATCTCATGGCCCATGTGCCCAGGCCGTGAGCTGAATTTGTGAGGATGTGATCCTAACATTTGCTGCAACAATCTTTGTGATCTCTAGGGGTGACCAAAACTTCATAGAGCAGGGGTCCTCAACCGCTGGGCCATGGACTGGTACCAGTCTGTGGCCTGTTGGGAACCAGGCTGCACAGTAGGAGGTGAGCAAGTGAACCTTCATCTGTATTTTCAGCTGCTCCCGAGCACTAGCATCACCACCTTAGCTCCACCTCAGATCATCAGGCATTAGATTCTCATAGGAGCACTGGTTCCTGCTGCCAAAAAAGTTGGGGACCACTGTCATAGAGGGACTGCTGGTCAAGATGGTGGAATAGGTAAATGCTATGCTTGCTTCCTCTCACAACCACATCAAAATTACAACTAAAATACAGAACAACCATAATTGGGAATCACCTGAAGTCTAGCTGAACAGAAGTTCTACAACTGGTGACACAGAAGAGACCACCTAAAGAATGGTAGGAGGGATGGAGATGCAGAACAGGTTGTTCCCACACCCACTTGTGGTGATTGAGAATTGGGAAGGATATTTCAGCTGCAGAGGTTACCCTAGAGGAGCAAGACATCCTGGTCCCAAACTAGCAGGCATCAGAGCCCTGCTTAAGCAAATCCTGCTCTGTAGGGCCCCTGCACAAGAACTCCTCCACTGGTCACCAGCAAGTCCTCACAAGCAATTAGTCCAAGGGTCAATCCCTCCCATTAACATGCAAACAGCAACCAAAGCTTGACTACAATAGGAGGGCACACACAGCCCACACAAGGGACACACCAGAAGCACTCAGTTCAGGTGACCAGGGAAACTGTTCCACTGAGACTTATTAGAGTGATCACTTTGTAAGTTATATAAATGTCTAATCACTATGTTGTACACATGAAACTAATAAAATATCATATGCCAACTGTAATTAAAAAAATAAAATTATTAAAAAGAAAAGGGGAAGGTGAGTATAATCAATAATATAGTGATAAGTTTACACGGTGACAGATAATTACTAGAATTAGTGGCGTGATTATATTGTAAGGTATAAAAATGTCAAATCACTATATTGTACACCTGAAACTAATATAACCGATGTATAATTGTATACCAATCATAAGCCTTAACTAAAAAATAAGATAAAATAAAATAAATAAAATAACTTATAAAAATAAATCTCATAGAGAAGCCGGCTCAGAGCTGGTCAGCTATAACTTGAGAAAATTACCTCTTATTATTTGAGCCATCTTTAGTCAAGTATGATATTCTTTGCGGCTGATAAACCTTCCTAAATGACACATTTGTTAAGGAAGCATACTTTTGTCACTAGTTTACTGTGAGTTTTTGCCTGAAGTAGGCACTGGGAGTCAAGGTTCAAAGCCAAAAGCAAGCCTTTAAATCTGAGCAGGCAAAAGCTAAGAGAATTGGGTCAGAACTGAAGAAGGGAGAAAATAAATTATGGAATGGGGAAGTCAGGACCTAAGATGGGGCTTATGTATTTATCCAGTATGATTTGAGGTTCATGGTGAAGCAGAAAGGCACCATTTTCAAACTTCCAGGGGATACAGGGAACCAAGTTCAGCTAGGATCAGTGTATGTTCTTAATTCCCAGATGAGAATCTCTTACCATAAGTTCTAAGAGTTTCTGATATTCCTTAGGATACAGTATGAACTACCAGTTGTCTCCCCAAGGCCCCATGGTCTGGTTTCTTCAGCTTACCTCTTACACTGCCCCCCAACTCCCTCCTCCCTGACACAGAAGTAACCTTTGATTCCCTAAATGCCAAGGTTTTCTTTGCCTACCTAACTTCTATTCCTCTTCTTTCCCTGATCCTAGACTCTGGGAGCTGTCCCCACTATAGGCTGTCACAGTCTCCTATATTCTCCTTATTAAGTGATTTATATTTTACAGAATTTTATGGCAGTTTCTTCTTTATTTGACTGTGTCCCCTCCATGGATTCAAAAGAACAGCTGAAGAACCCATCTCTCAGGAGGCTGAAACTAAGGATAGTACTTTTTGTTTCTTAAACACTTCTCTATCTTCTGAAGAATTACTCTCTTTCTCCTCTGTGAGGGTGTTTAATAGGACTGCCAGACTCTCCACCAGACATGGAGTAAAAACATGGCACAAACAAAGCTGATTGATCAATCTTGAGCTGAGTGACTGTAGGGAATGTGGACTCTGAGAAAGAAACCTACTAAGAACTCCTAGTGGCTAACTGAGCTCAAATTTAAAGGCAGAGCCTAGTAGCTATTTCTAAACAGGGACCTCTCATGTAAACTACACTTCAGGGAGAAACCTGTATTGAACTGCCTGCTTGAACTGTGTTCCTGCCATCTGAGCCAGCCCTTATAAAAGAGTTTCTGGAATTGTATTTCAATAAGACTGAGGCTTTCCGGGTCCATTAGAGCTGCACAGCTATATCCCCGTTAGCATCTTCACTGACCAATCAGAGTAGCTCCATTACTTGAGGTTAACAGTATATGCGGCCAGACAATGATTGTTAATTTGCCTCAGGTTTTGTCTGTTGTCAGGAAACCTGCTTTATGTCAGTGGCGGCAGTCATACATTGGCTGCATTGAAAATTGGAGGCTGAGTATGCTGTGAGGAAGTGACTGGATAGCTCTGAAAACAATAGCCACCATTTTGCTGTATTGTGGGAAAAAATGCTGAGTCATTGTGAGGATACCTCTTCATGGCGGAAAGAATGGCTGCCTCAGAATTCCTCTAGAGCAAATCTCAGACTATAAATTCTGAGAAGTTCTTGCTTAAGAACCATGAAAAGAAAGCTGAGGTATTGACATTGAGGCAGTTCTGAAAACCCTTGCTTTAGGCCATCAGAGGAAGATGAGATGGAAGTCACCTTAAAATCTTGTAGCAAGAACTTGGGATTCTTGCAGTATTCACTAGGCTGCCCCGTGGGAATCAAGTGACCACAGAGAGACTGGCCTCAGGGAGATCACAAGACATTGAGGTGATGATGTAGTGCTCACTTTTGTGTTACCCTTCTACATTCCTTGGTAAAATTCACATAAACACTGAGAAAAGAAGAGTCTATGTGTAACAGAACCTGGCTGAGACATCCACCTCACTGCCCTTCAATCTAAAGGTCATGTCTGCATGAGAATACTTGCTTGTGGATAGTAGTGTAGGCTATCAGACAATGATTGCTAGATAACTGGCCTGAGGTTTTGTCTGCGGTCGGACAAGCTGCTCGAAGGCAATCGGAGTGGCTGTAGCACATTAATTGAAATTTAGAGGCTGAGACTGCTTGAGGAAGCATTGAAATTTAGAGGCTGAGACTGCTTGAGGAAGCTACTTTAGAGTGGTGGAATCAGCAGCCACCATATTGCTGTATTGTAGCAAAAATCCTAAGTCATTGTGAACATAACTCTTAATGGCTTCAGGTGCAACTTCCACACTATTCTTGGATGCGGACCTTAGACTACTACGGTCGAGAAAGAATTGCTTAACGATCAGTGTGTCAATGCTGAAATACTGAAAATGAAGAGTTTACGAGATGTGTTTTAAAAACATTTGATTGAGGATAGGGGAAGAGGAATACTGTGGAAGTCACCTGAAAAATCACATAGTATTAACTAGGCAGTCATGCAGCTGTCACCTGAACACCATGCGGGATTCATGTGGGGTCAAGGAAGACACCATGGAATCATGTGTGTACCAGGTGACTAGTCTTGTTGCTGTGGGCATAGATTTTCACTCTATTTCTTAGAAAGAACCAGGCTAGAGAGTGTGAGAAATGTTTTCCACTCGAGTTTACCTTCGATACGAGATGTACATACTGTCGTGTTTTCAAATATCCACTCTACTTCCCCTGATCCAGGAAGAAAATTAGGTCTTGGGCCATGGACAGCTATCGACTATTTTTTTGTTCTCCCTATCATTCTTGTTACTGTGTGATAAGTCCTCCACCTAAGGTTCCTTTAAGAAAAGTTAGGCTAGATGCTGTGGGTCAAGGTCTCCACTCTACTTCCTGAAAATAGGAAAAATGCTTGGCCATGCTTCCAAGCTCCCAAACTGAGTTTCTGAAAGAAGAGTCCAGGCTTTGTGCCAAGTCTCTAAGTGCCCACGCCACCTTCTATTACTAGGGTAAAGGCTTGGTGCTGTAGGTTATGGTCTCCTTTCAATAATTGGCAAAAGGGAATATTGGTGATGTGGGACCAGATTGTGCTGAATGGACTGTGATGGTGAAACAAAGTTGGTACCATTGGCCCAAATTTCTATTGTAAATGCTTTAAAGGGAGGATAGTCTTGGTGCTGTGAACTGAGTCCTCTGTTCTTCTTCCTCCTAGGAGATGACAGCTTGATTCTGTGGGCCAAGGTCTCCCCAAGGGTTTCTGGTAGCAGGGGCCAGGTTGGGTGTTGTGGGCATATGTCTTCAGTCTGGACTTTGTTACCAATTGGATGATCTTGGTCTTGTGGGCCTGAGGCTTCTGAGTAGTTCTTTTTAGGAGATCCCGGCTTGGTGCCAATTTCCACAGTCTCCGTTCTAGTTTCTGTTCCATAAAGAAGGCTCGTTGTTGTGGGCCTAGGATTGAAGGCAACATTCATTCAGAGAGGCCAGGCGTATAACTGTGGGCCCAGGCATTCCCTTTGGTCTCTTTTAGGGAATGTGGGCCAATTTCTCAGCTCTAGTTCCTGGAAATAGGAGAAGGGATTAGAACTGCCATCCAAGGTCAGCACTCTGGTTCCTGATTAGAAATCCAGGCAGGAGACAAGTTCCTAGGTCTCAAGTTAAGATTCTCTTATGTGAGGACAGGCTTGCTCTGTGGGGTAAGGTCTCCTATCTACTAGTTTTCAGAGAGGTCTGGCTTAGTACCATGGGTCCCAGGCTTCCTTGTACTTATTGTTAGGAAAAGACAGGCTTTGTGCCTTGGGCCCGTGTCACCCTCTACATCCTTTCAAGGGAAGAAGTATTGCTAGTATAATGGAAGCCTCCATTCTTCCCTTTGCGGGCCATACACTCTACCTGAGTTTCTGTTCACAGGGGCTACCTTGGGTGGAGTGTGAGTAGTTGTTTTGTCTAGTATGTTATCAATTAGATGTTCTTGACCTTCTGAGCCTGTGCCTGGACACTAGTTCCTCTAAGGAGAGTCCAGGCCTGGTATCACATTCGTAGATCATCATTCTAGTTTTCCTTGCATAAAGACAGGCTTGTTGCTGTGGGCCTGGGACACCACTGGACATTCGTTCAGGAAGGACAGGCTTAGATCCATGGGTCCAGGCCACCACTTCAGTCACTGTTAGGAAAGACAGAAGAAATGCCGTGGGCCAAGGTCCCAGCTCTCCTTCCTGCAATAGGTGAAGGGATTGGAACTGCAAGCCAAAGTCACTACTTTCGCTCCTAACAGAAAGTCCAGGATTGGAGCCAATATTCTTGTTCTCCAAGAAAGATATTCTTGCCAGACAAAAAGCTAGCCTTGCAGTTTAAGGTTTCCTATCTACTAATTTTCAACGAGGACAGGTTTGATGGCTTTAGACCAGGGCTCCGTTTTATTAGTGTTAGGGAGATACTGTCTTTGGGTCATGGGCCGGGGTCTCCAGTTTACATCTTTGGAAGGGAGGACAGTATTGTTACCATGAATGGAGGTCTCCTTTCTTTTTTGTAAGAGTGGACAGCTTTGATCTGTGGGCAATGAACTGCACATTAGTTTCCGTAACAAGATCTAGGTTGTTGGTAATGTGTGAAGGTATTTAGCCCAGTCTGTTCAAAATTAGACAGTGTTAACATTGGGGGCATGGCCCTGCGGAAGTCATGACAGGATCACGTTACCGCCTTGTGGGAATCACGTGCCCATAAAGAGATGGGCCTGTATGAAACACAGGGTGATCATGTGACAGATGGGGATGACGTAGTGCTCCCTTTGGAATGACAGCTGCATATCACTTGATAAAATTAACATAAACATTGAGAAAACATTAGTCTGTGTATAAGAGAAGGTGACCGAGACAGCCTCCTAACTGACCTCCAATCGAATGTCATGTGCACATTACAAAACTTCGGGACAGTGCTTTTTGGACCAAACTGTGAGAATTTGTGTCCTCATTTGCATGAGGACAGACCTATTATAGACCAGAAGTAGGGTTTTCTCTCTCTTAAAGTCAGCTCCCATCTTGCTCAGAGAGTATACTTTCCCTTTCTCTGACTGGAGCTGAAACACCAAAGATGTTTTACCAGTCCAGACCAGAGCAGAGCTGTCTAGCCTTGCGCTCCAGGGCTGCTTCACAGACGTGCTGCTTCATAATTGAACTGTAACAATGCTGAGCTGTTTTCACAGCTGTGCTTTATCACAATCGAGCTGTTTGCACTGAATTAAGTTTCCTTCTTCACCGCACCGCAAATTGGGAATTCTTGTTAGCCTTGAGCTGGTGCTAATGACCATTGATTGACAAGAACAACAAATGAACCTGGTTGGAGCTGACTTATCTGAGTGCTATCGTGGTGATGAGACGCCTCCTGCTGGTGGGATCCCTAGCGTCGGCAACCTGAGAGATGGGTTCTTCAGCTGTTTTTTTGAATCCATGTGCTACTCAACATTTTACCAATAAAGTCCCTTTTTGGTGGGGTGGTGGTGGAGGTGTTTGTCTCAAGTTAGCCAGCTAGTATCTGTTGCTTGCCATCAAACAGTGTTGTGGACACACCTCTTGCTAGGGATCCTGCTGGTGGGATCCCTAGCGTCGGCAACCTGAGAGATGGGTTCTTCAGCTGTTTTTTTGAATCCATGTGCTACTCAACATTTTACCAATAAAGTCCCTTTTTGGTGGGGTGGTGGTGGAGGTGTTTGTCTCAAGTTAGCCAGCTAGTATCTGTTGCTTGCCATCAAACAGTGTTGTGGACACACCTCTGCAAGGTTGCTGGCACTGCAAAGGCAGCATTGTGTCCTAAATCCCGTGCCACCACATGTGGTTTCAAGTAACAAGAAAGCATGGTAAATAGAAAACAGAAGATGAGATGAAAGTGATCAATATAACTGAGTCAGTAATCACAACTTAATGAAATAGGTTAATTTCCAATATTAAAATCTATATGCTCAGGACTTAATTCTCCATTCCCTGGGATCCTTAAGAAAAAAACACTCTCACCCTAAAAGGCCTTTACTGTTTTGTAATGTGTAAAATAAGTACCAGCTTAGAGCAGAGAAGGCTGTCAGGCAGAGTAGCATGAGCTTACAATCCAAGGGTAATGTTACGGGCTGAATTGCGTCCCTTTCCAAATTTGAAACTCTAGCCCCCAGTTCCTCAGAATGTGATTTCTCAAAATTAGAGTCATAGCATAGAGATATCATAACACACAGTGGGGGTGGGGGTAAGGG
>NW_006441386.1:9486412-9535292 GCF_000325575.1 Pteropus alecto
GAGAGAATAGTAAGTGCTCATTACTGCAGCTTCTGAGGCTGCTCGCCCAGACTCATTTGCCCAGCAGGAAGAGAACCTACCAGCAGAAGGTGGTGTGTGGGGCAGAGGCTGATCTCCTATAAGCAGCCAAGGGGCTGCAATGTGCAATGTGAGGATGTGAATGAATTGGGAATATAACCGCATAAAGGAAAACCAAAGAGATCTTGAGTTGTCGCAGGCTGATCATGTGATGTGTTCTTTAGAGTTATGATGAACTCTTAAATCTCCATACATGGTGACAGGAAAATGAAATAAGATGAAATAAAATACAACACAGTAAACTAACATAAGAGCAAGGGGTAGCATGCTTGGCGGAGAAGGGATCTGGTGAGGCTCTCTGCGGGTCTTCCCTCTTCTGCATTCTGGGGCAGTCAGGGGCAGGAGGAGCTGTCTGCCATTGGGGCTTTAGAGGAAAGTTCAGTTGGTCTTTTCAGTTTGGGCCACCTGGGGTTCCTTCCAATCTCTGCAAGCTTTTAGGTGAAGAATGATTGATGGCGGTTATTAACCCCCTAAGTTGAAAGCATTTCCACTTCCTGGTGCTCTCCTGTTGTCCAGGTTATAAATCCAGCCACCTTGTCTTCATCAGATTCTATGGGAGCCATTAGATTGCCTGAAACTCAAGCAGATGACCCCACTCAGGTGAGCCCAGCCAGCCTGCACCTTTGCTTTTAGGTCACAAGGGGGCGCCTTTCTGCAGCTAGTTTCTCTCCTATCCTCTAATCCACAGTACTCATTAATATCTGGTTAGTATTCCTGAATCGCAATTTTGATCTTGTCACCCTACCATCAATGAGCCCTCAACTGTTACACTCAGAATAGAGATCAGAACTTTAATGCATCGCTCAAAGCTCTCCCCAGTTTGACCCCAAACCACCTTTGTGACCTTACTTATTACTGTGTGGAATGATATACTTCTGGTTCATTTCTTTACCGTATAAATATCTATCTCAGTATCTTATAACTGAGAGACATTCATTAAGCATTTATTGCATGAATAAATGGATGGATAGATGCACCAAAACTTTGAAAGTAAGCAATAGAAAAAGACTAAATTGGGATTCGGAAATTAGCAAATTTGATTTCTGTGTCTTTCTTATCCTCCCCCACCCCCACAACCTCTATCTTTGATTTCTTCAATTTTATTTCCCTTTCCTTTCAGTTGAGAAGGCACAAAAAAGGAGATCGGTGATGGGCGATCTGGGATCACTTGCAACATCCTTAGATATTATGGAGACTGGCTTCACTTGAGTGTCTTTCTTTAAATCTTTCCTGGTATTTTTATCTGAAAGAAATCTCAGCATGAAAAGGGTATATGTTGCAATTGGTTATCATGGCTGTGGTCATGGATGGAGGTGAGATTTGAGCTGGACCTTGACAGTGGATATTGTTTTAATAAAAAGAATTGACATAAACTCCATGAAGAAAAGAGCTGTAGCCACCTTGTTCTACTGGGCCTCCAGTGCTTATTAGAGTACCAAGCATACAAAAGATAGTCAATATATGATTCTTCAATGAGTCCACCATTAAATGAGCAAAGGATAGAGAAAAAAACACTATGTCTGATGAACAATAAGGTCCATTTAGCTGGAACAGCAAGTTCTAGTGGGAAAAAGGTTGAAAAGCAGTGTTTAGCCAAACTGAAGAGGGCTTTAGTGCAGTATGTTTTTAAGTCCTTACTCCAGCCGGCATCTTCTGCCTAATTCAGAGTACTCCATCTGTCTGGTAAACTATCCCTAAAAGAATCTTCCAGAGAGAGACCAGGTAGTATTAAGTAACTGAGGAATTGTTAAGAAGATAATTTGTGGCAGCAAGGCTTAATAAAAAGGTCATATATGGGAGTTCTGCTCCTTTTTTTTTGTTTTGTTTTTGGCTTGAACCTATGCATAATGGTGTAACTCAATTAAAAAAAAAAAAACAAACTCAAGTAAATTTGGAGAGTACAACGACATCAGGCCAATTCTTCCTTCCCTGGGAGTGCATCCTGGAGGGATGAAGCCTCTCACATAAGCTATGTTGTGTATGGCCTCAAGGCTGACATGATGTGGGAGAGGTAGAATAGTGAAGTGGAGGACAGTGTCTCACAGGGGACAAAGGACTGCTGGGGAAACCGAGGATTGTATTAAAGAGATTGCAGAGTTCTATCACCTTAGGACCAGAGGAGACATCAGAAGGGGGCACCTGAACAATGCTCAAGGGACTAGGTGGTCGTACCCAGGTCAAGATGTCCAGTAAACATTGCTTCCAGTGGATTATACCAAGAATATCAGACAAATCAAATGCTTAGGGGCAGGATGAATGACAAAATCTACTGACATTTCATAGCATTTAATCATTTAATAATCTGATTTATTTTGTGTGTAGGCTAGTCAATTAGTGTTGATTAGGCAATGTAGCAGAGAGTCAGCTCAGTGCCCAGTGTTCTAGTCTTGTGTTTCCAATTCCACCACCTGTCCCCTTTGCTGCTTCCCTGGGCCTCACTGATGGCGTTGGCAGTGATTCTAGAGCTCATATCTCTTATGTCCAGAAGAGAGGATGGCTACTGGTTTTGAGACTCTGCAGCATCTTCAACCCTCACTTCCTGCCTCTCATTCCATGGGACGGTGAGGGGCTGGGCCAGGCTGCTGTGCTGCACGTGGCAGAAGTAGGGGCCTGAGTCCCGAGAGGGGATCTTCACTGACACCCAGGACTGGTAAGTACCATTTTCACTGAGAGCAACGTCTCCCCATAACTCATTCTCCACTACATTGCTGGCCCGAGTCCAGTACAGACTGATTGGCTGTGGGTAGAAGTTGTAGGCCAGGCACCTGAGGGTCCTCTTGTTTCTTGGGCCCACGTAGCTGGTGATTGACACGGAGGGAGGATCTGTGGAGGAATAGAGTGTGGAGGTTGAGGGTCTGAAGGACTCTGTCCCTGCTCATGTCTCCCCCACCCCTGGAGTCAAGAATGAGCAGAGCTCTCAGCTCTCTATCTGAGGAAAAGTTTACAAAAATCAAGGAAGGTGAGGCTTTCCAGGAGCCTTTCCTGTTAGATCTGGGAATGTTCGAGGGTACTTTCTTGCTGTCCAGTACAACCTGCCCTAACCCCACCCCTAACCCCACCCCTTCCGTGTACTGACTTCTGATGGCAAGAAATTGTGAATGCCCATTTTTCTGTTTGTTGTTGTTGTTTTCCCTCAAACCTCCCATGGGATTTGTGGCTCCTGCCTCTCCTAGTTTGAGCCTTACTTGTCTTCATCTTTTCTAGGCAGATGTTTTACACACCAGTCTTTTCCCCACAGACAATCCAGGAGGCATCTCACAGAGAGAAATGAACATAGGATTTGTCTGAGATGTTCCCCTGAGCTCCCAGCCTGGGATCACCTTGACGTTCTTAGCTCAGTGTCAGGGAATAGAACATAGGGAGCAATGGGTACCTTGCCGGTCCAGGTAATTCTTGCTGTATTGCAAGTACTTCTGTAGAATCTGGGGGCACTCATCTTCCAGGTAGTTCTTTGCCGCTTGCACAGAGCCTTCTGTCTCCCACTTCACCTTAGTGTTCAGAGCTGCCTTTTGCAGGGGGATCCAGGCTGGAATTTCTGTGTTGAACTTGATGTAGTCCCGTCTGTCATAAGCATACCTCCAGAATGCCTCACAGTATGTATTATTCCGGAGCTCACAACCGAACCTCCCCTGAAAGGTGTGATTCCCTGCATCAACGCACCCCCCAGAAATCAGTCAGCCTGGCATCAACTCCATCGTAATAACTCTTACTCCTCCCAATAATAAGAAGGGTTTTGAAATCTAAGCAAATGGGTTATTGGCCAGACATAGAGGAGACAGAGAGGGAAACCTGGTTTGGTTTGGTGTTTTAGGCCAGTCTGAGATGAGATACATTCTTCCTACCTAGGGAATTTCAAGGAACTACAGACTGTAGACAGATCTATCCCCATGCAGCATCTCTTAATGAACTTTTCCAGTAAACTGTTAGTTCTTAGCAACTAGACACAAGTTGCCCATTGAAATAGAAATTATTTGTAGCTTAAAATAGATTGTGAGATCTCTTTTTTTTTCTATTTCTATGTGGAGTTGATGTCTCCAGTCGAGTCAACATAATTTGATCAATTCTTCCCTTTTTCCTTGTGTTCAATACCTTCAAAAAACCTCTAATACCTACCTCTCTTCCTAATTAGCAAAAACTCTAGGAAATTGGCTTTTGTAGAAAAGGGAGGACAAGCCTCTTTATTTCATTTGAGCAACTATTATTGGCTGTCTTAGTGATGGAAGCTCCAGGGAAGATCAAGACAGGCTATATAGAGCCCACATGAAATTTACCTAGATAAGTTTCATGGCATCTCTTAGAGGCAGGACTCAATGCTCCAATTTTTACAGATTCAGACCAGATAATTAAGAACATGTTCACTGTCAAAGAGCTAGTGACTGGCAGAGCCACCACGTGAACCCTGGTCAGAATGACCCCCAAGTTAGCTCACTCCCCACCCAATATCCTTTACAAGGATGAGTCTAACAACTTCTGAAATGGAATCTGCCTCAGATGGGTGGGGATGTGGAGCTGAATGATCAGATGTGCCTGGATAAGGGCTGATTCTAACTTCACTTCCTGTGAGAGCTGAGGCGTGAGTGAGGATGGGGAAAGTGATGGGGAAGGAGAGAGCAGGTGTGTTGTTGGGGAGTAGGCTGCAGAAATGTCTGTATATTTCTACTTGAGCTTCCACTCCTCTTTTAGATAAGAAGTATTTCCATTCTCCAGTTCCCTTTCCACTCGCAATTGCAGGGCTGCCTCTTGGACCCTCCACCCCAGCAGACCACAGTCCACTGACCTCTGTCCTTTTTATAGTCCATGATGTCTTTCAGATTCTTCAGGAAGAAGTCCCCCCTTGCCTTCTGAAGTTTACTCTCCTTCTCCCAGTCCTCCATTCCTTCCACCTGTTTCCATGGGCCTAGGGGCTCAGCCTTTCCACTTTCACTATCATAGTGGAAGAAGGGCTGGTCATTGAGGAAGCCAGTGGCCTGAAAGCCGGGGAGGCCCTTAGCAGGCCTAGACACTCCTGTGTAGAGGTAGCTCAGAGAGTAAGGCCCTGCAAAAAAGGATATTAAGGTATGAGTTATATGCAAGAGAGTCCCAACGTGGGGCAGCAGAGGACCAGGAAAAGTGAACTGGTCACTGGACCTTGATCCACTTGCTGTCATCCTGACACTGTTGGAACTTCACTCGAGAGAATGGGCTCTACTTCTATTCTGGGGATGATATTTCAGAGTCCATTTTGTGTCTTCGCTACATAGTTTCTTCTCTTGGCACATCGAAGACCTTATTTCTTAGCCCCCTTGTAGGTATATTGGAACAATATGGTCGAGTTCGTCAAAAGGGAGTGTGAGTGGAAGTGATGTCTTTCTTTTGGTCAGAGGCCTTGTTAGCTGGTTTGACCCACCTCTGTCTCTCTTCTATCTTGGCAATGACTGTTGAGGACACAGGATGAAACAGAAGAGTCCCAAGATGCAAATAGCCAGGATCCTTGTCACCCCTTAGAGGATGGGAAAGTTGCCTTGCTCATGTAAAGTATTCAAGTTTATGTGAGCAAGAAATAAATATTTGTTGGGTCAAGCCACTAAAATAGTATTTGTTACCGGGGCATAACCTAGTTGATCTTGACAAATGCATACAGTTAGAAAGTGTAGGAAGGAGAACTGAGTAGAAACCTCAGGAAATGACCCAGAATGAATCAGCACAGGGTAAGACCAGAATGGATTTTAGAATTCCCAGGGCTCTCCCTGCATTTAGGTGTGAGGCAGGGACTGGAAAAGGAAAGGACATTTTCATAATTAGTTCCATAATGTATTCAGCATATAACTCTCATGGGTGTTACTAACATTGGAGGTCAAATGGCAGATTCTTAGTTTCAGTACTGAAGTTGCTAATTAGTTTCTAAGTGTGATTACCATTTTGCTCAGTAGATATCGAGTAAAGCAGAATACCCGCCATAATGTGGGTTTGCTTCATCGAATCAGTTGAAGGCCAGAAGAGAAAAGACCGAAGTCCCCAAAAGAAGAAGAAATTCCTCCTCTAGATTGCCTTGGACCCCAGACTGCAGCATCATCTCTTCTCTGAGTCTCCAATCTGCTGACCTACCCTGCAGATTTCAGACTTGTCAGCCCCCACAACTGTGTGAGCCACATCCTTAAAATAAACCCCTTTTTCTCTGCGTGTACAGACTATTATTCTATTTCTCTGGAAAACCATGACTAAATTAGATTTTGGTGTAGGATGTGATTAACATTCTAAACACAATCAATTGTTATAAAACACATATTTGGACAGTGTGAAAATGTAACGAATTCTAAGCTTGCACAGTTTAGCTTACATTTCTTCATTTTGAAGTTCTGTGTGCCAAAAAACAGCCTCATACTTTGTCTTAAAATTGACTCTGGCTCTTCCCAACCTCTGGCCAGCTTCTCTCCTAGTCACTAGGCTTGCAGGCTCCCTGTCATAGTGTCTAACTGTGGAGTGGGAAAAAGATATTTTTCCAGCACCACCCTTCCAATTAACCTGCCTTCACATTTGCTCTTTGTGGTTCTGTTTCTCTCCCTGAGAGTCAGACCGGTACATTCAGCCATGGGAAGGAGGGAAGGAACAAGAATTTCTTCCTGTGTGGCTCCTTCTCTGTCCTGGCTGTATGATCACTGGAAGGTCATTTTGCCTCTCCGGGTCTTGATTTTGTTCATCTGACAACTAAGAATTTTAGAGAGTGATTCTTAAGGTCTTATTTAGCATGAGTCCAGAGGCTCCTTGAATGCTCCTAGAAGTGAGCGAGCTGACTTAGGTGACAGCTTCAGACACCCGTTCCCAGAGCACACTTGCGATTCCCAGCTGCAATAGGGTCTGTTTTCTCAGCCCATCTATTGCATTCATTACCACCCCTTCATTCTTCTTCGTACACAGCCCTTGCTTCCCCACTCACCATCTTGGGTCTCCTGGGAGACTGCAGGACTCAGAAGGAGCAGCAGAGAAAACAGGACAGGGACCATTGTGCTCGTTGTGCCTGGGAGGAAGGTACTGGACTTTCCCAGGTCCTGGAGCTGATCTCGTGGAGAGAGAGCCATTTATACTTTAGGGAATGGCTAGACTTTGAGCCCTGCCCAGATGAGGTGAATGTACAGGCCAGCGAGAGTGCCAGAATGGTATCCTCTCCTGACTGTGAAAGAACAGGATATAGAAACCAGGCGGATGTTGTGGCCAATGAGTCTACATATGGTCAGCCAATTTAGAGCTGAAAGAGCTGTCTGTGATTGGGTCTTTGTCATGGGTTCATGTTGTGGTATTTGTTGCTTCTGTTGGCAGGAAATGTATTTACAGTACTGCTTTCACAGTGTAATTTGGACTGTCCTTCTCCTAACGACCTCTGAGTCTCTCCATTGATTCTGAGAGCTAATTGGTAAATAAATGTATTTTCTGCTTAAAGTCAGAAAATGATTGTGTTTCAGCAACTAATGATATGACTGCTAAGAATATTGGGGTAATTATTGGGGCAATGTTGTTTTCAGGCAACAGTTGCTTAGGGAAATGGAAGGAACCATAGGTGGTTATGGGGCCAGATTGAGGCCGAAGATAATGAAGATATGGATATCTTGAGGAGGTTCTTACAGGACTTGATATGCAGTGGAAAGTCAAACAGATAATTGAATTATCTCCTGTTATCGACTAAAACATAATGTTAATTGAAGGCAAAATTTTAGTTCCCCAGAGGATGCTACCATAGGACATTGTGAAGAAGCTGCAACTTCAAGGACTAAATCTGGAATGGTGGAGACCATAAATGCTGGAAAAATGAAAGAAAAGTATAATAAACTCAGAAGCAGAAATTATGGACCCAAAGCATAGTCTGAAAAGCAAGGAATTTCTATGATACAGAAGAATTCTTTTGTCTTTTCTAGAGGCAAGGATGAAAGATGAAAATTTAATAAGGCCTAATGATTAAAACCTAAGAACAAAAAATGAGGTTTCCTATTTTAATTGCAAAACCTAGTAAATTTGAAAACCAAATGTGATCAAGAGACTCCTACCTATCTTGTACGATTGGTGCTGAGATGGGTGCCAATAAGAGCTTCACCAGAGAAGGAAGTCTAGTGTGGAATGGCATCAGGAAAGGCTTCATGAAGATGTGGTGCTTGAGCAGGCCATCAAACAGGGTAGAATTTCTGTTGGCCCCTTGGAGGCAATTTCATAAGAACAGGGATGGTGAGTGTTATTGTCCACTTCTGTGTCTCTAGTGCTTGGCCCGGTGCCTGACAGAGAGAAGACAATCAATAAACACTTACAAAAGAAGATCAATGGATGAACGAGCAAAGATAGAAAGAGATGGCACCAGACCTATCTGAGGGTCATTGAGGTCAGTTTGGTGGAACGGAGTTCAGGAAGAAGATTGAGGGAGTAGGGCAAGTGGGGTGATATATTCAAAGGGGAAGTTGGAGTCAGATTCTGGAGGGCCCCCATCCAATGAGCTTCCAGTGCTTCCAATGAATGAGCACATCCCACTACTGCGTCTTTTCCCTCACAGCCTGTGTTCTCTGCGCACCACATCCCTCTAGGTCAGCAGTTCTTAGTCTTTGGTGCCATCTACTCTCTTGCCAAGACAAGTTTTATTTTTCTTAACTTTGAGAAATTATTTGTTTATTGTTTCCTTTCATGATAATTTTTAATGCATTACATAAAACACATAGAACAAAGAGGAAGCCAGTTACATGGAAATGAAGGTCTTTCCATGCACCCTTGGGAGCCGGTGGGCTTTTTATAGAGGGGTTCCCCAGATGCAGAGCAACATGCTATTTTAAAGTGACTGAGGACTTGTTAAGGAGGAGATAATTTGTGGCAATGAGGCTCTCTTGGAGTGGGACATCCTGAAAGTGCACTTGAAGTTGGTCCAGTCCTGTAGGGGAATCTGCTGGTGATCTGTGGTCGGTGGGCTAGAAGTGACCTTGGAAGGACCCACATTTAGTTCTCTGGACCCCTATGTCCTTCCTGGTGTGACCAGTCAATGCTTGTGGCCAGGCCCCAAATTCAGGTCACTTCCATATTAGGACTTTGTGACCCTCCCCTCTCAGCTGCCTCATACCCTCCTGGTCTGCAGCAATCTTTCTGTCTCTTCTTGGCAAGCTATCATAGCCTTTCACAACTCCTCTGAAACTTGAATCTTTCCAGGAAGTTTCTCTGGATTTGTGAAAGGCTCTGTGCCCTCTCCTTCTTCCCCACACCCGGCCAGGACTCAGGTCTTCTGAGGTGTCCTTTCCTTGTCCATTTGGGCCCCATCACTCCTGTCACAGGTGGACTAGAATCTCACATTTCAATCTTCCTTGGCCCTGACCTGTTCATGTGGACTTTGGGTTTCCTCATTAATCTAATATTTTTCTTCTGTCACTTATTTTACATTTTTTTCCAATGTGTCATAAACTTTAAATTAGCTATCATGCATGGTTCCTTCTTGACTAGTTGGATTTTGTTCCCTGCAGCCCTCTTGATGTTCAGACAGGACATTATTTCTGCGCAGAAGAAGGAAATGTGGATTTTTACATAGACTATAGAAAGTACCTCAGTATCAGTATCTTGATTTTTAAATTGGATCAAAGTCTCAAAACAACAACAACAACAACAAACAACAACAACCAATCCTACAAACCTGCAATTTAGGTTTTCAAGAAAGATAAAAGTGTTGGCTCAGAATTCTGATGGCTGGTAATGATTTTTATAGGAAGCTGAGCTTAGAAGGGAGGCTGGAGTAACATGGAATGGGAAGCTTAAGATGGAACATGAAGGAGGGTATTATCACGCAGGAGGAAAAACTATCATAGGCTGTTAAGGCTTAATAAACTGTCCATTGTGAGATTGCTGCTCTGTTTTGGGCTTAAATCTGTGCACAATTCTGAGTGACTCAATTAAAAAAAATACACTGAAGGGAAGAAATGACGTAGATGACAGAGGCTCTGTTAATCCCTCTGGTGACCAAATCAAAGTTGTGATGGAGACAAAGAGCAAACAACAAGGAAAAATCACCTGAGATCTAGATGAACAAGCCACACAACTAGGGAGAAATCTAAGAAATCATCACTCCTCAATGGCAGAAGGTAGGACGGGGTAAGGACGCGAAGCTGTCTGGTCCCAAGTGGCTGGGTGGGACGGAGGCTATGGCAGCGGTAGCTGGCAGCTGCAGACGCCTCTTAAAGGGGCCGTGCCTGCAAGTGGACTTTCCCTGGGATGGACCTGCTTGCTCTGAGCATCAGTGTCGGTTCCGCTGTGCACAGGAAACACCAGGGACTTACAGGGAGACACTGAGTTGTTGGAGTAAAGGCCAAGGCGAGACTCACTCTGCACAGAAGTGTTGGCAGTATCCATTGTTCCTCTGTTGAGCCCTCCCCACTCCCAGTGTGCAGACTCAGCGCCGCCATAGTAGAGAAGTCATCAAACTGGATAACAGAGGTTACTCCACCCAGAGGATTCCCTGAAACTCCACCTCCCCTGACTCATGGCCCCACCCAAGACACATCCAGGTATGTCCTCAGCGAGTCAGGTGCTCCTTGCTGAGTAGCACCTAGACTCACACTGGAGGCAGCTGGCTTTGATTTCTAGTGTGGCCTTTTGAGGGAACTATAAACATAGCATCTGTGGATTGCTTGCTGAATCTTAACAGGTGGCCCTGAAGGGGCAGAGGCTTGGGCTAAATTTGGCCTACAGCTGAACCCCTCTCAGGACTATGCCACTGGACACCTACTATACAAATCCACACTAATAAGACTGGGAAACTTAGGAGCTTTGCTTAGTACATAGAAACAGATATGGAAAAGCAGCCAAATGAGAAGACAAAGAAGCAGAAACCATATGAGAGAACAGAATAGAGATCCAGAAATAATGGAATCAAACAATCTAACAGATGTAGAGTTTAAAACACTGGTTATAAAGATGTTCAATGAACTTATGGGAGGTGTAGATAAATTCAATGAGAACTTCAACAAAGAGATAAATACATAAAAATGAAAACTGAAATTATAAAAGGGAACCAGTCAGAAATCAAGAACATATCATCTGAGATGAGAAGTATATTAAATGGAATAAACAAAAGAATAAATAAAATGAATAAAGAAGAGGATCAAATGACCTATATAGAGGATGGGAAAGCCAACGACACTCAATCAGAATGGCAAGGAAAAAAGAGCCAAGACTATAATAATTTAAGGAGCCTATTGGACACTATTAAAGGTAAAAATATTTGTCTCATCAGCATACAGGAAGGAAAACAAGCTGTTGAACAGCTATTTGAGGAAATAATGATGGAAAACTTTCCTAACTTGGTGAAGGAAATAGACATACAACCCCAGGACACTCAGAGAATTCCCCAAACCAGGAATCCAAAGAGGCCCACACCAAGACACATCATAATTGAAATACCAAAGTTTAAATACAAAGAGAGAATTTTGAAAGCAGCAATAGAAAAGCAGTTAGTTACCTACAAGGGAGCACCCATAAGACTGGCAGCTGATTTCTCAAAAGAAACTATGCAGGACAGAAGGGCTCGGCATAAAATATTTGATGTGATGAAGATCCAGGATCTACAACGAATACTTTATCCAGCAAGGCTATCATTTAGAGTTGAAGGGCAGATAAAGAGCTTCCCAGACAAAAATAAGCTAAAGGAATTTATCACCACCAAGCCAGTATTACAGGAAATGTTGGAGGGACTTCTTTAAGAAGAAAAAACATGTATCAAAACAAGGAATAAAGAATCATAACAACTACATTCCTATCAATAAGTACTTCAAATGGAAAAGAATTAAGTGCTCCAACTAAAAGATAGAGTGGCTGAATGGATAAGAAAACAAGACCCCTACGTACTGCCCACAAGAGACTCATTTCAGATTAAAAGACACACACAGACTAAAAGGAAGGGAATGGAAAAAGATATTGCCTTGATGGACCTAGAAGGTATTTAAGTCAGACAGAGAAAGATAAACACTATATGATTTCACTTATGTGCGGAATCTAAGTAGCAAAAAGAACAAACTAATAAAAAACAGACTCATTAATATAGCGAACAATTTGGTGAGGAACAGGGGTGGAGTTGCAGGCTGGGAGAATGAAGCGAAGGGTTAAAGAAGTACAAATTAGTAGTTGATGAATGGTCACAGGGATGGGGAGCACGGCACAGGGAATGCAGTTAGTATTAATGTGTTGGCTAGGTGGAGGGCCAGGGGAGAAAGAGAGCAACTGTGGGGGGTGGGGGTGGGTTGTTTTATGAACTATATAGATGTCTAACCAATGTACTATATACTTGAAACTAATTAAGATAAATAAATTAATTAAAATATTAAACTGCAAAACAACCTCCACTGAAATTTAGGCAAGTTCACGCTTCTTGCTTTCCTGAGAGTGTGTCCTGGAGAGATGAAGCCCATCAAATAAGCTATGTTGTGAGTGGCCCCAAAGCCAACATAATGTGGGAGACATGGAGTAGCTGGAGTGGAGGACAGTGTCTCGCAGGGGACAAGGGACTGCTGGGGAAACTGAGGATTGTATTAAAGAGGTTGCAGAGTTCTATGACCTTAGGACCAGAGGAGACATCAGTAGTGGGCACCTGAACAATGCTCAAGGGACCAGGTGGTCATACCATGCTACAGTGGGGACCTCAGGTCAAGATGTCCAGTAGACATTGCTTCCAGTAGATTATACCAAGAATATCAGACAAATCAAATGCTTAGGGGCAGGATGAATGACAAAATCTACTGACATTTCATAGCATTTAATCATTTAATAATCTGATTTATTTTGTGTGTAGGCTAGTCAATTAGTGTTGATTAGGCAATGTAGCAGTGAGTCAACTCAGTGCCCAGTGTTCTAGTCTTATGTTTCCAATTCCACCACTTGTCCCCTTTGCTGTTTTCCTGGGCCTCGCTGATAGCGTTGGCAGTGATTCTGGAGCTCTTGTCCAGAAGAAAGGATGGCTATTGGTCTTGAGACTCTGAAGCGTCTTCAGCCCTCACTTCTTGTCTCTCATTCCATGGGACGGTGAGGGGCTGGGCCAGGCTGCTGTGCTGCACGTGGCAGAAGTAGGGGCCTGTGTCCCGAGAGGGGATCTTCACTGACACCCAGGACTGGTAAGTACCATTTTCACTGAGAGCAACGTCTCCCCATAACTCATTCTCCACCACATTGCTGGCCCGAGTCCAGTACAGACTGATTGGCTGTGGGTAGAAATTGTAGGCCAGGCACCTGAGGGTCCTCTTGTTTCTTGGGCCCACGTAGCTGGTGATTGACACAGAGGGAGGATCTGTGGAGGAATAGAGTGTGGAGGTTGAGGGTCTGAAGGACTCTGTCCCTGCTCATGTCTCCCCCACCCCTGGAGTCAAGAATGAGCAGAGCTCTCAGCTCTCTATCTGAGGAAAAGTTTACAAAAATCAAGGAAGGTGAGGCTTTCCAGGAGCCTTTCCTGTTAGATCTGAGAATGTTCGAGGTTACTCTCTTACTTTCTGGTGCTCCCCCATCCTTAACCCCATATGTTGACTTCTGATGGCAAGTAACTGTGAAAGCTGCATACATTTTTCTATTATTTCCTCAAACTTTCAGTGGACTTTGTGGCTTCTGCCTCTCCCAGTCTCAGCCCCACCCCTTAGTTCTGCCTGCAGTTCTGCTCTTCAGATCCTTACCTGCTTCCCTTTATTACTTCTTAAACCAAAGTCTCAGCTCATGACAATCTTGTTCACACTTACTCATCCTCACCCTTCCCAGGCAGACATTTTACATGCCTGTTTCTCCCCACAGCTAAGAAGGAAGCATATTGAAGAGAAATGACTACAGATTTTTCCTGAGATGTTCCCCTGTCTTCCCATCCTGGGACCACCTTGGTCTTTCTCAGCTCACCATGGTGGAACAGGACATAGGTAACAGTGGGTACCTTGTCGGTCCAGATAGATCCTGCTATACTGCAGGTACCTCCGCAGCATCTGGGGGCACTCTTCTTTGAGGGAGGCCTTTGCCCGCTGAACAGAGCCTTCTGTCTCCCACTTCACCTTGGTGTTCAGAGCTGCCTTTTGCAGGGGGATCCAGGCTGGAATTTCTGTGTTGAACTTGATGTAGTCCTGTCCATCGTACGCAACCGTCCAGAATGCCCCACAATATGTGTTATTCCGAAGCTTGCAACCGAACTTTTCCTGCATGGTGTGATTCCCTGCATCAACACAAACCCCCAGAAATCAGTTAGCCTGGCATCAACTCTGTCGTAATAACTTACTCCTCCACAGTTTGCAACCCAACGGTGAGAAAGGATTTTGAAATCTAAGCATAAAACCCCTTTATCTTGACAAATAGGTTATAAGAGACAGAGAGGGAAACTTGGTTTCCTTTGGTGTTTTAGGCTGGTCTGAGATGAGATACATTCTTCTTACCCAGGGGATTTCAGAGAGCTACAGTCTGTGGACAGATCTATCCCCATGCAGCCTCTCTTAATGAACTTAGTTTGAGTATACTGTGAGTTCTTAGCAACTAGACACAAGCACCAGAAGTGCATTGCCCATTGAAATAGAACTTATTCGTAGCTTAAAATTGTGCAATCTCTTTATTTTTCCAGTTCTATGTGGAATTGATGTCTCCAGTTGAGTCAACATAATTTGATCGATTCTTCTCTTTTTTTCTGTTGTTTGATATCATCAAACAAATCTCTAATGCCCACCTCCCTTCTCAGCCAGAAACAACTCTTAGATATCAACCTCCTTAGGAAAGGAAGACAGAACCACTTTATTTTGATTATAAAAGTAGGTGTTTACCCGATACTGATTAATGCTATGGCACAGGCTCTGATACCAAGCTATCTGAGCTCAAATCCCAGATCTGTCTCTATCACCATCTGGCTTGTTGCATGAACTTGAGCCAATAACCTGTTGTGCTTCATTTTTCTCATCTCTGAAATGAAAATAACAATAGCACTATGTAAGAGAGTTATTGTGGTCATTAAATGCATCAATACATGTGCCTAGTACATAGTGCTCAATAAATGTTAGCTCTTATTATTTTGTAATCCCCTGTGTTCATCTCTTTATCCTCTTTTACTCATGATAACTCACACTGACATTTCTATTTCTGCCAGTCGAACTTTGTTCTGCTGTCCTTCCCGGGCATCTGTGCCTCATCTTCCCCTATTTCTGAGCACAGCCAGGTTGTTTTCTTACCAGGGCTTCCCACTCCACATTCTTCAGATTTCTGCACAACTCTTGCCTCCTTTTGGAAACTTTCAGATTTCATGTAGCTTCTTGGGCATCTTTTTGTATTCAGAAACACACCTTTTGACACTCACCCTATAGTAATTTAAAATCACCAGTTTGCCATACCTGCAGTTGGCTGACTTGCGGGGTAGGCAGTGTGGATTAGGAGAAAGAATGCTGGGCTGAGAGACATGAGAACTAGTCTCTGCATTCTGCTCTGTACTGGCTCCTTACACCACAAGCACACAGATCTTTCCCTCCCTATTCTGCTCCTTGTGGACAGGAGTGTCTTGATGATTTTTATGAAACACCAACAGTATGTGATTTTGAATTCAACCCTTCCTAAGCTCCTAGTATGAGCTGTCGTTTGTGCTAGCTACTTTCAGTTATTAAGCATATTTCAATTGAGCAACTATTATTGGCTGTCCTAGGTGATGGGAGCTCTAGGGGAGATCAAATAGGCTACGTTAGAGCCCACATGGAATTTACCTAGATTAGTTTCATGGCATCTCTTGGAGGCAGGACTCAATGCTCCAATATTTACAGATTCGGACCAGATAATTAAGAACATGTTCACTGTCAAAGAGCTAGTGACTGGCAGAGCCACCACGTGAACCCTAGTCAGAATGACCTCCACGTTAGCTCACTCTCCACCTAATATCCTGTATGGGGATGAGTCTGACAACTTCTAAAACGGGATCCGTCTCAGATGGGTGGGGGTGTGGAGCTAAATGATTAGATGTGCCTGGATAAGGGCTGATTCTAACTCCACTTCCTGTGAAAGTTGAGGCCTGGAGTGAGGATGGGGGAAGCAATGGGGAGGAGGATAAGAAATGCCTGTGAATTTCTAAAAGTGCTTTTGGTCCCTCCTTCGGTATGAGGAGTATTTCCATCCTGCAGACCCCTTTCCGTTCACAATCGCAGTACTACCTCTTGGGCTGCCTCTTAAGACCCTCCACCCCAGCAGTCCACAGTCCACTGACCTCTGTCCTTTTTGTAGTCCATGATGTCTTTCAGATTCTTCAGAAAGAAGTCCCCCCTTGCCTTCTGACGTTTACTTACTTCCTCCCAGTCCTCCATTCCTTCCACTTGTCTCCATGGGCCCAGAGGCTCAGCCTTTCCGCTCTCAATATCATAGTGGAAGAAGGGCTGGTCATTGAGGAAGCCAGTGGCCTGAAAGCCGGGGAGGCCTTCAGCAAGCGTGGACACCCCGATGGAGTGGAAGGTCAGAGAGTAAGGCCCTGCAAAAGAGGAGAAAACTTTAAGAAATGGGGTACATGAAGGAGAGCGGCAACGTGGGGCAGCAGAGGACCAGGAAAAGTGAACTGGTCACTGGACCTTGATCCACTTGCTGTCATCCTGACACTGTTGGAACTTCACTCGAGAGAATGGGCTCTACTTCTATTCTGGGGATGATATTTCAGAGTCCATTTTGTGTCTTCGCTACATAGTTTCTTCTCTTGGCACATCGAAGACCTTATTTCTTAGCCCCCTTGTAGGTATATTGGAACAATATGGTCGAGTTCGTCAAAAGGGAGTGTGAGTGGAAGTGATGTCTTTCTTTTGGTCAGAGGCATTGTCTTGCTCATGTAAAGTATTCAAGTTTATGTGAGCAAGAAATAAATATTTGTTGGGTCAAGCCACTAAAATAGTATTTGTTACCGGGGCATAACCTAGTTGATCTTGACAAATGCATACAGTTAGAAAGTGTAGGAAGGAGAACTGAGTAGAAACCTCAGGAAATGACCCAGAATGAATCAGCACAGGGTAAGACCAGAATGGATTTTAGAATTCCCAGGGCTCTCCCTGCATTTAGGTGTGAGGCAGGGACTGGAAAAGGAAAGGACATTTTCATAATTAGTTCCATAATGTATTCAGCATATAACTCTCATGGGTGTTACTAACATTGGAGGTCAAATGGCAGATTCTTAGTTTCAGTACTGAAGTTGCTAATTAGTTTCTAAGTGTGATTACCATTTTGCTCAGTAGATATCGAGTAAAGCAGAATACCCGCCATAATGTGGGTTTGCTTCATCGAATCAGTTGAAGGCCAGAAGAGAAAAGACCGAAGTCCCCAAAAGAAGAAGAAATTCCTCCTCTAGATTGCCTTGGACCCCAGACTGCAGCATCATCTCTTCTCTGAGTCTCCAATCTGCTGACCTACCCTGCAGATTTCAGACTTGTCAGCCCCCACAACTGTGTGAGCCACATCCTTAAAATAAACCCCTTTTTCTCTGCGTGTACAGACTATTATTCTATTTCTCTGGAAAACCATGACTAAATTAGATTTTGGTGTAGGATGTGATTAACATTCTAAACACAATCAATTGTTATAAAACACATATTTGGACAGTGTGAAAATGTAACGAATTCTAAGCTTGCACAGTTTAGCTTACATTTCTTCATTTTGAAGTTCTGTGTGCCAAAAAACAGCCTCATACTTTGTCTTAAAATTGACTCTGGCTCTTCCCAACCTCTGGCCAGCTTCTCTCCTAGTCACTAGGCTTGCCGGCTCCCTGTCATAGTGTCTATCTGTGGAGTGGGAAAAAGATATTTTTCCAGCACCACCCTTCCAATTAACCTGCCTTCACATTTGCTCTTTGTGGTTCTGTTTCTCTCCCTGAGAGTCAGACCGGTACATTCAGCCATGGGAAGGAGGGAAGGAACAAGAATTTCTTCCTGTGTGGCTCCTTCTCTGTCCTGGCTGTATGATCACTGGAAGGTCATTTTGCCTCTCCGGGTCTTGATTTTGTTCATCTGACAACTAAGAATTTTAGAGAGTGATTCTTAAGGTCTTATTTAGCATGAGTCCAGAGGCTCCTTGAATGCTCCTAGAAGTGAGCGAGCTGACTTAGGTGACAGCTTCAGACACCCGTTCCCAGAGCACACTTGCGTTTCCCAGCTGCAATAGGGTCTGTTTTCTCAGCCCATCTATTGCATTCATTACCACCCCTTCATTCTTCTTCGTACACAGCCCTTGCTTCCCCACTCACCATCTTGGGTCTCCTGGGAGACTGCAGGACTCAGAAGGAGCAGCAGAGACAACAGTACAGGCACTATTGTGCTCATGTTTCCTGGCTGGAAGGTTCTTGACTTCCTCAGGTCCTAGCGCTTGGAGCAGAGTACTTGGGGAGAGAGCCAAGCATAGTTTGGGGAATGGCTAGGCTTTGAGCCCTGCCCAGATGAGGTGAATGCACAGGCCAATGAGAGTGCCAGGATGGGTTCCTCTCCTGACTCGGAGTAAACAGGACACACAGGCCAGGCTGGGCGGATATTTTCCTCACTGTGTCTACAGACTGTCTGCCTGTTCAGAGCTGGGACAGTTGATCTGGGATTGAGACTTTGTCTTGGGTCCATCCGGTGACATTGTTGCCACCGTTGGCAGCAGTATGTTATTACAGAGTTAGTTCCATGGTGTAATTATGTCTGTGCTTCTCCTGCCTATTTCTGAGTGTCAGTTTTTTAGTCATTCCATTGATTCTGAGAGCTAACTAGTAAATAAATGTATTTTTTGCTTTAAGTTAGAATAAGATTGTTTCAGCAGCTAATGATGTGACTGCTATCGAAATTGGGACAGGATTGTTTTCAGGCAACAATCATTCAGGTAAATGGAGGCAGGGGGACCATGTGTGGTTTGAGGCCAGATTGGAGCTGAAGGAAGTGAAAAAACTGATATCTTGGGGATGTTCTTGCATTCAGTGAAAGCAGTGGATAGTCAAACAGCTGACTGAGTCATCTCTTGAGGTTGACTAGAATGCTCAGTGAAGACTAAATATTAGGTGCCAAGTAGCTGCTGCCAAAAGACAGTGTGAGGGATTTGAGAAATTCAAGGCCAAATCTCTGATACCTGAGTCTATAAGTGCTGGAAAGCTTAAAGTAAAAGGGAAAACTCAACAGCAAAAATTATTAACTCAAAGCACAGTCTTAAAATTAGGCAACTTCTATGATAGTGCAGAAGAAATCTTTTGTCTTTTTTAGTTGTAAGGATGAAACATATGAAAACTTAATAATGCCTAATGATTAAAACCTAAGAACAAAAAAATGCAATTTCATAACTTAATTTCGAAAACCTAAAAAGTCTAATAGAGAAGAAAGCTTCACCAGTGAAGGAAGTCTAGTGTGGAATGGCATCAGGAAAGGCTTCATGAAGATGTGGTGCTTGAGCAGGCCATCAAACAGGGTAGAATTTCTGTTGGCCCCTTGGAGGCAATTTCATAAGAACAGGGATGGTGAGTGTTATTGTCCACTTCTGTGTCTCTAGTGCTTGGCCCGGTGCCTGACAGAGAGAAGACAATCAATAAACACTTACAAAAGAAGATCAATGGATGAACGAGCAAAGATAGAAAGAGATGGCACCAGACCTATCTGAGGGTCATTGAGGTCAGTTTGGTGGAACGGAGTTCAGGAAGAAGATTGAGGGAGTAGGGCAAGTGGGGTGATATATTCAAAGGGGAAGTTGGAGTCAGATTCTGGAGGGCCCCCATCCAATGAGCTTCCAGTGCTTCCAATGAATGAGCACATCCCACTACTGCGTCTTTTCCCTCACAGCCTGTGTTCTCTGCGCACCACATCCCTCTAGGTCAGCAGTTCTTAGTCTTTGGTGCCATCTACTCTCTTGCCAAGACAAGTTTTATTTTTCTTAACTTTGAGAAATTATTTGTTTATTGTTTCCTTTCATGATAATTTTTAATGCATTACATAAAACACATAGAACAAAGAGGAAGCCAGTTACATGGAAATGAAGGTCTTTCCATGCACCCTTGGGAGCCGGTGGGCTTTTTATAGAGGGGTTCCCCAGATGCAGAGCAACATGCTATTTTAAAGTGACTGAGGACTTGTTAAGGAGGAGATAATTTGTGGCAATGAGGCTCTCTTGGAGTGGGACATCCTGAAAGTGCACTTGAAGTTGGTCCAGTCCTGTAGGGGAATCTGCTGGTGATCTGTGGTCGGTGGGCTAGAAGTGACCTTGGAAGGACCCACATTTAGTTCTCTGGACCCCTATGTCCTTCCTGGTGTGACCAGTCAATGCTTGTGGCCAGGCCCCAAATTCAGGTCACTTCCATATTAGGACTTTGTGACCCTCCCCTCTCAGCTGCCTCATACCCTCCTGGTCTGCAGCAATCTTTCTGTCTCTTCTTGGCAAGCTATCATAGCCTTTCACAACTCCTCTGAAACTTGAATCTTTCCAGGAAGTTTCTCTGGATTTGTGAAAGGCTTTGTGCCCTCTCCTACCTCACACCTGGGTCCCCTGCCCTGCCTTTCCTGTCATAGGAGGTGGGCAATCACACCTTCCAATCTGCCTTAGCCTGGACTATTCATATGGACTTCTGGTTTCCTCTTTGATCTGAAAAATTTGTCCTGTTACATATTTGTCTTCATTTGCTCAAAGGAGTAGAATTTTTTGTTTGAAATGTCACTGGCTGGTTTATTTCTTTTTGAGTTATTAGGTTTTTCTTCCATTACTAAATTAAAAATACTAATGTGAGAGAGTAATAAAGGACCCTGTGCGTTATCCAGGCCACTTTCTTCCCTGGGAGCTCGGGACAAGAACAGAAATTGAACCTAGGACACTTTTTTGAATTTCAGGAGTGGGCTGACAATGTCCCTTTTTATCCCCATTTTTGTCCTGTACCTGGAGCTTTTGAGAGTACTTTTGTGGGTTAATTAGGATTCTGAGGACCACTTTTCCACACCTCTAAAGTCTCCTTTTTCTCTTCCACTGGGTCATCTACCCTCTTATATCCCCTCTCCTTGATGTTTCTTGGCCCTTCTCTTGCTCACTGCTGGTGAGTAGAACATAAGAAGGTGTAAACACTTAGTCTAGGTAGTAGGCAATCTCTTTGAGCATCTCAGGGCACTCCTCCTCCAGACAGGCCTCAGTCACTTCACTGATATGCTCTCTGCCTCCCACTTCTGATTGTTATTCAGGGCTGCAGGGTCCAGAGAGACACATGTCAGGATTTATTTGTTATTTTTGATGAATCTGTCCATTATAGGCATATCTCCTTGTGTGTGTGTGTGTGTGTGTGTGTGTGTGTGTGTGTGTGTGTTTCACTCCTGAGATCTCAACCCAACATTCCTTGAAAGGTGTGAGACTGTGAGACTGTGAAGGTATGGCCTCCCAGACTCTCTACACAGGTGGTTGTTCTGGCTTCATTTTCTGCTTTGTTCATGGCATTGTCTGCATCTCTGTTTTTTTTTTTTTTTAATTTTAATGTTTCATTTATATTATTTATTTTATCCTGTAAAGTTATAAAAGCAGTTGAGGCTTGGGTCAAATATTCTATTTTAAATAAACTACCACATTGTTACTTCCATTGACATACATAATTTTTTTGTAATTCCTTCCTTTTCTGTTAATCATTTCCTAGTAAAAATTCTTTACTTTAGACAATATATATTTTTCAATGCTTGGTTTATGCAAAGTAATATGGTATTCAAAATATTTGTGGTTTTCAAAATATTTTTTCTTTATTTTTCACATCTTTTAGCTGGTTAATTTGGAGCTATTTACCTCGATGCGTCTAAATAAAATGCTTTCTCGATGTTTCAGTGCTAGGCATCATGAAGTCAACATCCTGGAAGATGAGGATTTACATTCTTTCCTTTCCTAACCTCCACCACACATGCCCATTATCCCTCTTCCTAATATAAACATTATATGAGAATTTAGGTTAGGTCTATATTCATTGTTTTCATTATTATGACTATGTAATACCTTTACAGCTCTGCTATGTAGTAAACTATAATTATTTTACTTTCAACATAACTCTTTGTTCAGTGGAGCAAATAATAATTATTTTTTTCTGTTCTTATTCAACTGCAAACTCCTCACCAATCATATTATTCTCATTGCAAGACATTCAGAAATTCAGGTTTAGACAGGTTGCTCTCCATACCTGGGATCTCCCTTTCTCACTATCATTGTTGGAATTCCATCTCTTACCCATGTAGCATCTTCCATTTTCTAGATCCATGTATACTATATACATCTTCCTTTCTTAGCTTATTTTTCATTTTGATGATGCATATTACCAAGAAGTTTCTGCAGGTAAATTTTTTGAGTGCTCTTATATCTGGAAATGTCTTTATTATACCCTCACATTTTATTGACAGTTTGGCTAGGTATAGAATTTTAGGTTAGAAATAATTTTCTTCAGAGGTTGAAGGCATCTCTCTGTTGTCGTCTAGCTTTCGCTGTTGCATTTGGCATGTCTAGAGTCATTCTGATTTCTGATTCTTTAATGTGTGATCTGTTTTTCGTCTCTTTTAGAAGCTTGTAAAAATTTTACATTTTCTCTAGCTTTTTGAAATCTCATAACAATATGCGCTGGTATGAGTCTATTCCTTCTTCTCAATTCTTTCTTTATGGAACACATACTGTATAGCTTTTGGACCTCCTGGTCATTTATTATTGTATGTTCTCTACTACTACCTATTTCTTTTTCTTTTTACTCTAGTTTCAGGGAGGTTTCCTCAACTACCTCCCCCTTGGCTGGAGGCCCCCACAAAGAAAATGAACCATCTTCCTGCTCCTGTGCTTGACAAACAATCTGGAGCTTTCCAGGAACAGCAAGAGGGGCTGGAGAAGAACACCCAAGGACGAGGCCTCTTACTCTCCTTGACAGAGAAGGCTACCCACAAGAGACAGAGGGACTGTAGGGGAATGTGGGACATGAGCCATACCCCCATCAACCACTCACAGCTGAGGAAGAGGAGGGCCAAGGAGGGCAGCAAGAAGGAAAGTCAATCACTCATGGCTACGTCCTGCCAGGAGAACACTGAGCTATTGCACTGATCACAGCAAGTGAGGTTGTTCCTCTGCCTTATTCTTTTGGAAAGCCCAGGTAGGAAGACAGATGCTCTTCTCTTTCCTCCATGATTGACCTGAGAACCAGAGGGTAGTATACTGGGTGATGGTGGTGAGGGGCCTGGCTGCCAACTCACCACCCTGAGGTGCTGTAGATTGGAGGGGGCACTGCAAAGTTTTCCCCCACACCTCCAAGCACATACAGAGTGGTAAGGCAGTGGGCTGTTCTAGCCCAGAATCCTGAACCTTTCCTGTGTCCCACATCCATGAGAATCATCAATGATCAGTAAGCTAGTCCTTTCTGATGCAATCCTGCCTCATCAGTAGGAGCAATCAGCTTGTGAGTCAGGGAACAACAGGTTGACTGCACGCAGAGGTGGGGTTGGGGGAAGGATAAGGGGAGGGTGCTGCTGGGAAGGATAATCTGCCATAGGCCTTGAGATTCTGGCACATTCTTACTGGGCATATCAAGAATAAAAAAACCTGTGTGTTTTTTACCCAGGCCATTTCTCAGGATAGTGTTTGCAGTGAGCAACCTCAAGGGATGAGGTACTAATCTCCTTTGGAAAAAGATCAGGCTTGTGAAAGCTGACTATAAAAGCGTGCATTCCTCAAGCTAAGTGTTTCTTGACTGCACTACAGGCCTATATCAGTATAAAATCCACCTGGGTCCTTTGGAGTAACTGTCTGGGAGTTAGGGGCCCAGGAGCACCCTGGCCAACACAATGCTCATGCTGCTTGCTGTGCCATGATCACCAGTCTTTTGTTTCTATCTCAGAGCTCTCCTGTCTTCTGCCAGCACTCACAAAATAGTATAGGCTAATTTATAGGCTTGTAAATAGGGTAAAATTCTAGACTTTGACAAGTACCTGTCTCAGGACACAGTCCCATGCCCCTCTTCTGCTTTTGGATCCTGGCTGGCAAAGGGGACTTTGCGTGCCAAGCTGGTCAACTAACCCTGGGGCAGGAGGGTTGAGCAACAAAGGCCCTTCTTGTATAGATACGATGGTGCAATTTGGGAAACCCAATCCATCACTGCTGGAAAAACAGGATGATGCAGCTGCTGTTGCCAGCATCCCGGAACTCCGAGGCGGACACCTTACACCTAATGTCCTCCCTTCAGCAAGGTGGAGCCAGACATTTATATTTGTGTTTGTTTCTTGAGTCTTAGCAGTATATCCCATTTTGCCACAAGAGGGAGCCTATCGGTGGGTAGGGAGAAGAAAATCAGATCTGCTGATGCTCCTGATTCAGTTGAATAAAGTTTATTTCTTCTGGTGTCTTGTGAATACTGAGGAAACAGACATAACGACATTCATAGATATTCCAAAAGCAAATAAAAATTATTTTTAATCTTTAGATTATTTGAGACTTTTCTTTCCATCCAACTTTAGCGTTCAATTACCTTGCTTTAATTCCTATCCCAAATTCCTGATGTCCCCATCTCCCTCACTCATTTTCAATAATTCCTCATTGTTTTCCCTTCCATGAACACTTGCTTTCTAGGGTCAGTGTAATCCCTACTTAGGGCTTCAACCTTCTTCTAATTATTCAAAATAGTAGCTCCTAACTAGGATTTACCCAATACAGTGAGCGTTATGGTTAACGATCCAGGTTTTATAGACTGTGAACAAATTTCTTAATTCCTCTGTGCTTCAATATCCTCATTGCTAAAATGGACGTTATAATAAGAAATTTATTACAGTTTTTTGAGAAATGAGATAGCATGTACTTGTTACATAAATGGCATCTACTATAACTATCTAGTGTCCTCCTCTTTCTGTCTTTATCTGTCACCCCTGTTACTCATAACTTCTGATCATAACTTTTCTGTTCCAGTCAACATCCTTCCCAGTCTCCTGTCCCATAATCACTCCTACTTAGGAGGCAGAGTCCAGGCTATTTTCCTGATAGCTTCTGCTGGAGATTCCAGATTTTCTACAGCTTTTTTTGGCATTTTGTTCTCAAATCCCACTCTTTATCTCTTATTCTGTGCTTTGATCTCAACAGTTCACCAGGTTTGAGGAACATGTCTCTTGTCTTGTTCTGCCTCTTGCAGTCTGTATGATCCATATAAATTATTTATTTAGAGTCTGCTTTCTCATCTGTAATATGGCCTAGAGGATCTTTAGAGTTTTATGTAGCTGTAATGGTCTATGGAAAGAAAAACAACATTTAGTGAACACCTAGCATGGACTATGAACTATGGACTATATTTACTGAGCAAGTTCTAAACGCCAATCAGTGTCTTTGGCAATGGGGTGTACAGGGCAGATCAAAAGACACAATGCCTCTGCCCTCATGAAGATTACATACACTAGTTTTAAAAACTGAATTCTCATGACAAACACTGATGCAATGTAGCCTGAATGATTAAGTCACTTGATTAAGTCCCTATAAAAAAGATAGTGACTGGTGGAGCCACCACATGAACCCAAGGTTTGACTGACACCCAAGGTTGGCTCACTCTCCATCTAACGTCCCTGGGTGTGAGTGAGTCTGATACCTTATTAAGTGGGATCAGCCTCAGACAGGTGGGGTTGTGTAGCTGAGAGATCAGATGTGCCTGGTTAAGAGCTGGCTCTGACATCATTTCCTGTGACAGTTGAAACCTGGGAGTGAGGATGGAGAAATGATAGGAAAAGAGGAAAGCAGCTGTGTTGTTGGGGAAGGGGATGCAGAAATGTCTGTGTTTCTACTTGTGTCTTTTGTAGATCTGTTAGGGCTCTGATATTTTGTTTCTACTAAGTCTCCTTTTCACACCTACTTGGGACTGCCCCTTGATCTTGTGAAAATAGCACATCTGTACCTTCCATTCACTGCACTTAGTCCACTGGCTTTCTCTGTCCTTGGGATAGACCATGATGTCTTTCAAAGTCACCATGAAGACATCTTCCCTGGTCTTCTGAACTCGGCTCTTCTCCCATCTTTTATCTGCATCACTGGACTCTACAGTTCCAAGGACTTATTGTCTTCACAATCACAGAGAAAGAAGCCTTGATTTTTTTGGGTGGGCAGGGGCCTAAAACCTGGGGAAGACTTTAGTAGGCCTGGAAAATCTGATGTAAAGAAAGTCACAGAACAAAGACCTGAAAAAGTGGAGTGGGGTAACTGTGAGACCCCTTATTGGGCAGCAGAGAGTCAAGAAGGAAGATCTAGTCATTGAGATCAATAGCTGCTTCAAGCATTGCATGCTCATGTGAGCAGAAGGATTTGCCTTTATATGGTAGAAAGTGCAGGAAAGAGAATTTTCTAGAAATTCAGGTAATGAACCAGAGAGGATCAGGATGGAATTAAACCAGGATGCTGTCTCTTTATCACCAGTTCTCTGAGGTAAACTGTTGCTGAGTTAGATCCTTGCCATACTGGTGAGAAATGTATTTGCTGACTATTTGAAAATGTTACAGATTTTAAACCTGCACAGTCTTAAGAAATTACTAGTTCATATTTTTGTTTCCTCTAGATTTTCATGTGATGATGGGCCCAGGACTAGCTTAGCTCCCTTCTCTCCAGGCCCAGGCCGTTAATATCCAGTGCTCTGGGGAGATGTTTTCCTTCTCGTGCTGATACTTTCCTTCTGCTGACTTCTCCTCAACCCTTGTTCCTGGTGTTGTCTCACATTCCCCAAAACCAGATAGATACAACCATTGGTGGAAAAGAGGCGGGGGGGGGGCGGAGAAGAGAAAGATATCTCTTCCTATCATTGTGGGGTATACACTTCTTTCCACCCCCTAACTTTGGGTGATTTCTGCACCCTGGGTGCCCTGCTGCTCCAGGCCTTGGCACATATTGTCAACATATGGCTGTGGGAGGAGGCTGGTCTCATCTTGTGGGAAGAGGAGGGACAAAGAGGGCATTGTCTGGTGGAATGAGAATTCTCTTTACCCTTGGAGGCTTCTCTCCTGGCATCAATCCTCAGAAACTTATTGTGAAAGAGAAGTTTGTCTTAGTGCTTTAGGGTCCTGTCAGAAATTTAGAAATAATTAGGCAGAAACCCCCTCCACTCAGCCCCTACCCCCAAGCACCAACCTTAGCCTCCTCCCCACACTGACCCGGGCACTGTTGACATTTATAAATGGAGCCATTGAAGAATCAGGAGAAATTCATGCAACTTTGAAAAGTATCCCTATTCCCTGGGCCCTGCGCATCCCCCCACTTTCCACCCCCACTTTGGACTTTGGCTGGACCAACTCCACAGCCCTGAATGGTGAGGTCAGAGCTCTCAGTTCCCAAGGAGAACTGTTAGTTTTAAGTAAGTTAGACTGAGAACCCATCGATTGAAGGGGTGGATTTCCATGTGGAAATATCCTATAACACCATGTAAGGTGCATGCGGTAGCGATTCCCCAAGTTCTTCCCCCAAAGTAACCACAGCCTTTTACTCAAATAACCACATAATGGAAAAGGGGAATACTGAGATCTTTTGAGGAAAGTTACATATATGATTTGAGCTGGCAGCGAGAACCTAGAGGATCATCATAGCACATGTAGAGGTTTGGTAATAAATGGAATCCTGTCCTAGCTCCCTCTCATAGTTACATCTTACAGTCAGTGGGTCTGCAGACCCATTTGGTAATAATTTCCTATGTTCTAAAATGTGTAGTTTTACATGATAGATAAACTTAGCAGATGGCTGAATCCTATACAGTTTCCTTGACCACTGGAGTAAAGTTATTATGTAGCCAAAGGCAAGTGAGCTATCTCCTGCCCCAAACAGGCCAAGAGAGTAACTAGAAAATAATATGGCATCCCGGGAGAAATGGCAGAAATCAGTGGCATCCTCAAATCATTAAGGAATGCATGGCGATGGTCTCCATTATATCCCCCATTTAATTTACCAGTCTGGACTCTGCAAAACAGAATGGATCATGGCAGATAGACTATTGAAGAATTAACCAAGTAGGAGCCCATTGTTTAGCCACTAGGCCAGATGTAATATATTTAGTAGAGCAAAATAACACAACCTTTGTTATATGGTTAGAAGCTATTGATCTGATTAATGTGCATACTAATTCAGTGCTAGAACAATGTGTAAAATCATAATTATTTGTGTGTATTTCAAAAAGTTTACATTTCAACATTAATTCTCATATCTGTCTGGCTAGTTCACAAATAAGATCTTATCCTTGGAGCTTCAAATTTAGTTTGTTTATCTACAGTGTGATATCAGCGAGGAATTGTAAATCATATTGCCATATTTTTGAGGGGGGTGTCTTTGATTATTGAACACTTGGCAAGCATATCTTTTGTTTAAGAAGATCTTGTACTGGAGTTATCAGAACAATAAATATTAGCAAAACCCTTACACAACTCAACCAACAAGCATTGGTAAAGAACACAAGTTCATTAAATTAATTGTCCTCTATATTTTTCAGCAGTTCCACAAACTGGTGATGACTTATAGTATTTACTCAAAGGTTTTATCAACTGTATTTGTAACAATTTTCTTTGAGTCTACTGGCAATTGCATAAAGGATTATAAATCAGATTATAAACCCACCAGCTTGTAGAAGGCCATTAAATAATCTCTTTAAAGTCATGAGGGATAAAAACGGTCAACTTAGAGTTCTATGCTCAACTAAATAACAATTCAAGAATAAGGATAAAATGAAAGCATCTTAATACCAAAGAAGATCAAGAGAGTTTACCCTTAGTAGAGGAACCACTGAAGGTTGTACCCTAAGAAGAATAAAATTTAGCACACTTATGTTCAAAGAAGTGTTTTTCACAATAACCAAGAGATAAAATCAACCTAAATGTCCATCAATGGATGAATGGATAAACAAAATGTGGCATATACATGCATATATACATACAATGGAATATTGTTTGACCCTAGAAAGAAATAAAGTTCTGATGGATGCTACAAGATGGATGGACCTTGAAGACATTATGCTAAATAAAATAAGCCAGTCACAAAAAGACAAATGCTATATGATTCCACTGATATGAGATATATAAAGTCGTCAAATTCACAGAAACAAAAAGTAGAATGGTAGTTTCTAGGGGGTAAGAGGAGGTAGAAATGGGTACAAACTTTCAGTTTTGTGAGATGAAAGAGTTGTGGAGATCTGCTGCACAATAATGGGAATATATCTAACGTTACTGAACACATATAAAAATCGTTGATAGTTAAAAAAATAAAAAAGAAGAAGAAAATTTAATCTAGAAGGAAAATATGGGATTCAAGAGGGAGAACTGAGCAAAGAAACTGGTAAACATGTTGGCAAATCTAAATAAGAATTAAGTTAAATATTCTTTCTGCAACACAGAGAATGGATTAGAGGTGAACAAGCCTAGAAGCAGAGACACTGGGATGACGTTTCATTGATTCAATATTGAACTAGGCACCTTCTAGATTCAAGGGACAGAATCTGTACAACTGGTAGATCGACAAGATGTGGTCAGTGAAGAAGATGGCAGTGATGACATCCAAGTTTTTGGTTGGGATCCAAGATGTATAGTGGAGTTAGTTATTAAGATATGGAATACTTAAGCGCAGGATTTCTGTTTTTTTTTTTTTTTGGGGGGGGGAGTATGAAATTACTATGAGTTTATAATAGAAAGCTCTTTAAAGGCTGGTAATTTGGATAATGGGGAAGCTAATAGTATAGTAGTGTTTAGGGTTTAACATCTGCAGCCAGATTGCTTGTTCAAATCCCAGCTTCACTCATTAGCTGGTCAACCTTGAATAAGCTGCTTAACTTCTCTATTCTTCATTTCTCTCCTCTGTAAAAGAGGATAATCATAGTACTTATATCATAAGGTTATGGGAGTTAAGTGAGTTAAAAGCCATAGAGCACTTGGAATATCTGTCATTTATTAAGCACTGAAAATGTTACTGTAACAAAATATTAAATTGGAAATTTTGACTGGGATTTTGAGATGCAATAATTTAGAATATACAACATATATGATATTCTACAGTGATTTTTAAAATGTAAGATGCAATATTTCAAAGGAAAAACAAGCAAATTGATAACAGTTGTGTCACTTGTAAACTCTATACCCACATCAAAGTTGTATAAAATAGCAGAGTTGTTGGAAATTAGAGGATGAGTGGATTAACTTGGAGGAGAGGATATCTTTGGAAAGAGATGTGCTGTTAGTTTCCCTTAAGAGAAAGGGATGAAGGTGCTGCCTCTTGCATCTCAAGTCTAGTGAGAGGGGCTCCAATGTGTCTACTGACTCTTGCCTGATGTATCAAAAAAGCAAGAGACAGGATGCCCAGCAGATGAAGAGAGAGATGTGGCTATATTGGAATTGGCCTATATGCCTCAAGTTGGGTGGCTCTAAGGCTGCATAACTATTTCCTGTGGACCAGATGTGAACATGTCCAAGAGAGAACCAATACGAGATTATCTTATGTTGTGCTTAATAGAATCCCTTGGAAGAGTGAACAAGCTTCAAAGGTAAAAAAAAAAAAAAAAAAGAATCCATTTGGCAAACTGTCAAAAAGGTCAAATCACTTAAAAGGTGAAGACTATCCATTTGGACTTATACTTCTCCATAACAATATTAAATGCTAGACAATAGTAGAATGATGCCCCAAATATCCACAGGGGCAGAATCTGGAAGTGAGGTTCTCTCCAAATCTCCTCCTTGAATAGTACAATGTTGGCTCTGGGAGCTATTGCATGCAACAGAGTAAACAGATCCCTTTCTCTTCAACCACCCACTTATTAGCCCAGCCTTGTCCCTTTCCATTCTCCACCATATCTTTAGAGGGGATTCTGGCTCTAGCAATGGGGGCAGGAATGGGTATAAAGGCAAGTGTCACAGTTCTCACTGGGCCTGGTAGAGTGGGGCTGGGTTCCTTGAGTTGCTGAGGGGACATGGAGCAGATGCCCATCATGTTGTAGGGGGAAGCCTGTGCTATTTCTCTCAGCTAAGAGACATCTTGAGATAAAATTAAGGAAATTTTATCTGTTGTTGCCGGCAAGCCTGCATTTTGGAACTATGCTAAGGTCACTGCCCCCTTTCAGATGATCTGAAAATCCCTGTTTTCAGTTCACTTAGGAGACATTCCCTTCACCCTCAACAACAGAGGGTTATTCTCCACAGCCTATTCTTTAACAGAAGGGCTGCCTGCTCCTCTTGCTGCAATTCTTTCACTCTTCACTAAGGCTGCCAGGAATGAAAAGGGGAGGGGGAGGAGTGGGTTGTGGCAGGAGGCAGGGCCTGTGGGAGAGCTTGAGACCCTGTAGGCTCCAGCCTGAGGACGCTTAGTTGCAATCTTCTTCTGTTGTTGGTACTTCTGCTGGAAGCTGCCAGGTGAGTGCTCATGCTGGGGCAGAGGGTAGCTGGGCTGGCACAGGGCCAGGGCGCAGTTGTGGAGGGTTGCTGCCTGGAGCCCTAGACTGCCTTCTCCAACTCTAATGCATACACCAATGACTTGGGGATGTTATTAAAATTCAGATTTGATTTGCTAAGCTGGGGATGAGACCCAAGAGTCTGCATACCAGTACTGCTGCAACTGGACCACACTTTGAGTAAAAGAATCTAGAATGTTTCCCAGGTCAGGTCGGGCGAGATGGAAGCAGTGAGCCGGGTACAGCATTGTCCTAAGTGGAAATTCCTCCTTCACACCTTAGCTATCTGAGATGGATTCTGCCACCAAGGGAATCATGAAATTTTTCTTGAAAAGAATAAAGATGTATAGAAAAATTCTTACCAAAATCATGATGCAATTAAGAAAAATCTATTTATATATTTGAAAATCCCCTTAAAATCTGAGCTCTCCTTTCTCTCCCAATTCTTGAACTCACAGGTATTGCTCTTCCAGCTAAAATCTTGACAGGGCTCTGATCCTACCAACTCTCTCCCAAATAGATTTATTTGCAAATTATTTCTTCAGTCCTAGAAACAGAGTGGCATTCCTTGAGTCAAGCTTTGTCAGCAATGCTGAGCTCTCAGCTCCCTAGATCCTGGAGTTCGGCCTGGGAGCTCTGGCCACTGAGGACAAAGCTGCAGACATGTTTGTAGGAGGAGGATGTAGGTTTCAGACAATGAGACAGGTGGGCCAGGGATGGCTGAAACAGATAGGGGGAGGAGGAAGGGCTGTGTTTAGGCACCAGCTGTAAAGGAAACTCTCTTTGGTCTAAAGACTTTGGGAGAAGAGCACAATTTTGTCTGAGTGAGACCTCGGAATGTATGTGGAATAAACGTTGTTTTGGTGATAACAGCCATGGGGCAAAGGACATGGAAGGGGACTCAGACATAGGTATGGGAGCTCTAAACCAAGGAGTTCTCGGGCAAGTCCTCTAGTCTTGCTTTTCTCACTCTGCCTTCCAAACCCCCAAAGCTCTGTGGTGATCTCTGGAGATCCTAGTTCACAGAGCCTCTCAGAGGATATTTGGGTGTCTCCCTATGGGTCTAGGGTGTGCACAGGACAGAGGAAGAAGAACCAGAGATAGGCCCTCTGGAAACAACTCAAATTCCCAACACTTGGAATATGCCAGGCCTGCTCTGTGTTAAATTCCAGTTCTGCTGAGAATGTGATGGAAATGTCTTTAGAGGGTGTTTGGCCTGCAGTTTGAAATGAGAAGGCTGAGAGCAAGATTTGAGAATTTACCAAATTAGTTTTTAGTCTAGTAACTCTCCAGTAGAGCCAGGGCAGAACCCTCAGAGCCCCGGGTCTGCCTTCCCTAAGCACAGGGACTCTCCCGGACTTATGAGGCAGGGAGGGGCTACAGGCATCCTTGCAGATGGGATTGACTGAGAGGAATGTGCAGTCAGCCTGAAAATGGGCAGATTATCATGCCCCAAAATCCTCTGAGATGCTCTGGTACAGATGTCTTGTTTTACAGAGCTGGTATCTGAAGCCAAGATTGAAGACGTGATGAACCAGTGCTACCCTAAAGCAGTGGTTCTCAACCAGGGTGAATTTGACCCTAGAGGACATTTAGCAATGTCTGGAGACATTTTTGGGTGGGAGAGGAGAAGCTGTATTACTGGCATCTAGTGGATAGGGGCCAGGAATACTGCTAAACATCTTACAACACATAGGACAACATCCCCTTGCCCCCAAACAAAAATTATCATGCCCTGTCAATAGCACCAAGGTTGAGGAATCCAGGACTAGCACTGGAACTTGACCTTCCTTTTGGGCCTCTGTAGAGCTCAATATCTCTCTAAACAAAATTTATTTGTTTGTTTGTTTGTTTTCTTGCCCAGGCACTTCGCTAAATGCTTTTTCATTCAATAAGTAAGCTAGTGATTTTGTTTTATCGTTGTCTTGATTTTCAAATCCAAAAACAGATTTTGTTTCCTTGTCAATTTACCTTTTATTATTTTCAATTATTCACCTTCTTCTCCTGAATTCTGGAAGAATTATCCAATGTGCTTTTGGCACCCCAATTTGGTTTTCCTCAGAATCTGTCCTATTCAAAGTAGATTTTAGTTGTGGTACTGATGATCTTTCTCCTGCTCTACTTGTAGTGTGGGTTTATACATTTAAAGTCCCTTTACTCTCATTTTTGAGTGTCTTGGGAACGAGAGAGGATAAATCTCTGTCTTCAATCTGCCATCTTTAATCATGAAAACAATTTTGCTTCTTTCTATAGAGTGAAATAGGTTTCTTCTAAAAATTTTAATCCAATTTTATAGAAAAGAATTTTCAGTGGCCTGATAGGCTTCTGAGTCTTCATAATCTATGATGAAGGTAGAAAGACAGGGACTGAGGAGCAGGCAGAGTTTCAAACTCTTGATTCCTAGTGGCTCAAAATATGGTTTCTCACAGTTGGTGGGTGGGGACATATTTCTCTGGTCAACTAAAACCTTTGGAAGCATCTCAGTCCATCCCTTCCAATTGCACAGAAGGGACCATTCTACTTTTTTTGGGCATATGGCCTGTTCTTATCTATTGTTTATGATACCATTTTAAATTGTTTTTTGCATCTTTGTCGGTATTATAATTGAGAAGCTGATACAAGAAAAATTAGGCATGTCTCATTTGTTACCATGTTAACTTAGAAATTCACGTTATTATTATTAGAGTTAAAAGGGAGGAACCTAAGCAAGTTCGTAGTCAAAGAGGAAATAGGGTGGTGTGAATTATAGGAAATATAATGTGGGGATCAAATCCTTGAAGAAGCTGGAAAGGAGAGACCCAAGAATACAAATTTAGAAGAGAAAGAAGCTTTGGACAAGTGTAAGGCCACTTGTTTCTGTAAGGTGCTGGAAGTGACTATGATGATAGAAGAAGGACTAGTAGCTGTGGGGTTTCACATCAAAAAATCTCTATTTACTTTGTGGAGTAAGAGGTTTGCATGGTCTTCTAAGAGTGAACGGAATCATGTGTGTAAAAATTTGAGCCGAATGAGGGTGTTAGAAACAGTAGCTGGACATTGAGGAAGGCTGCTGATTATGACAAGGATAAAGATGGCAAATTGGGCCAGTAGCATGATGGTATTTTGTCTGAAGAATTGAGGAATTTCTGAAATATGTTCCTGATCATGGTCACCTCTCACTGCGAGGGAGATATGAGCCCAAGAAACTGTGGCAAAGGAAAGTTGAATTTCGAATTTTTATACAGTCAGTTCTGGTTTCGACCCCAAACCCCATTACATGTAACTAGATTCTGCTGGGTTTTTGTTTGTTTGTTTGTTTTTTGTTTTGTTTTGTTTTGTTTTTTTCTTTCCCCTAAACACTCCTTTTCCTGAGCTGGTTAGGTCTAAAGAATATTTGACTAAAGCAAGGCTTGACTCTCACTTTCTTCTCTGGATCCCCATGGAGCCCCTTAACCTCAATTTTACTCTGTGATGGGAGCAGAGCCAGCCAGACACGCCTGTGAACACCAGAGGGCATGGAGTCAGAGAAAACCAGACAGCAGGAGAGTGCATGTTCCCCCCAGGGTCAGTATTGATTTTGTTTAGATAATGCTGACAGTAGCACCAGACCTGGCAGCCTGGGGAAACAACTTTTCCGAAGACACTTGTCTCTTACTATTTAGCCTATTTAGGGTAAGAAGGAGGGAGAGAAAGAGAGAAAAAGTGCCCACCAGGTCTTCATCCAGTGAGAGTTCCTCTCTGCTCCAGCAGTACAGAGGGGAACAGAAGAGAGAGCCACACCCACACACGCACACTTTATTATTTTATATAGATGATTCCATTATATAAATAAGTGCAGTAAGAGTTTTAGTATTTGATCAACCAGATCCTTGGAGAGGAGCAAGGCTTGCCTTATCTATTCTTGGATTAGGAGTGAAGAGGTGGCCTAGAGCTCCTCCTAAAGGACAATGAGCAGCACACCTACATTCACCGTTGTCCTCTGTTCCAAAACAGGATGTGTGGCAGGTTCCTGAGGCGGCTGGTGGTTGAGGAGAGCTGGCACTCCACCCCTGTGGGGCGCCTCCTGCTTCCTGTGCTCCTGGGATTCCGCCTCCTGCTGCTGGCGGCCAGTGGGACGGGGGTCTATGGTGATGAGCAGAGCGAATTTGTGTGCCACACCCAGCAGCCAGGTTGTAAGGCTGCCTGCTATGACGCCTTCCACCCCCTCTCTCCACTGCGCTTCTGGGCCTTCCAGGTCATCTTGGTGGCTGTGCCCAGTGCCCTCTACATGGGTTTCACCATATATCACATCATCTGGCATTGGGAAGACTCAGGAAAGGTGAAGAAGGAAGAGGAGAACCTGATCCAGCAAGGAGAGGGCACCACAGGTGCCTCAGGGGCTGGAAGCCCTAGGCTGCTCTGGGCCTATGTGGCACAGCTGGGGGTACGACTAGTTCTTGAGGGGGTGGCCTTGGGGGGGCAGTACCATCTGTATGGGTTCAAGATGCCCAGCTCCTTTGCATGCCGTCGAGAGCCTTGCCTTGGTAGTGTAGCCTGTAATCTCTCCCGCCCCTCTGAGAAGACGATCTTCCTAAAGACCATGTTTGGAGTCAGTGGGCTCTGTCTTTTGTTTACTCTTTTGGAGCTTGTGCTCTTGGGCTTGGGAAGATGGTGGCGGACCTGGAAGCAAAAATCTTCTAACTACTTCCCAACTTCGGAGAGCAGAAGAAGACACAAGGAACCAACTGATAACTTCCCAGTGGTGGAATCCAAAGAGCAGTTCCGTGTAGCAGGTGAGAAGGGCACTAATGTCCTCTTTCTTCTTTGCCTGATGTCTCTGTCCTGATAACCCACCTCAGTAGGTCCCTCACCATCTAGGAAGTACAATTCTCACATGTTGCAAAGCAGAAAACCAAGTTCAAGGCAGATGTCTGACCACTACTCCCAACCCAACTTCCATCTCAATCAATCTGATGATTGTCTCCAATGAACTAGGACCAGGGTGCTCAGTCAGTTGTACTTCCCTGTCCTTCCATTGAGATCTCTTCCCACTTAGAAAAAGTCTCAGCTTCTGCTTGATTCTCTACTTTGCAGAATTATGAAGACACCTGGCTCAACTCTGAAGGAAACCCTATTATTGAATCTACTTTCTAACATCAGTGAGCAGGGATTTACCTCCATGACAAATAAGAGGCTGTTGAAGCATCTCTAAGGGCCATGGTAGGTCATGCTGTCTAAAGCATTTCCTTGAAGAATTCCTGCTTGTGTCTTCTCATCAGAATTCTCTGGTGTCAGCATCACAATTTTCATGGGCTTGGTTTCAAAGTCAGCCAGCAGAAACCTCCATAAAACCATGCCTCATCCTTGTCCTGCACAATAAATATTGATTACTGTTGGTGGCATTCTTGTTGCTAGAGAATCCTCCTTCCAGTCTCAGTGACTCTACCTATCTCTCTTTTGTTGATTCACATTCTCTGCTCCCCAAACCTCAAGGTCCTGTGACCCCTGAATATCCCCCTGACTTGCAGCATATGTCATATCCGTAAACTCTGAGCTTCCAAGCATATATATAACTTAGTGTCTTTTAATATATAGATTTATTCAAACATCCAGCCATACCTTTTAGGAACAATAATGTGAATTCAGAGGCTTATGTCCCCTGAACTGCTGAGAACTCTGATTTCTACTCAATTCTGATTCTCTGCTTGATTTATGGCAGCTGCTCCATCGGCTCCAGCATTGCAGCACCTCATATATGGGGCTAAGTCCCTACTTTTTAAATTCATACCCCTCAATGCCACGCAGAAAAGACAGTAGATTTCTACTTCTGATTTCGGGGTAACAGTTAGGGATGTTTACATCAGAGTGTGACTCAGTACAAAGTTTAAAGCAGGTTTCTCTTGAGTCTCTCAGTCATTTATGTCCAAGAGCATTGTAGCCTCCCACATTTTTGCACCTCTCTCCTCAGTCCCTCCTTGCCCTCAAATTCTCAACAGAGCAGTTATCTAGTTTTATTTTCTCTTTCTGAATCCTAAATTATCTCCAAGTAAATTAAGGTGCATCTTTAAGGAAAGATATTTGGTTCCCCAAGAGACACGTTGGCAACAACTAGTAAATAATAATTTTTCTTTCTGCGACACAAGTGTTTCACAAAGAATCTCTTATCTGCTATAGCCAGAGCCCAGCCAACTGACCAAGGATGGAAAAAAGCAAGTGACATCATTCTGAATTCTTCCTTAATAGTGTTGCTTTTTAAACTGCTTTATTAAAATATAGTTCACACACTATATAATTCACCCATTTAAAGTATACAATTTAATGGCTTTTAGAGTTGTACATCCATTGACACAATTTTCAACTCAAAAAAAAAAAAATAACCCTGCAACCCTCAGCTGTTACCTTCGAAACCCCATATCTCCCAAATGTCAGCAACCACTAATGTACTTTCTGTTTCTATCGATTTTCCCATTTTGGGCTTTTCATATAAATGGAATCATACAATATGTGACCTTTTGTGACTGGCTTCTTTCATTTAGCATAATGTTTTTGAGGTTCATTTATGTTGTAGCATAAATCATTACTTCATTCCTTTTTATAGTTGAATATTATTTCTTCTAATAGCTATACTACATTTTATTTATTCATTTTTCAGTTGATGGACATTTGGATGGTTTCCATTTTTTGGCTGTTATGAATGTTGGTGTTATGAACATTCATGTACTAGTTTTTGTGTAAACATATGTTTTCAATTCTCTTAAATAAATACCTAGGAGTGGAATTGCTAGGGCATGTGGTAACTCCTTAACTTTTGGAGGAAGTGCCAGACTGTTCTCCACAGCAGCTGTAGTATTTTACATTCCCAGCAGCAATGTATAAATAGGTTCCAATTTATTCATATCCTCACCGACGCTTGGTATTTCTGGTTTATTTGATTTTTAAATTTCAGCCATCCTACTGGGGTGAAGTAGTATCTTATTGTGGTTTTGACTTGTACTTTCTTAATGACTAATTATATTGAGCAAATCTTTTCATGTACCTATTGGCCATTTGTATATCTTCTTTGGAGAAATGTCTAATCTTTTGCCCACTTTTTAAAATAGGGTTGTTTCTATCTTTGTTGTTGAGTTCTTTATATATTCTGAATACTAGTACCTTATCAGATATAGATTTTCTAAATATTTTTCCCACTCGGTGGGTTGTCTCTCATTTTACTGATAGTGTCCTTTGATGCCCCCCAATTTTTAATTTTGATGAAATCCAATTTATCACTTTTTTCTTTTGTTACTTATAATTTTGGTGCTATACTTAAGAAACACTTGCCTAATCCATTGCCATAAAGATTTGCACATTTCCTTCAAAGAGTTTTACAATTTTAGCTTTACATTTAGGTCTTTGAATTAATTTTTATGGCATGAGAAAATGGTCCAACTTCATTTCTTTGCATGTGGCTATTCAGTTGTCACAGCACATTTGTTGAAAAGCTTATTTTCTTTCATAAAATACGGTTTGGCACCCTTGTTGAAAATCAATTGCTTGTAGATGTATGGCATTATTTATGGATGCTCAGTTCTATTTGTGGAGGAGAGACTGTCTCATGATATGGCTGGGGACCTTAAGCTAGATCCAGCTTGATCCAGGCCAGAACAGATATTGCTTCCCATAAATCTCCTCAAAGAATGTCTGATCAACCCTTCCCTTATGCCCCAGGCACGCTGGTTCCTGAAACAGGCCTTTGCCCTGCCTTGGTTAAGCATGTAAGGCAGTTTCCCCTTGTCTGGGACTGGTCATGCCCTACTGCCCCTATCCATTCTGCTCTGTTCTGTATCATCCTTTAGTAACTGTCACGTGGCATGGAAAGTATCTCTGTCTTCTTGCTTCTGCCCAAGACATGCCTCGTATGTAAGTTCCCTTAATAAACTCTTGATGTAATGCTGGAGTTGTCAGCCTCTTTCTCCAGCTTCTTGGCTCCAGGAAGTTTCCCTAACACTATTTCATTGATGTATATGTCTATCCTTATGCCAATACCACATGTTTTGATTACTGTAGCTTTGTGATAGGTTTGAAATTGGGAAATGTGAGTCCTCCTACTTCATTCTTCTTTTTCAAGACTTTTTAGCTATTTGGAGTCCCCTGAAATTCCATTCGAATAAAATTATGAATTAGGGAGCCTCAGTATTTTCAGTAAAGTAGGACATTCATCTCAGGAATATGGGAGGACTGAAGACATAAGGACCTTAAGGAGACATACGATCTTATTTCTGTCACTTGACACATAGGCAGACATACAGATATGTACTCACATCACAATCATGGCACATAGTAGTAACTGATAAGAGCCCTTCTTCCACCTTAGTCCATGTTAAGACTAAGATTCCTTCTCAATATGGTATTCCATTTTACAAAAGAAATGCATTTCTTAGTTGTATAACTGAAAAATTTAATTTAAAACTAGATATTCTGTGGGACTTTTATCAAAACCCCCAAAATAAATTGCAGAAACCCCTGTCCAATCATTTAATTATACATTCAGTAACTATTCACTGAGCATATTATGGGAAAGGCAGTATCTGATATTGGGACACGAGAATTAAAAATTTCATTCATAAGTAGTCATGGGAATTTTTTTTAAAGCACCTCTGAAACACAAGATCATAAATCCACTGAGGAGAAACAGATAATTCCCTGAAACAAGCAAACATATTGTTTGTTGAAATCCTCAATGAATGTTCCTTGGGATAGCAAAATGGCTGCTGACTTCAAGCTGGGTACCAACAGGCAATGTATCTGTGCTCTGAATCTTAATCACTCCCACTTAAAAAACTTCAATTCCTTTTCACCCACTCTCCCACTCCTATCAGGTCTTTCACAATGTCCTTAACAAGAGCTACAGCTTCAGCTCCACTCTCCAGGCCTTGCTCTCTACCCTGGTCTTGACCTCCTCAGGCAGGAGGATAGAGAACTGCTTCAGCAGTAGCAGCTATAGGATCTGCTCCTTCTCAGCATCTTAGATGACAGCCACTCATAGGATCACTCAGAGCTGGCTTAGAGCATCCCATAGACCAGAGACCTCCTGAGAGTTGAACTACCTAAAACTGGCGGGAAGTCAAAACTGGGGAAGACCATCTAACCCTAGATTCCTTCCCCTAATTTAACCATTAGAACCCCTATCTGCACTGGGGGAGTGTGCCCATCCTGAGAATGGGCTTCTTCTACTGGAGTCTATTTCCTATGCTTGGGAAGAAGAGAGATCAGGGTGGCAAGACGATCCGATAGCTTCCCACTAGCTCATGGGGCTGAACACTTCCTTTCTTGCTCGCATCACCGAACACCAGGAGATTTGGTGGGCTTTGTGGAGGCAATCGGAAATCTTGCTTTTCTAGGAACTCAACTAGACCTTGGAGTTGGAGGCTGAGATTCCTCTCCCTGGAGAATGAGGCTGAACGAAAAAGCGAAAATATCAGAAAGAGCAAGCCTAACTGGCCGGGCGCCTCTTTAGCTCCCTCCAGGCCCAGCTACACAGATCCCTCGGTCCCCCGGCACGCCCTGAACGCTCTCCTGAGTGCCGCTCTCCTAGGACTCTAACACTTAAATTACCAGAGCAACCTTAACCTCATCTCCCAACCTTGAGGACAAACCAAATTAGCACCTCCCTATTTAGCTCCGCCTGAGGCTGCTGCACAGGCGTAGTCACCGCCCTCCCGCACCCTCCCAAAGCCCTGGGTTCCTGGCTTCCTCTCTAGGCTTCCGGGTGCGGTTTCCGCATCTCTGTTGTTGGCCCGAGGAGCAGCCGGGGTCCTGTCATGCCCCGCGGCCAGGCCCGGGGTGGCGCGCGCGGAAACCCTACGGCTCCTGTGCTCGCGCACTGCGGCCCAGCCACGCCGGCGCGGGGAAGGGCTGCTGCCCGGCGGGCACGCACCGGGACCGAAACCCCAGCCCTACCCTCTCCCCTGCCGCAGGAGGCGGCCGCTGCGAGTCCGAAGGCCGCGGGCCTCCCAGGCCCACCCTCAGCCTGCAGGCCGCTCCCGCGCCTCGCGTCAGACCCGATTTGGGCTCTGGGGAAGAGAAACGTCATGGAAGCCGAAGATCTCCAGGAGGAGTTGACCTGCCCCATCTGTCTGGACTATTTCAAGGACCCAGTGTCCATCGAGTGCGGTCACAACTTCTGCCGCGGCTGCCTGAAACAGAATTGGGCACTGGGCGGTGGCTCGTTCCCCTGTCCCGAGTGCCGGCAGCTGTCGTCTTCCGCCTCACTGCGACCCAACTGGGCCTTGGCCCGGCTCGTGGAGAAGACGCGGCGGGGGCGCCAGGGCCCAGTGTCCTCCAGCCTGTGCTGTCGCCACGGGGAGCCACTGCGGCTCTTCTGCGAGGACGACCAGCGGCCCGTGTGTTTGGTGTGTAGGGAGTCCCAGGAGCACCAGGCCCACACTTTGGCGCCCATCGATGAGGCCTTCGAGAGCTACCGGGTGAGCTGGCCGTTAGGGGGCTGCTGGCGTTGCCCAGGAATGTTTACCGTTTACTTAACTTTCATAAAAGACCCTCGAGGTGGCTGCTAGTCTCATTGGAAACATGAGCACCCCTTGAGACTCAAAGAAGTTATGCTACATGGACCTTAGAGCTGGAGTTCAAACTGGGAGTGGGGAGGGTGGTGTAAAGTTCATCACTGTGGAGAATTTTCAAGGGACTATCTCTGGGAACTTTTAGTTTGACAGACATCCTGAAAGGGTGTATACCAGTGCTGTCCAATAGAAATAATGCAAACTACATATGTAATATTTTTCTAGTGGTAAAAAGAACAGGTGATGTTAATTTTTAATAATATTTAACATAATTATCCAAAATATTGTTTAACATTAATAGTTATGAAGAATTATCAATGAGATGGTTTACTTTTTTTTTTAATAGTATGTCTTTAAAACCTGTGTGTACTTCATTTATAGCGCATACCAATTCAGACTGTCCATATTTCAGGTGCTCAAATGGCTAATGGATGTTGTATTGGACAGTGCAGGGCTATCCTATAGATGTCATAGACAACTGATGATTTGGGAAAAGCCTGGCTTGGAATGACGAGGCTAGGTTTTGCTACTAGCTTCCTTCATCAGTGGGAAAATCACTTAATGTTTTAATTGTAGATTATCTGTCCTGTCTCTTTTGTTAAGAAGCTTCAGTTGAATAAATCAGGTTATCTTACTCTGCTCTAGCCACACTGGCCTTCTTGCTTTGGTTTCAAGGCTGTTCTCTCTCTCTACCCACACCTTCCATCCTCTAGATCTTACTCGCTTTTAGCTTGAAGACCTTCCTTGATCATCCTTTCCAGAGTAACCCTACCCCCTTCCATTCCTGATGGTATAACTCCAGTGGTCTCCAACAGAATTGGTATCTAGTAAGTACTGGTTGAATGCATGAATTTAATGATACAAGTTAAAGTGTTTTGTAAACTATAAAACGCTGTACAATTTTATCAGCTAACTACAAACAGGAAACAGATGCAAAGCTGGACAAGGACATATACATTAATTCCTTCATGCAGTAACATTTATTGATGCTACTTTATGCCAGGCATTCTTCTAGAATTGGTCATAAACAAATGAAAGACACGGGTCTTTTCTTGTAGGATACATAAGCATGTAGCCCAGTAATTTAAGTGTGTGAGAGTTATCCAGGTTTGTACCCAGTACACAGAAGGTCTGAGGTTGAAGTCATCAGTGAGGAGAGAGGAATGGCTTCACACAGAAGTTAAACATGAGTTCACTCTTGAAAGGTGAATACAACAATGTAGGGGGAGGATAGTCAAGCCAAGGGAATAACATATTCAGTTTGGCAGCGTGGAATAGCATCTGATATGTAAGAAGACTGGAGGTTGCTTGATATTTCTGTAGTGTAGAGCCCTGGAGAGAAGATGGTGGGAGTTGAGGTTGAAGAGTCAGCGGCCATGTCATGAAGGATCTTGGTCACAACTTTCTCTTTGAGGTAGTGGAGAGTCACTGCAGGATTTTAAGGCAGGGAATAACACCATCAGTTTTTTGTTTAAGAAAGTTCCCTCTGGCACCTGTGTAGATGGAGAAGATCAGTTAGACTGCAGTTGCACCATTTCAAGCAGGAGATAATAAGGGCCTGAATGAGTGCAGGACAGGGAATATAGAGAAGAGGGAATGGGTCCATTATGAGCTGAAGTTAAATGTCTAATTGGACTTGATAGGTGAGGGAGAGAGGAGTCTATGGCGGCAGCCCAGGTTTCTAGTGCTCATTTTGGAACATGTGAAGCGTGAAGTAATTGTGACAGGAAGTCCAAGGAAGAGGGACAGGAGGTAGGGGGCTTTGGAGGCTTCAAACAGTATTTTAGAATTGTTAGCTATCCTTGAAGTCATAGAAGTAAGCAGATGAGAGTCCCCCAGGGAAACCACATAGAGGGTTAAAAAAAAGGAGGTGGGGTGGATAAAGGGAAATTTGGGAAACACTAGTGCTTAATAGCCAACAAAGGAGATTGAAAGGACTCATTAGAGAAATGGAAGGGAAAATACACTTGTGGGTAAGGGCTGAAGCAAATGTAAGTGGATACATATGAGGGGAAACATAGCCCTTAAATCTTCAATCTTCAATAATAATGATAATAATAGCTATCAGTTATTATTTACATACCACCCACAGTTCTAAGCATTTTCTATACAGTAATTCTTTAATTCTTAGAGCAACCCTATTAGATGGATTTTATTATCCCCATTTTGCAGATGAGGCAACTGGTACACAGAGATGTGAGGTTACTTGCCCAAGGTCACAGTTAGGAGGTACCAAAGTTTAAACTGAGGTTCTCTAACTCTTAGTCCATTGTACTTTTCACTGTCATATCTAATCTAGCTGAGAAGACTTCTTGGAAGAGGTAGGATTTCAGGATTAACTAAACTGTCCAACAAGTTGGGGTGACTAGGTGAGAATAACATTGGGATGGCCTGAATGTTACAAGGTTGATTGGATTGGTGTTCAGGAGTCACTTCATTTGGCAGAATTCCCCCGTGTCTGTCCTTCTCTGTACCCTCCTTTGCTTGGTCACTGCTCCATTTATCCATCTCCTCCATTTATCCATCTCCAACTTCATCCGTACCCCCCAGTTAGTTAGAGAAAAGATTAAGTTGCTCTTGGGTGGAGCTACTCTGTTTTCAAGCATCCCATACCCAGTTCATACTCAGATGGGTGGACTGTTTCTTAAAACTTGGGAGTTCCCTATGTCCGAGGAAAACATCCCCATTCTACATTCACATCTGAGCCCTGCAAACAGTGTGCCAGAAGCTTTCTCTCAGGATCTGAACTCCTGAGCACTGCATCCAGAAAACCAGCTTTGATGAATTCCTACCCTACTTCTTTTTCTCTCTTGGGCCACACCAGTGGCTCAGGATATACATTAGGATGACCTGGGAGCTCTTTTAAGAAATACTCAAGACAGTGCCCTCCCCACCCCTCAGGCATTTTGATTCACTTGGTGGGGTCTTTGGCATCGGCAGTGTTTAAAAGCTCTTCTAGGTTATTCTAATGTACAAATAGGATAAAGAACCATGATCTTATATCTTAATATTTTCACAGAGGGATATCTCAAAAAGTTTTTTAGAACATAAGTTGTTTTTAAGAGAATCATCAGTGGTGGGGGAGAAAGAAAGAGAAATAGCTTCATAAACTTCAGGGAGCAGATTGTTCGTGCGGAAAAGGCTTCCAAGCACAGCTCTTCTTATACTCATGCCAATATTTAGTCTGCTGACCCTAGGAGCTAATCCCTCCATTGTTGTTAATTTATTTAATAAATATTTCGAACATCTGTTTTGTGTCAGACACTGTACTACAGTATCAGACATAGCACTAGGGTTATGATGGTGAACAAGACAGATAAAAAGACTGTTTCCGTGGAGCACACAGTCCAGTTGGGTTGGGGTTGAGAGGGAGACAATAGATAGACAAATAAATGAAATAATCACAGATTGTGATATTCTGTGAAAGAAATATTGTGCCATGCCAGACCAGTAACTGGGGCTTTAATAAGGTGAACAGGGTAGCGCTCTTTGAGGAGATGACATTTCAGTTGAGACTTGATGGTTGAGAAAGGAGCCAGCCATCTGAGGAACTGTGGGAAGAGCATTCCAGGCAGTGGACAGCAAATGCAAAGACCCTGAGGCTGGGAAGAACTGGACATATTTTTGGAACTGAAAAAAGGTCTGTGCGCTTGGAGCATCATGAACGAGGGCTAAAGTAGAATGAGATGAGTTGGGAGATGTAGGCAAAAGGTGGGGTTATATCTGGCTATAATAAGATGTTTGAAGTTTTTTGGTTTTGAGGAAAGCTAGTGAAGGATCTTAAGCAGGTTAGTGACATAATTTGATTGGTTTTTGGAAAGATTATTCTGGCTGCTTTGTGGATATCAGATGAGAGAAGGACAAGATTGGAAGCAGGGAAACTAGTCATGGAATTAATAGTTGGCCAGACAAGAGATGATGGAGGCTTGAACTAGAGGGTAGCAGTGGGGACAGTAAGTAGGCTGATTTGATGTCTATTTTAGAGGTAGATCTACCTGCTTGGATTGAATGCAGAGATTACAATGACTGAAATTCATAGAATCTAAGAGCTGGGATTGTATTTAAGAGACCATCTAATCCAGTTGTTTTCATCTTATAGGTAAGGAAATGTGTGAGGCTGGCTTTCTCATAGATGCATAACTAGTTTGTGAAAATCTAGACTGAAACTCATATCTGATTTGAAGTTTAATGTTGTTTGAACTACATGACTACAATTCAGCAAATGTCTTTATTCCATAAGTGTATGTACTTTATTATACTTATGTTTTTATATACATATAATTTTCTGATGTTAAATGAAGAGAAAGTGATTTTTAAAAACTAGCAAGCTTTGAAATGCTAGGTGTTGCCCTCTTGTCACCTCCTGGCAGTTTCTGTTATTGTAGGGGAGTTTTCTAATCTCTCCAAAGTGTTCCCAAATTTAACTCAGGGACCCTTTTTATATCCCAACTGTGGCAGGATTCAGCACAACTTAAGTAGAGTTTTAAATTATAGAACCAACCATACAGGATAATTCATGCATACTGGACTTGTTAAAGGCTTTTAAAGAATTGAAAAATTCTGTTTGAAAGATTATTTAATCTTTTTCATTATTAAGCACAAATGAAAACTTTAAAAATCTTAGTCACATTCAAAGGAGCTGTTCATCTCATTACAAGCCTCACATATACACAAATTTGACAGTGACCAAAAAGTGGTAGTTATATAACTGAACGAAGGAACAAAATTATTTGAGATAGCTTACTGGGTAGCAGGATAGTGTACCTATTTAAGTTAACAACTGGGGGTAAGAAATAGCTTTTATAATGTTGGAAAACATTCTGTTGGAAAGAAAATAGCACAGGTGATTTTGTGATATAAAAATCCCATTATAACCTAATTTTATTTCCCCCAAGATTTTACAATGCAATTTCCAAGCATACGTCAAAGTTGGAAGAATTTGATAATACCAGTATACCCATGTCTAGATTCTTCCATTAATATTTTATTCTATTTGTTTATCACCTGTCTATCCATCTGTCTATATCTTCTCCGCATGCATCAATTCTTATTTCCTGTTGAAGCATTTTAAAATTAATACAGACAGTACACTTCTGCCTATACTTTAGCATGCTTATCATTAACTAGACTTAACATTTGTTTGTGGTATTTTTTGCAGTAACATTAAATACAATTAAATAGACACATTTTAAGTGTACATTTCTTGAGCTTTGACAAACACTTGGGTACTCCAAGCCCTTTTCAAGATAAAGAACATACCCCAGAAAGCTCCTCATGCCCTTTCCCAGTTATTCTCTTCTTTCTTCCCTCACCCAGTACAACCACGGTGCTGATTTTTTTTCCACCACAGATTAGTTTCGTCTATTCCAGAACTTTATAGAAATGTACTCTTCTCTATGGGCCCTTTTGCTCAGTATATTGGTTTTGAAATTCATCCATCAATAGTGTGTTACTTTTTACAGCCAAATAGTATTTCATTATGTGACCATACTGCACATCTTCCTAATAATGGATGCCTGGGCTGTTTCCAGTTTTTGGCTCTTAAAATAAAGCTGCTATGAATATCTCATACAAGTCTTTTTGTAGACACATATCTTAATTTTTCTTGGGTCTAGGAGTAGAAAGGCTGGGCATTAGGATTCATGTATTTTTTTAAAATTAATTAACTTTTTAATGGTGACATTGGTTAACGAAATCCAATGTTTCAGCTGGACGCTTTAACTGTAAGGCATATATATATTTACACTGTGTGTTCACCTCCATAGTTAGATTTCTGTCACACATATTTGACCCCCTTTACACCCTATCCTCTGGTAACCACTAGTCCATTGTCCATGTCCATGAGTCTCTGTTTGTTTGTACTGTTCATTTGTTGCTTTTAGGTGTATATCCCAAATGTAAGTGATATCATGCAATTTTCAGCTTTTTCTGTCTGGCTTATTTCACTTAGCATGATTATCTTGATGTCTACCCATGTTGTCTCAAATGGCAGTATTTCATCTCTTCTTTTGGCTGGCTAATATTTCATTGTGTATATATACCACAGCTTCTTTATCCAGTCATCCATTGTAGGACACTTCGGTTGCTTCCATGTCCTGACCACCGTGAATAATGTTGCTATGAACATTAGTGTGCAAATATCTTTTCGGATATGGGTTTTCAAATCTTTGGGGTAAATACCCAGTACAGGGATTGCTGGATCATATGGTAGATCAATTCTTAGTTTTTTGAAGAACCTCCATACTGTTTTCCATAGTGGCTGTACCAATGTGCAATCCCACGAGCAGCGTATGAGGGTTCCTTTTTCTCTGCATCCTCTCCAACATTTGTTATTACTTGTCCTGTTGATTATAGCTATTCAAACAGGAGTGAGGTAGTATCTCATTGTGGTTTTGATTTGATTTTCCCTAATAGATTGCGATGTTGAGCATCTTTTCAAATATTCGTTGGTCGTTTGTATGTCCTCTAGGGAGAAGTGTCTATTCAGATCTTTTGCCCATTTTTTTGAATGGATAGTTTGTTTTTCTGTTGTTATTGAGTCGTATGAGTTCTTTGTATATTTTGGACATTAGGCCCTTATTGGAGGCATTGCTTGCAAATATATTTTTCCATTCGGATGGTTGTCTCTTTACCTTGTTGATGATTTCTTATTCTGAGCAGAAGCTTTTTAGTTTAATGTAGTCCCATTCATTTATTTTTGCTTTTACTTCCCTTGCTTTTGAGGTCAAATTCATAAAATCCTCTCTTTAAGTCCAAGGTCCTTGAGTTTAGTTCCTATGTTTTCTTCTATGCATCTTATTTTTCAGGTCATAAATTCAGGTCCTTAATCCATTTTGAGTTAGTTTTGGTGTGTGGTGATAGACAGCAGTCTAGTTTCATACTTTTGCAGGTGGCTTTCCAGTTTTCCCAGCACCATTTATTGAAGAGGCTTTCCTTTCTCCACTGTATGTTTTTGGCTTGTTTTGTCCAAAATTAT
>NW_006441386.1:9537376-9560770 GCF_000325575.1 Pteropus alecto
GTATTTAGGGCCCCTACTATGATAATGTTTTGGTCTGTTTTTCCCTTTAGTTCTGTTAGTAATTACTTTATATATTTCAGGGGTCCCTGATTGGGAGCATAGATATTAATAAGTGTTATGTCTTCTTGGTGCATGATTCCCTTTATCATTATGAAGTGTCTCTCAGTATCTTTCTTTACTTTTTTTTTTTATTTTGAAGACTATTTCATCTGATATTAGTACCGCTACTCCCGCTTTTCTCTGAATGCCATTTGCTCGAAATGTCATTTTCCACCTTTTCACTTTGAGTCTATATTTGTCTTTGGAGCTGAGATGTGTCTCCTGGAGGCAGCATATGGTTGGGTTTTGTTTTTTGATCCATTCTGCAACTCTGTGCCTTTTTATTGGTGAGTTCAGTCCATTTACATTTAGGGTGATTATTGAAATATGAGGTCTTCTTACAGCCATTTTATCTTTTTCTTTCTGGTAGCTCAGTGTTTCCATTGCTTCCTTGTCCTTGTGTTTCTGTTGGATTAATGTATGTTTAGTTTTACTCAGACCTTTTTCTAAAGTGGTTGTATCATTTCACAGACCTACCAACATTGTATGAGAGTTCTGGTTGCTCCATATCTTGCCAACTTTGGTATTGTCAGTCTTTTAAATTATCTGACTTTAAGCACTGTCATTTATAAATGATTGAAAGAAAAGTAATACCTATTAGTTTTATTATTCTAGGGAAGAGTTAAAAAATTAATTGTGCTGCTTATTTCCTAGTTCTATTCATTTCTTTTTTTTGTCTTTTAAACTTTTTATTTTGATGTACATCTGGACTCACAGAAAGTCACCCTAGGCCATTCTTCAGCATTTGATAGTTTTAACCAGTTTTTAATTTAAATCTTCTCTTTCTTTGGTGTATGAGAAACCATTTTCCCATAGTTTTTCACCAGCCATTCAGCTTCTTTGTAGGACTTTCATCCTCTGCGTACCCCTTGTAGTTGTTCCCATTTCTAGCCTTGATCCTCCTTTTACTCTGTAGAATCTTACTGGGTGATTTTACTCACACTCATGGCTTCAGCTGCTACCTGTGCTTTAACCCCTAAATCTGCTTCTGCAACTCAGATATCTTTCTTGACTCTTAACTGCTAACTCTATCCACTTGGATGCCCCACAGATATCTCAAACTCAATTTATTCAAGTCAAATTTATTTTCCTTCCTTTTATTTACATATTGTTCATCTTCCTATATTTTCTAATTTGGTAAATAACCTATAGTCTGTTTACTTAAGCCAGAACCCAGGGGCTAAATCTGGACTCCTTCCTGCAGGCATTTGGTCATCAGTTCCTACTGGCTTTCCTCTTGTGTGTGTCTCTAACCTGCCTTCTGTTGCTAAGGTCATGTCTCACATTGTGCTATTAGGTGCTGCCCCTCTACAGCCCACTTTGTTAATGCTGATTGACTCATTTTATTTTTAATAGCTTATTCAGGTTTTTAAATTACAGAAAATGGTATATGCCTCTTGTAGACTTAAAACGAAACAGAAATGTATTAAATTTCTAGTTTTCCCTCTCCTAACTTTTAAGCCATTCTTATTCCCCAGAAATAACCAGTGTTAATAATACTTAGGTATATATCATTCCACGTATTCTTTCTGTTCACCCATACATGCACGCGCACGCGTGCACACACACACACACACACACACACACACAAACACACAAACACACATTCTTTTCAAAACAATTATACAATGCCATTGTTTTACAGCTTAGTTTTATCTTAATATAACATGCCAATATATAGCTACTTGAAATTTATGTAGAGTATCAATATACCATAATTTATTTAATAATTTCTCATTGATAATGAATAATGCAGCAGTTAATACTCCTCTACATATTATTTTTGCTAGTGCTTTGTTGCATAGATTATTAGAAGTAAGATCATACACATTTTAAATTTTGTTAAGTCTTGCCAGTGCCCTTCGAAAAGATAGCAGCTTTTTATTTTTCTACTATTACGGTGCCAGAGGCTTTTTCCCTTGCCGATACTAGGCATTTATTAATCCTCTAACAATTTTTAGTTTTTGCCACCTTAATAGGCAAAGTGTATATAGTGTTAGAACAATTTCAGATCAGAATATTATTCTGAAGACAACCTATGACTGTCTTCATCATTTTCTCAATATTGTTTTCTGTTTGGATTAGGTGACTTTTAGCTCTTGAACAAGGAGGATCCTTAGAGGGATGATTTTTCTCTGATATATGTTTCTGCTGGCAGGATAAACTTCTTGCGACTCAGTGCAGTCTGACAGCCAAGATGAAGAATGCCATGCATTTACAGGACATGGAAAAGAAGAATGCAACAGAGTGGAAGGTAACAGCAGAAGTGGTTGGGCATTTCTTAGCCTTGAGGTTCTTTTAGTCTGAGACTCCTTATGGGGTTTCACTGAGAAGAATTTGTATGATGTCATCGGTTGTCAGACCCCTTGCAGATAAGGTGATAGAACAGGAAGTACATACCTGTCCCTACTGACCTGTGGCTTTGGGTGATGTGAGTTCCATACACTTCATCTCCATATCTACCTCTACTTTAAGGTAGTGCCTCTCTCTTTCCCACATTTTCTTAAGTGTATGCCCTAGGTTGGAGTTGGTTTGGGTCCATGGCATTGTGAAAGTAAATGGACTTTGCTTTCAGAGATCCTAGTCTAGTTGGGAGGCATGATATGTGTACACTCATGTATATCTAAAGATTTAACAAAACTAAACAGTAGGTGTTCTGAGGGGTAAACTAAATAATAAATATGAAAGTGCATTTTAGTTTAAAAAGTACACAAAGAAGGCATTGCTACCAGTAGTAGAGACTCAGATGTTACAAAGACGAATTAATGCTATAAAGACCCGTATAAAGATATCAAGTAAGTATAAATAGAGGGCAGGAGCTTTTCTAGAGGAGGTGATTAGGAGGGAAGGACCATGGACTGTTGGGGAGTCATGTGCAAGGAGTTTAGGAGGAAGGACCAGGCAGAACAAGGACTGAGAAAATCTCATGTGGCTATAGAACAAGATGAAGATTCAGCAATTGAGATTAAGTGCAGAGTTTGCAAAGCTGCACCACTTTCTGGCTGAAGAAGAGCAACTGTTTCTTGAGAGACTGAGAGAAGAAGAAGAAGAGACAAAGAAGAAATGGGATGAGAATACATTAAGGCTCAATCAGATAATCACTTCCTTGAAGGAGCTCATCTTAGAAGTCAAGGAGAAGAACCAGAGCTCCATCCTGGAGTTGCTTCAGGTGAGACAGGCAGGGGAGGGGTTACTAAACATCACTAACTGAACTATCTCTTGTCTTTAGAGCTGAATGTCTTTCCTAGTGAGTGGGTTTAAAAGAAGAAATATTTTCTCTGTCGATAATTGCATTACTACTGTCATACAATTAAAGAGCCAAAGATTTACTATTCAAAAGAAATTAATGTAAAATGTAGGTATGATTCACTTGGTCTCATAGTTTATCTAGGATGTGAAGCACATCTAAGACTTTTCTATTTGTCTTATTTATACATTCATAATTTTTTGTTAAAACAGTAAAACAAAACAAAATCACAAAGTAGATAATTGTATCAACAGTTTTTAGGAGAAATTTATCTTTCTCACTAAATTTTAATCATTACAATCATGGCTTGATATAATTTTGTTCTTAGCCCCAGATTTTGATTAGTATGTTCATGTAAATAATTTTTATACCTAGCAACTTTTAAAAGATTATAATTCTAACTCATTAGCCCTTAAATTTGGGACTTTAGACCAGTTTATTATCATAAGTTAATTTTTACCTTTATATCCTCTGTAGGTAAAGTGCCCTTATAGCTTCTTTCAGTTTTTGGGTGCAGTCCAACTTTTGTGACTGCCTCTTTTTTTCCTCTCACTGAAATAATTTACCTTTGGTCTTAGCGCCCTCAGAATGTCTCTTTTCTCCATCTCATGTGACTAAAAATGAACCATTGAAGGGTGTTCTCAAGAATACCTTCAATCTACTATTACTATTTTCTCATCAGCAGGAGACAACATTCTATTCTACTCTTAAGGAAGATGGAAACATCACCCACTGACCAGTATTTTCAACAAGAAATTGTTAGCTGGGAGTTATGTGGCATCTAGATGTAATGATTTCCAAGAATTGTCTAGAACTTTTACAACTTGCTTGAACAGTGAAGTTCCCATTACATATCCAGTCATATACTCTAGCAGAATCCTTGAAATAACACATTTAAACACTTTTATAAATATAGGTTTAATGTCTAGTCAGAGTCTGAAACCTCAAAGGTACACAGGAGCCAGCAAAGTGCTTACAAAAAAACATATCATCCAACATAAGTGTGAGGTTAGGCAAATGATTAAAGATAGAACTGGATCATAGAATCTCAGAGCCTAAGAGGACATATTTTACTAATTCATTCATTCATTCATCTATACATCCATTCATCTATCCATCCATGTTTTTCATTTATTCCTTCACTTTTAGTCTATAACTCCTTTCCATTCTTCTTAGAAACATTGAAAATGAAAACGTTCATTGTGCTTTAATTTTTTTATTTGCAAAATATACAGTATTGCTTGGGTTTATGTATTTTTAAGTTATGCAGTGAGAGTTCTTGTTGCATTCTCTTTCTTGTTTTTTTCCTTGGGCACTATGTTTTTAAGAGCCACTCTTGTAACTGTATATACATTTAATCCATGTGTCCATTCACCATATTTTGTTGCTTGGTATTAATCTGTCAAGCTACAGTGAAATGATTACTATCTACTCTTATCATTATTATTTTCTTCCTTTTGGGTTTTTGGGTTTGCTTTGTAGCTCTTTCTTCAGTCTCTTGAGTTGGTATGCTTAGCTTATTTATATTCTTTTTTTTTGTTTGCTGATAAATATATTTAAGCTATATTTTCTTTATTTAGTTAAAGCAGTACTTTAACTAAATAAACATATTTAAAAACATGTTTATTTAGTTAAAGTATTGCTTTAACTAAATAAAGAAAATATAGCTTAAAGTATTGCTTTAACTAAATAAACATGTTTAAAAACATTTTAAGTATAACATCCATGGAGAAAATATGTAAATCATAAGCTTGACAGATTGCTACCAAGTGACCCACTCATGTAACCACCACAAAAGTCAAGAAATAGAACACACTGGACATGGTTCCATAGTGTAGCAGTTATCACGTCTGCTTTACACACAGAAGGTCCTGGGTTCGTGCCCCACTGGAGCCATAGTCCATGGTCTATGCCACCCTGAACAAGCCCGATGTCTGATCTCCATAGCTAAGCAGGGTCGGGCCTGGTTCGTACTTGGATGGGAGACCACCTAGGAAGATCAGGTGCTGTAGGCATAAATAATAATAATAAAGGAAGGGAGGGAGGGAGGGAGGAGACAGAGAGAGACAGAGAGACAGAGAGACAGACAGAGAGAAAGAAAGAAATAGAACACAAATAGCATCCCAGAAACCCTCTTCAATGTCCCTTCCCTCCTCAAAATAGTCCCTGTTGAGACTTCTCACACTTTTATTTTGCTTATTTTTGAATAAGAATCTTTATGTCTGGCTTATTTTGCTCAACATTATGTTTGTGAGATTAATTCATGTTGTAGGTAGCAACAGATGTTTGTTTTCATCACTGCATAGCAGTAATTCTCAACCAGTGATTTTGTTCCCCAATGAGCACTGTTTGGAGACATTTTTGATCATCACAACTCAGGGGTGGTTACTACTAGCATCTAGTGTTTAGAAGCTGTGGATGCTGGTAAACATCCTATCATACACAGGACACGCCATTGCTCCTGCTCCCAGCAAACTTTTTCAGCCCAAAATGTTAGTAGTGCTAAGGTTGAAAACTCTGCTGTATAGTATGGCTGTGCCTTGGTGTCTGTGGGAGATTAGTTCCAGGATTCCCCATGGATACCAAAATCCATGGATGTTCAGGTCCCTTATTAAAATGCGTAGGATTTGCATATAACTTATACATATCCTACTGTATACTTCCCCCCCCTCTTTAATCACCCCTGCCACCCCACTTCCACCCCTGGCCTATGGATGTTGCCATTTCCCCTTAAGAACTGGATCTCTGAAGGTGGGGTGTCTGCTCCCACATGCTCGCTGCGTGCACCCGAGGCCGGGCACCTGGCGTACCCGGGGTATGGTCTGTGGCTCCACCTGGGCCCTGAACCCAGGGCCTTCTGAGTGTAAAGCAGATGTGCTAACCACTACACTATGGAGCCACATCCAATACTGTATACTTTAAATTATTTCTAGATTACATATACATATATATAATACATACATAAAATGCAACGTAAATAGTTGTTATTTTGTATTTTTAGGGAATAATGACAGGAAAAAATGTCTGTACATGTTCAGTATAGATGCAATTATGGTAGGCCTAACTACAATTAGCAACAACGTAACATTAAAAAACATCTTTTCTACCTGCAATTGGTTGAATCCATAGAAGGAGAACCCAGTGGAGAGCCAACAGTATTCCATTGTAGCAACATACCAAAACGTATTATTCATTTTACTGTTAGCAAAATTTGGGTTGTTTCTAGTTATTACTGTTAAAAAAAGCAGTTACAAGCATGTTTCTTTTTAGTGCACACATGTATACGTCGCTGTCAGTTATGTACCAATGAAAGCAATTCCTGATCACACTGGTTGTACCAATTTACACTATTGTGAGCAATATATGGGAGATCCAGTTACTGTATATCCTCATCAATACTTAGAATTGTCAGTTATTTCATTTTAACCATCCTAAATGATGTATAATGTTACCTCATACCTTCAATCAGCACCTCTTCTTTCCTCCCGAAAGGTAGATGGCATTTCTTTGATAACTAATGAGATTGAGTACTTTTTCAAATGGTAATTAACCATTTGGATATATTCTTTTAAAAAAAAAAAAAAGCTTTTTTGAAGTATAATAATATTATATAATTCATCCATTTTAAGTGTACAATTGAGCGATTTTTATATTTTTACTGAGTTATGCAGTCCTTACCACAATCCAGTTTTAGAGCATTTCCATAAGATCTCTTTGTGCTTGTTTATAGTTAATCCTGTTCCTAACCCCAGCCTCAAACAACCTACTTTCTGCCTCTGTAAATTTTGCTTTTTTGAATATATCACGTAACCAGAATCATAAAGTCTGTGGGCTTCTGTATAGGGTTCTTTCATTTGGTATAATGTTTCTGAGGTTATGTTAGTTTTGTATTTGCATTCATTTTTTAAATTCTTGAATGGTATACATTGTAGAATACACCACATTTTCTTTATCTTTTCTCCAGTTGATAGCCATTTGGGTGGTTTCTACCTTTTGGCTATTATGAATGGTGCTCCTCTGAACATTTGCCTGCCATTCTTTGTGTCAACATGTTTTCATTTCTCTTGGTAGATAGTAGAAGCAGAATTGCTGGGCTGTATGGTCTATTTATATTTAACTTTTTAAGAAATGAAAACCACAATGAGATACCATCTTACACCTGTTAGAATAGCTATAATCAACAGGACAAGTAATAACAAATGTTGGAGAGGATGCGGAGAAAAAAGAACCCTCATACACTGCTCGTGGGATTGCAAATTGGTACAGCCACTGTGGAAAACAGTATGGAGGTTCCTCAAAAAACTAAGAATTGATCTACCATATGATCCAGCAATCCCTCTACTGGGTATTTACCCCAAAGACTTGTAAACTCATATCTGAAAAGATATTTGCACATCGATGTTCATAGCAGCATTACTCATGGTGGCCAGGACATGGAAGCAACAAAAGTGTCCTATGATAGATGATTGGCTAAAGAAGCTGTGGTACATATATACATAAGAGATGAAATACTGCCATTTGCAACAGCATGGGTGGACCTCAAGATAATCATGCTAAACGAAATAAGCCAGACAGAAAAAGTTGAAAATTACATGAGATCACTTATATATGGGGTATAAACCTAAAAGCAACAAATGAACAGGACAAACAAACAGACTCATGGACATGGACAATGGACTAGTGGTAACCAGAGGGTAGAGGGTGTAGGAGGAGGTTGATGGGGTAAAAGGGGTCAAATATGTGGTGACAGAAAGAAATCTAACTATGGGCGATGAATACACAATACAATATATATATGCCTTACTGTTAAATTGTACACCTGAAACTTAATGGATTTCATTAACCAATGTCACCAAAAACAAAACAAAACAAAACAAAAAACCTGCTAAACTGTTATTCAAAGTGGCTGAACCATTTTAAATTCCCAGCACATCTTCACCAACATTTGTTATTTTCTGTGATTGATAGAGAATAGATGGAAAAGTAGGCGAAAAGCCATGAGAGAGTTAATGTCATAGTGCTAAATTTAGGAGAAAGAATGGGGTTTCAAGAAAGGGATTGATGGACATTGTCAAATAGTACAGAGGGGTCACATGAGAAAAAAGATGACGTTGTGTCAATCGTTGGCTTTGGCAGCATGAGATCATATGTCACATTAACAAAAGCAACTGAGAGAAAAATACCTGCCCACAAGTTGAGTACTAGATCTCAAGAGGAAGGTACATAATTTATTTCTTTCTTCTCTTCACAGGATCCAAAAGATCTGTTGACCAGGTATGAGCTCCTGCTTTCTTATGGGGGCCTGAGTGGAATAGTAAAGATACAGCTTGAGCAGTGGGGAAACAAGGCCTGGGCTCCATTGAGCAATCCAGCCACCCCTTGAGAGGTCTGTGGAGGAGGAATTCTCTTCATTTTTTCAAGGAGGAATGGGAGAGAAATGGTCTGAACTCTGGGCTTGGAAACTTCACATGAGAGTTAGGGGTCTTGGCTGCCCTAGTTATCTCCTAAGAAGAACAGCCTTCTGTACTTTTTTTTAGGAGTGAGGACCAGAATATGGACTATACCCTTGAAGTTCTAAAGGTGAATACCGTGTGCCGTATACCGTTGATGAAGGAAATGCTGAAGCTATTCCAAGGTAAGCAGAATTTCTAGGAGTTGGAGCTCCCTAGAAGTCTTTTAAATAAGAAATCTGGAAAGGAAAGAGGAAACAGAGCATGTAGATAACAGGAGTGTCAGGAAAAGTGGTAACGACTTAGGAATAGATATATGTTTCATTAAAAAAAATTTTATTTAACACACACTGTGTGTTATAAAGTACTAGTAATTCAAAAAGAAAAAGATCTATTCCTTCTAAGAATTCATAAACAAGTTGGATAGACATATCAGTTACTGTAAAGTGGGATTCAGTGTTTATCAGTGGTACGAATAAAATATTACAGACGTACAGAGGGAGAGCTCTATTTGAGGTGAAGTAGGGAAGTTTTCATGGCAGAGATGACAGTTGTTCTGGGATTTAGGGATGAGTGGGAGTTTGCCAAGTGGAAAAAGAGGGTGTACTCTTCTAAGCAGAGGCAACAGCATGAGCTAAGGTGTGGAGAAAATGGAGCAGAGGGTATCCAGTGTGACTAAACCATAAGGTGCATTGTGGGGAAAAGTTAGAACTGAGGTTGAGAAGATGAGTGTAGGAAAAACTGAAGATAAACTTATTGAATCTTCAGAGAAGTACCAATGCACGTACATGTTGTAAAAGCTATGCAGACAGTTCTCACATACACATCCCTGATTAAGAACCATGTTGTGAATGTTCTCTTCCAGCTAAAATGAAGTAACAGGGACTGGATTTACTCTTTGCCTGAAATTCAGTTAGTTAAAAACAAAACAAAACAGACAAAACAAAACAATACTAGAAAGAAAAGTTTTCAGAATGCTGGGCATTAGGCAGTGAAGGACAATGATCCCTGAGCATTGTGAAACAGATGAGGTGAGCCCTATGATTGTTTCGGCCTATATCCTTGAGAGAGTTTTCAGGCCATCTCAGGAAGGATTAGCAGAGGTGGAGCCAGGTAGACTCCATGGGTTGAAGAATGGAATTGAGAGTCCAGGGAGAACAAAAAAGTGACAATTTGCAGAGTATTGGACAGTATTGGAAAGGAGAAGACTGTATATATAGAGAGAGCTCTGATGATCTGCAGAGGCACCCTCTGAGTTTTCAGCAGAGTACCAATCAGCACATGCTTGTAAACTACCCAAGGTTGAGGAAGCAGATTTCTAAAATGATTAGAAGGAACAGTTTGTGGTGCTCATACAGGGCTGGGAACAGTGCTTGTACCTACAAGCCAGACTGGAAAACTCTTAATTCATGGGGCACTGGATAGAGTAAATCTTGCCTCATTAGTGAGCAGTAATTAGCCCTTTGCTGAACACTGCTTTGGACCTAACTTACAAATCATGAAAGCAAGACCCCCAAATGATCAAATTATTTCCAAGTAACTGCATCCCAGCACAAGCTCAAGAAGATCGATTGGGATTTTAAAAAATAAGTATGTACCCAACCACGTAAATTCACAATGCCTGGCATCCAATCAGCGATTACCAGGCATGCAAAAAGATAGGAAAATGTGACCCATAACGAGAATAATCAATCTAAACTGACCCAGGATTGATCAGGATGTTACAATAAGCATAGGACAATAATATTTTTATAACTGTTCCATAATAGGCATATAGAGATAAGGAAGATATATAAAAAATCCCAGATCAAATTTCTAGAGATGAAAACTACAGTGACAGAGATGAAGAATACTGGTTGGAATTAATAGGTGGTGATTAGACATTAGTGAAGTTGAAAATGAAGCACTGGAAACTGCAAAAGGAAATGCACAGAGGAAACAAAAACAAAAAATGATGCCTTAGTGAGCTGTGGGACAACTTCATATAGCCTTATATATGCTAATTGGGGTCCCTGAAGGAGAGGAGTGGGATGGGATGAGACAAAAAATATTTGAAGAAATAATGGCCAAAATTTTCACAATTTGTTGAAAACTATAAGTACACAGATTGGATAAACCCAATAAACCTTAAGCCCAAGAAATATGAAAACTACACCAAAACCAGTGATAATCATGTGAGCCAATTCCTTATATTCTCTTTCTCTATGTATACATTCATAGTCTGTTTTTTTCTGTTTCTCCTGGGAACCCTGACTAATGAATGTTTAAATACACAACACCATGGAGTTTGTAACATTTACAAGTAAAATATACAAGAACAATAGCATGAATGTTGGGAGGGGAGAGATGGAAGTATACTATATAGTTCTTATATGTGAAATGGTGTAACATCACTTGAAAGGTAGACTTAGTTTAAGATGTATACTATAAGCTTCACAGCAACCACTAAAATAAAACAGTTATAGCTAATAAGCCAACAAAAGAGATAAAGTGGAATAATAAAAAATGTTTGATTAATCAAAAAGAAGGCAGAAAAAGGAAAAGAATAGAAAACATGTAACGATGATAGATACAAACCAAATTATATTAATAATCATATTAAACGTAAATGGTCTGAATATCCTAATCAAAAGATGGAGATTAATTGGATTGGATAAAACAAGTCTCAGCTATATATGTGGCAAGAAACACATTAAATATAAAGATTCATGTATGTTAAAAGTAAAACAATGGAAAAAGATATACCATGCTAACATTCGTCAAAAGAAATCTGGAGTGGCTATTTTCATATCAAAGTAGATTTCAGAGCAAATATTACCAGAGATAAAGAAGGTCATTTTCTGATAAGTGGGGTCAATTCATCAGGAGGACATAACAGTTCTAAACATTTGTATATCTAACAATAGCTTTAAAATACATTAAGCAAAACTAATAGAGCTGCAAGGAGAAAAAGACAAATCTACAATTATAGCTGGAGTTTTCAGTACTTTTTCAATTTTTAGAATAAGTAGGCAGAAAACAGCAAGGATATATTAGTAGGCTTGGAGAACACTAGCAGCCAACTTGACCTCACTGTAGAACACCCAACAACAGAAGAATACACATTCTTTTTAAATGTATGTGGAATGTTTTACTAGATAAACCAAGGTAGCCCATAAAACAAATCTCATTAAATTCAGAAGGATTCAAGTTATACAAAGTATGTTTTCTGACCATAATGCATTTAAGTTAGCTATTAGTAATAAAATATCCTTGGATGATCCCCCAAATGTTAGGCAGCTAAATAATACACTTCTCAATAATTCACAAATTAAAGGAGAAATCAAAAGGGAAATAGAAAGTACCTCGAATTGAATGACAAGGAAAACACAACACATCAGAAATGGTGGGATGCAGCTAAAGCAGTACTTATGGAAAAATTTATAGCACTACCCTATATTAAGAAAGAAGAAAGTTCTCACATCAGTGATCAGTTTCTACCTTAAGACACTGGAAAAAGGAACAAATAAAGCCCAGAGTAAACAAAATAATGGACATAGAAATCACTGCAATACAATACAGGAAAACAGAAAAAATAATGAAACCAAAAGGCCTTTTTTTCAGATTATTGATTTTGTTGATATACCTTTAACCAGAATGACTAGAAAAAAAAAGACACACATTACTGAGACCAGAGGGCAACTGAGTCTGGGGCTTGTGCTGCCTGTGCCACTCAGCCAATAGACTGATGCAGGAGTTGGGACATTTAGAATAAGCGTTTATCGTCAGAGTACTGGTGACCTGAGAAGGCAGCAGATTAACACCTTAAAAACTGCCTTGCCTTCTCGGTCCAGCTTAGGGTACTTAAGGGAAAATCAAGACATTATTCTAGGGACTACAAGATGGTTCTGGGGGGAATCTATTATGCTTCACAGAGTTGTTCCTCTGGCAACGTGGTCTTCTGGTGGCTTTAGCGACCCTGAACAAAGATGAGAATAGTCTGGAAAGAATGCTAAACCAGAAGGATTGTGGTCAGGAAGCATAATGGCATTAATCATAAGTTTCAGGGCAACTTTTTATGGCAGGGAATGTTCCAACCTCTGAGTCAAGCTGCTGGGGGCAGTCTATTGTTAAACTATAGGACAAGGGAACGTGAAGCTGGAGACTCTAAGGCCTTTACTGCGGAGGTCTCAACCGGGCCCTTCTTCATTACTAACATCAAGAAAGAGAGGCGACATCACTACATATTCTACAGATGATGGTAGGATAATAAGGGAATATTATGAGCAACTTTATGCTGATAAATTCAACAGCATAGGTGAAATGGACAAAGTCCTTACAAGATACAAATGACCAAAACTTACTCAAGAAAAAATAGATAACCGGAATAACCTCATTTCTTTTAAAGATTGGTGTTGTAGTTAAAAACCTTCCTAAATGGTTTTACTGGTGAACTCACCAAATATTTAAGAAATAAGTATCTATTCTATATGAATTCTTACAAAAAAATTGAAGAGGAAAGAATATTTCCTAATTTATTCTATGAGGCCTACATTACCATGATACCAAAGTCAAAGACATTACAAGAGTAAAGAACTTCCTATTGGTGTAGATTAATGTTCCCCATGAACATAGAATAGTTCTAAAGAGAATTTTAACATATTGAATCTAACATTAAAAGGTTAATACATCACAATCAAATGGGATTTATCCAAGAAAAGCAGGGTTGGTTTAACATTTGAAAAGTAATCGTCATTCACCACATTAGCGAACCAAAAAGAAAACTATGATCACCTCAGTTGATGCGTAAAAAACATTGTCAAAACCTAATATCCATTCCTGATTGAAAAACAAGACAAACTAGAGAGACGTGGACAGTCTGAGAGGAAAGAGAATTTGGAGGCAGGGAGACCAAGGAAGATGTTACAGACAGAGTTAAAGTGAGAGATTCTGAAGGTCCAAGTGAAGACAGTGGCAACGGGAGTGGAGAGGAGGAAAAGAACCTGATAATTCAGGGGTAGAGTGGATAGAACTTGGTGGCTAATTAGTTATCAAAGGTCAGAGGGAGAAAAGAGTCAAGTAACCTCAAGATTTCAGAGTGTGAATGTTTAGGGAGAGTTAATGCTCTATACCTTAAAGAATAAAGAGGACAATGATGTCTGCGTTTGAGGGGGGATCAGTACAAAGATGGTGGAAGGGGACTTAGGATAATGAGTTCCATTTTGAGTTATCTGTTGGGGGCTTGTGGAGATGCCCAGAGAACACCTGGAACCAGTGAAGAGAAACCTTGTTAATGATGATGTCGTGTACCTGTACGAAGAACCAACCTTGGGCTAGTTCTGATTCAGCAAGTCAAAATTTGTTAATGTTTCTCCAAATTTTGTGCTGATTGTGACTTAGGGCCATGAAATAATGAGCTCCCCATTTTCTAGGTATTAGTCTTTTAGAGCAGAAAGGAAATGAGGATTTCAGGTTGCTACAGGTCATAACATAGCCACTAGGCCCACTGAGTGAGCATCAGTAGAGAGGCAGTGAGGAGTCTCATCTCTGATAGTACTGGTTAGGAGGTGAAGGATGGAACTGAAGTTGGAAAAGATGGGCATTTCTGGAGGAGGGTTGGTGGTAAGCCGTTGCATTATTTATCTTAGCTCTCATTTTCTTTGCAGTGGTTGTCAGTCCAGCTATAGACACAGCTCATCCCAAACTTATCTTCTCCCAGGAAGGGAGGTACGTGAAAAATGGAGCATCAGCCAGTTCTTGGCCGTTATTTTCTACAGCGTGGAACTACTTTACTGGATGGAAGAATCCTCAGCAGAACACTCATGTTTTGGAGAAATTTCAGCACTTACCCTGTGTTTTAGGAAAAAACGTTTTCACTTCAGGGAAACATTACTGGGAAGTTGAGAGCCGAGATAGCCTGGAGATTGCGGTGGGGGTGTGTCGAGAAGACATCATGGGGATTGCTAGTAGTTCAGAAATGTGCCCCAATGAGGGCATCTGGGCTATTTGTTGGAGTTCTGCTGGCTATCGGCCCCTAACAGGCTCTTCCGTAAGTTCTATCAGGCAAGAGCCAGCTCTTCACCGGGTGGGAGTTTTCCTAGATCATGGGGCTGGGGATATCTCATTCTACAGTGCTGTGGATGGAGTGCACCTGCACACTTTTTCTTGTCCTTTAGTCTCACGTCTCCGGCCATTTTTTTGGTTGAGCCCATTAGCATCTTTAGTCATCCCACCAGTGACTGGTGGGAAATGAGCTGTTCTTTCCCTGACCAAGAATACCTCCCTGTATCTCAGTCTGGGGACATCCATCCCTTGGCCCTCTTCTTTCACTTCATGGATATTGATCCTTGATAGTACAGCAGTTCTATCCATTCATTTTTAATTCATGTTTTGTTCAGCTCCCTGTATGTCCTGTGCATAGACAGATATGGCAGACACTGTTGGTTGCCTTTCTAGTAGCCACTTATTCCACCTCTCTCCTCTTCTGGTGTGCACCCACCATGTACTTCAGGAGGAGCAGTCCCATGTGAGGTAATTCTGGCCAGTGAGATAGGATGGGAAATTTTCCAAGGTGAGGAAACTTTCTGGGGAAAGTTTCTGTAGCTGCTAAAACAATGTTTGAGAAGACACATCCCCTCTTCTGATGTTAGCAGCTGTATTGGAACTGAGGAGAGTCAGTAACAGTGAGAAGGAAGAAGAAACATGATCTTTGTTGGCATTGTCAAACTTGGAATTTCCAAAGTCTCAACCTTGTTATATTGAGATTATTGCTCCATTATTATAAAAGGCAGTTTCAGTTGCATTTTGGTTACTTGCAGTCCGAAGTATCCTAACTGGTACTCTAGGCACATAGCATGGATAGCTCACAGTTTTGGCTTATTTCATTTTTTCTGAAACTCAACAGATTCATAGAATCCCTTTCTACTCAGTCATGTAATTCCTCTTTCCAGTAAGTACTGATATCCCTTGGTTTTCTGGATCAGAAAATTGAGGCAGTGTTCCCGTACTTTGCCCATGCTGTTACTTCTCTTCATCTGACCGTGTCTCAGCCTCAAGCATTTGTTATGCTATCCATTTCTCAAATTCATATATTGTATATGCAAATTTATTAATGTCATATTGAAAATGTTAAAAAACCAAGTATTTACACTGTGCTGGTCTTTTTACATAATGTTCTCCTATGACTCTTCTAAAAGCTCAGTGAGATGGAAATTAAAATCCTATTTTTTCAAATGAGAAAACAAACTTTTAGAATAACTCACTCAGTGTTGCTTAGCTGGCAGTGGAAGTGTTGGGATTAATCCAGATCTGTCTGAGATGAAAGCCTACATGCTTTCCTTCTCTACATTTACTTGTAAGCGTTTATTGAATGCAGATTGTGGTTCAGCATCATCTTTGTTTCTTATTTTCTCATGTATTTTTATCTGGTATGTGTGTTTTTCTCACTTTACCTTTCTGCCCTAGATTGTACACACTCTGAGGATTGTGAAAGTTACTGGATAGTTATTTTTTAAATAATGATCGTTTCTCTCGTTTAAAGTTGTGTACTTATTGTAGAAAACTTGGAATATATGAAAAATGTAAAGAAAATTAAAGTCACCAGTGATTCCACCATTACTGACATTTTAATGTGTTTCTTCCCAGACTTTCAGTAGATTTCCTGGCAGTGATTTAACAAGGCTTCTTTCAAAGCTTCCAGCACCCTTCCTAACCCCTATCCCAGCCCACTGGCTTTTCTTCCTGTTCTGCCTGTGCAACTCCGTTATTCAGTGATTTCTGCTGAGTTCTCCTTAACTCTCCAAGATACTTGCTCTTATGAGTTAAATATGTCCTCCGAAAAGATGTGTTGAAGTCCTACCTGTGAATATGACCTTATTTGGAAATTAAGATGAGGTCGTCAGGGTGGGTCTAATCCAATGTGATTGGTATCCTTATAATAAGAGTGAAGTTTGTACATACATGTGGAAATGCCGTGTGAAGATACAGAGGGAAGATGGCTCTGGGAGAGATTGGAATTATGCACAAGGGAAGGAATGCCTGGAGCTGTTAGAAGCTGGGAAAGGCAAAGAAGAATTCTCCCTAGAAACTTCCAAGAGAACATGGGCTTGCCAAAACCTTGATTTCAGATGTGTGGCCTCCAGAACTGTGAGACAATTCTTTTGTTTTAAACCACTCCGTTTGTGGTACTTTTTTATGGCAACCCGAGGAAATTAGTAGATCCCATCAGGACTTCCTCTAGTACCTGCCTTGTTAATATCTGGTCCTTGGGAAGCTTATCCCGCTTTATACTACTGTAGGGGAGCTAAAACTTTACCCATCTTAGGTTTTTATCTGGGACTCAATGAAAAGATTAACAAGAGAAAAACAGGTTATTAACATGTGCATCATACATCATGCAGGAGAAATCTAAAATGAAGAGTAACTCAAAATGGTGGCTTAAGAATTCTGGTTCACACAGTATCTTCAATAAAGAAAACTAAATTTTTGAAGAAATGATAGGACAAAGAAAAGGAATTTTAGGCTTCCAAGGGTGGCTGACTGTGGGAAGATAAATATATATGAGGAAATGGGGTAATGTTTGTTTGCAGATTCTTTTGGTGCTATGCCTGGGCTAAGAGTCTCACTCTAATAAAAGGAGAATTTATAGCCTGCTTTTAGGCAAAAAAGGGGGAGCTTTTTCTGGTTTTATTGTTAATTGCTTTTAGCTCAAAATAATTTTTATGTCAAAGCGGCATATCTTGGGGTGACACATTCTGATCTGTTTACTACTTAGTGCAAATGCATCTTTTACTGAGAGATTTATTTTCTGTTACTTTACCTATCTTATTAACAATTCTTTGCCTTTTTTTTTTCGAGTCTTGAGATTGGTCTCTCTTATCACCTCAGGTATGGCATGGGACCCAAGTGTTACGATTACTGAAAATCAAACTCTTTCGAAGCTTCTGATGCATCGACAGGGTTGAGAATAAATTTGTAATAGTTTTCAATTTTACTTAGGGATTTCTCTGAGTTTTTACTATGTTAATGTGTTACATGACTCATTGGGAGGGGCATTTGTTACGCAGCCTTTCTCAAGTGTATTTCACCACAGAAACTTTAGCTTGAGGAACAACAATTAAAACTCAGAAGACAATTTACAGTGACTTTATCCTCCATTTTCTCCGGGTGACTTTGACCATCTCAGATTTCAATCTAAACTTTATCACTCAGCCTCCGAAGTTGGTAGGTACATACATTGGTGCTATAAGCTACCCACACTGCGTGACCCTGGATAAGGCTCAGCTAACATCTTTTTCCCCTGGAGACAAAGGTTTTGTTATGGAAAACACTGGGCTCATTTTCCATCGATTTTTATTTCTCCCCTTGCCAGTGCCATGAGGGGTTCTTTCTCAACTTTTCACTCTATTTGGTGGCATTTCTGGAGGTAAAACCCATGAATATGTGCCACGCTCTCTAATCCTGCAGTGTCCAGAAGTTTTTCAAGCTAACCCACATTCAACCTCCAGCAGTTCATCAAATCTACCATTTAAGTATCCTACCAGTTTATGGCTCTGGTAGATTCTGCTTTAGGTAGGCATGTCTCAGCTAAAACTCTAGATTTGCTTGTCTATCTAGATTTGGTGGTGACAATTTGCCATACAACCTCAGTTCTTTGGTAGGTCCAAGAAAGTCCATTGATTTTCAGTTTTCTCATTTTTTTTTCTTTAAGGATATGAGTTATGATTTACAAATTTTTTACATGTTAGAGCTGAAACTGGAAGTGTTCTATCAATATTTAAAAAGATTTATTGTAGACCTCTGAAATGGTTAATTGTGTGTGTCAATATGAGTGAAGTAAGGGATGCCCAGATAGCTGGTAAAACATTTCTGGGTGCGTCTCTGAGGATGTTTCTAGACTAGATTAATTTTTGAATCAATAGACTGAGTAAAGAAGATCACTCACACCGATGTGTGTAGACATCATCCAATCAGTTGAGAGCCCGAATAGAACAAAAAGAGAGATGAGGGCAAATAATTTCTCTGCTTGAGCTGGGACATCCATCTTCTGCCATTGGACATCAGTGCTGCTGGTTCTCTAGCTTTCAGACTTGGACTGACACTTATACCATTGATCCCTTGGTTCTTGGGCCTTTCGACCCTAGCTGGAACTTACACCTGTAGTTCTCAGGCCTTTGGACTCAGACTGAATTACACCACCATCTTTCCTGGTTCTCCACCTTGCAGACAGAAGATTATGGGACTTCTTGGCTTCCATGATCATGTGAGCCAATGGCCGATGATCCATCCTATTTGTTCTGTTTTTCAGAAGAACCCTGACTAATATAATCTCATAGAGTTGGGTCTTACTTTTTAATTTTTTAAATCCAGTTTGTCAATTCTTAATTTATTCTTAAATCATCTACCTTTAAAGTTATTGTTTGTATAGTTGGATACAAACAATAGCTGTTTTCTATTAGTTTCACTTCTACATTTCTTTTTTCTCTTTTTCTACCTTCTCTAGTTTTATTGAGCATGTTAAAAATTTTTTTATCTCTATTTATTACTTATATATTTTTAAAAACTTTTTATAGTCATTGCCATAGGGTTTACAATGTACATTTTGAAAAAATCTGAGTCTGCCTTCAAATAATGTCACTTAATGTGTGGTGAGAGGCTTTATAACAGTTTGACCTTGATTCCTAGTCCTTGCTCCATTGGTGTCACACATTTCACTTTTACATAGGCAATAAACACCCAATACATTGTTACTATTAATACTTTAAACATCTGGTATGTTGAAAGTGTAAGGGGGTCTGAAATGACACACACAAAAGAAGAGACACAATGAAGAAACCCAGGTAACTAAAGTCTTATAAGAGGTTTTGGAAATATACTTGTCATAAAATACCCAAGATGACTTATAATTTAGAGCTATAGATTACATTCAAGAAGCCAAGAGAGACTCAGGAAAGACTGAGAAATCATAGCTCCTTTGGAGTCTGGATGCTGAGAGTCCAGCTTTCAATTCTCGGTGACCTTCAGTTCTTCTGGCCTAAAAGGAAGAATGCAGGAGATAGGTGATTCTGAAGTGGAAAAGATTTTCCACATAGTCAAAGGGATCACTGTCCTCTGAATATTTGAAAGTACAGCTTATTTGTTTTTCTTCACAGTTTTACCATTATTGGTGTCATGGTGCAGACCTTCAGAATGCCTGTTGGCAGATTTCCCATTCTAAGTTTCTCATTTAGCATGACACACACACACCTTTTTTAGGTCTTGCTTCTTCATCCAGTGTAAAAATCTGGTTTTTAATTGAAATGTTCAGTCCATTTACACTTAATGATATTATTTAATTGAGTTTAAATCTGCTAACTTTTAAAAATTGCCCTTTCTACCTACCTCAAGAAACAAGAAAAATCTCAAATAATCTAACCTTACACCTAAAAGAACTAGAAACAAAAACAAAAACAAACAAAAAAACAGAACCCAAAGTGAATAGAAGGAAGGAAATAATAAAGATCAGAACGGAAATAAAATAGAGTCTTAAAAGCCATAGAAAAGTTCAATGAAACAAAGAGCCGGTTCTTTGAAAAAGATAAAATAGATATAACCTTTTACCCAAACTCATCCAGAAAAAAAAAAAAAGAGGACCCAAATAACTAAAATCAGAAATGAAAGGAGCTGTGACAACTAAAAATACTATGAACACTTACATGCCAACAGATTGGACAATCTGAAGAAATGGCTAAATTCCTAGAAACGATCTTCCAAAACTGAATTGAGAAGAAACAAAATCTGAGCAGACTGATAATGACTAATGAAATCAAATCAGTAATTAAAAAAACTCCTAAAAACAAAAGTCCTGGACCAGAGAGCTTCACGGGCGAATTTACAGTCAAAAAAGGATTAACACCTATCCTCAAAATATTCCAAAAAATTCAAGCACAGGGAAGGCTCCCAACCTCATTTTACTCACTGCACAAACTCACTATTTTGTGTGTCATATTGAACACCTCTGCATTACCCTGAGTCCAGAGCCAGACAAAAGACATTGCCCCCCACAAAAGGAAACTATATAAGTCAATGTCCCTGATGAACATACATGTAAAAACTCTCAACATCATATTAGCAAACCGAATTCAGCGTTACATTAAAAAGATCATACACCATGATCAAGTTGGATTTATTCCTGGGATGCAAGTTTGGTTCAGTATCTGCAAATCAATATGATATACCACATTAACAAAATGAAGGATAAAAATCATATGATCATATCAATAGATGCAGAAAAAAGCATTTTGCAAAATCCAGCATCTATTTATGAGAAAAACTCTCAGCAAAGTTGGAATAGAAGGAACATACCTCAACATAATAAAGGCCGTGTATGACAAACACACAGCTAACATATTCTGTGAGGAAAAGCTAAAAGAATTTTCCTTAAGATCAGGAACAAAACAAGGATGTCCATTTTCACCACTTCTTTTCAACATAGTATTCAAAGTCCTAGCCACCATAGTTAGACAAGAAAAAGAAATAAGAAATCATTCAAATTGGAAAGAGAGAAGTAAAACTCATTATTTGCTGATGACATGATACTATATAGAGAACCCTAAAGATTCCACCAGAAAACTATTAGAACTGATAAATTCAGTAAAGTAGCAGGATACATAATATCCAGAAATTGGCTGCATTTTTGTGCACCAATAATGAACTGTCTGAAAGAGTAATGAAGAAAACAACTCCATTTACAATTGCATCAAAAATTAAAATATCGATCTTTGGAAACATGGCGGAGTGAGAGATGTCCCCAATTACCTCAACCTTGAAACAACAATAAGCTTAACATCTGAAACTCAACAAAAAAACACCTAAACTGCACGCCAGCATGTCTGAGCGTGGGATCTGTGCATAAGAGCTACCACAGGTCAAACTCTGGGTGTCAGGCAGAGGACTGGGAGAAATAAAGAAGCTGCCTCTTGCAACCTCTGGAGCTCCCTGTGGCCGGCAGCAGAATCCAGTCATCAGGGAAGAGAGAAGATAAGCGGATGGCAGAAAAACAACAGTTGATTTATACCGGCAGTGGTTGCAAAACCAAAGCTGAGCCGCAGACCATAACACCCAGCCCTGAGGGCCCCTCCCCGCATAATCTCTGAAACCAAACACCACGGAGCCCCAGGGAAATCTGAGCTAATGCTACTGAAACTGTCACTAACTCTGACAGGGACTGAGACTGAGGGTAGCGAGCATGGTTAAACATCTACAAGGGAAAAAAAAGGCATTATAAAGGTTTTATATAAAGCAGGGATCCAAGAGGCTTAGATGCCACCTACTGGGAACTGAAAGAACAGGCTAAAGAGAGACCTTTATATAATAAATCTTCTTTCTAGAAAAACAGCAGAATACACTTCCATTAATGCCCAGGCAAAGAAATCATCCATTAAACACCATGAACAACCATAGCAAGCTTGGGAAATAGAGTCGATCAATGGAGGAAAGGATCACTGATATCGAAGACAGAAATCTAAAAATAAATCAGAAAGAAAGAAAACCCAAAGAATGAAAAATAATGAAAGAGAAATACAAGAACTAGCTGACACCATCAGGAGAGGAAACATAAAAATAATGGGCATTCTCGAAGGCAAGGAAAAGGAGCAGGGACTAGAAAGCATTTTCAGATAAATAGTTTATGAGACTATCCCAAATCCAAGGAATGAGCTGGAGCTTGAAATTCAAGAAGTCAGCAGAACATCCAATTACCTCAACCCGAAAAGGCCTTTGCCAAGACACATTGTATTAACATTATCAAAAATCAACAACAAAGACAGAATCCTCAGGGCAGCCAGAGAGAAGAGAATGGTAACTTATAAAGGGAAATCCATTACACAAACTTATAAGCCAGAAAGGAATGGAATCAAATATTTAAACTATTAAGTGAAAGGAGCTACCAGTCTAGAATAATGTATCTAGCCAAGCTCTCCTTTGGATCTGAAGGAGAAATTAAGACCTTTCCAGACATACAAAATTTGAGGGAATTCTCCACTACGAGGCCTGCACTACAGGAAATAATGAAAGGGAAAAGCTCACCTAAAACAAAATGACAACAACAAAGAAAACGTAATTAGGAGTAAAGTGACTATCAGGCATATAGAAGCAGAAGAGTGCAACCCTTACTAAAAACAGGGCATTATAAGCTTAAGTAATAAGAGAATTATTAAAACAAGATAGTAATGAACATTCAGCATACATAGGGACAAATTGAAATAACAATGACTGAAAAGAGGGGATTCAAACACCCAAATTTGCAAAGGGGAATGGAGATAAGGCACATGTAGAAGAAAAAGAACGATTGTATATATATAACTATCCTTTACATATTCGTAATGGTAACTACACACAGAAGATTCAGAACTGAAGTATATAACATAAAACAAAATGAACCACAGGCAAAACCCACAAACGCCAACCAAAATAAAGAAAACAGAAACAAAAGGACAAGGAAGCAATGGAAACACTGAGCTACCAGAAAGCAGAAATCTAAAAATAAATCAGAAAACCTCATATTTCAATAATCACCCTAAATGTAAATGGACTGAACTCACCAATCATAAGGCACAGAGTTGCAGAATGGATCAAAAAACA
>NW_006441386.1:9563234-9577363 GCF_000325575.1 Pteropus alecto
AAAAATATTTGCAAGCAATGCTTCCGATAAGGGCCTAATATCGAAAATATACAAAGAACTGATACAACTCAATAACAACAACAAAAAAACAAACGGTCCAATCAAAAAATGGACAGAGGACCTGACCAGCCACTTCTCCCTGGAGGACATACAAATGGCCAACAAATATACGAAAAGATGCTCAACATCTAGCTATTAGGGAAATGCCAATTAAAACCACAATAAGATACCATCTCACACCCGTTGGAATAGCTATAATCAACAGGACAAGTAATAACAAATGTTGGAGAGGATGTGGAGAAAAAGGAACCCTCATGCACTGCCTGTGGGACTGCAAATTGGTATAGCCACTATGGAAAACAGCATGAAGATTCCTCAAAAATCTAATAATTGATCTACCATATATGATTCAGCAATCCCTCTACTGGGTATTTACCCCAAAGATTTGAAAACCCATATCCGAAAAGATATTTGCACACCGACATTCATAGCAGCATTATTCTCGGTGGCCAGGCCATGGAAGCAACTGAATTGTCGTACAATAGATGATTGGCTAGAGAAACTGTGGTACATATATACAATGGAATATTACTCAGCCATAAGAAGAGATGAAATACTGCCATTTGCGTGCATGGATGGATTTTGAGATAATCATGCTAAGCGAAATAAGCCAGACAGAAAAAATTGAAAATCAGATGATATCACTTATATGTGGGATATAAACCTAAAAGCAATAAATGAATAAACAAACAGAGACTCATGGACATGGAATGTAGACGTGCTTAGAAGAGGGTAGGGTGTGGGAGAGGAGGCGGGTAGGTAGATGGTTAAAGGTGGTCAAATGTAGGAGGGTTGGGGGAGAGTGTAGTGGGTAAAGGGGATCAAATATATGGTAGCTGAAAGAAACTGGATTTTGTGAGGTAAATACACAATAAAATATACAGATGTCAAATTATAATGTACACCTGAAAATTATATAATTGTATTATCCAGTGTTACCACGATAAACGTAATAAAAATTTTTTTAAAAAAGGTCAAAAAAAAAAAAAAAGAAAAAATCTAGAAATAAATTTAACCAAGGAGGTAAAAGACCTGTACTTGGAAAATTATAAGACATTGAGGAAAGAAATTAAAGAAGATACAAATAAATGGAAGCATATACCATGCTCATGGGTAGGAAGAATCAACATCATTAAAGTGGCAATACTACCTAAAGCAATCTATAGACTCAGTGCAATCCCTGTCAAAATACCAATGGCATTTTTCAGAGAGCTAGAACAAATAATCCTAAAATTTGTATGGAACCATAAAAGACCCCTAATAGCCATGGCAATCTTGAGAAAGAAGAACAAAGTTGGAGATATCACACTACTGGAAATCAAACTATTCTATAAATCTACAGTAACCAAAACAGCATGGTACTGGCATAAAAACAGATGCATTGATCAATGGAACAGAATAGAAAGCCCAGAAATAAATCCACACCTATACGCTCACTTAATATATGACAAAGGAGGTAAGAATATATAATGGGGTAAAGACAGTCTCTTCAATAAATGGTGTTGGGAAAATTAGACAAATACATGCAAAAAACCCCCAAAACTGGACCATCTTCTTGCATTAGGTTTTTGATATATTTTCAGTTAAATTTTGTATATATAAGTTTGTTGCTTTCAGTTTTATATCCCACATATGAGTGAAATCACATGGTTCTTAACTTTTTCTGTCTGACTTATTTCACTTAACATGATTATCTCAGGATCCAGCCATGTCAAAAATGGCAGTATTTCATCTTTTCTTATGGCTAAGTAATTTGGGTGGCGAACATACAATGTAATACACAGATGATGTCTTATTGAATTGTACTCTTGAAACCTATACAATTTTATTAACCAATGTCACCCCGATAAATTCAATTATAAAAATAAAACATTAAAAAAAACTTGAGCAGAAAGAAGCATTTTATTTTATTATTTTTCATACCTTAGAAGAGAATCAACTTACAAATAATTGAAACCAACAAGTATGCTCAAGAAATGTACAAGAAACAATATATTACTTAACCCAGATACCATTCACATATAATAAAATATTAATAAATAAAATGGAAATGCTAAGATAAATGGAGATAAAGCATATTTCTGAGTGGGAACCTTTTTGTTGCAAAGAGGTAAGTTCTTCTTCAAATTAATCTTTAAATTCAAAATGATTCCAATCCAAATCTCTTAATGTGTGTTACAGAATTTGCTGAGATGATTTGAAAAATCAGACCAAAGAAAAATTCTGTAAGAATAAACACAAAGTAACTGAAAAACAACAACAATGAAGAACAGGTGATCAACTGTCAGAACATGTAATGAAACCCAGGAAATTAAAACAGTGTAGTATTCATTCAGGGAAAGAATCAGTGAAAGAACGGAACATTCAGAACATAGATTTATATATAGGAATTCAATTTATAATAACCATGACATTTCAAATTGGTGGGGGGAGGGGGGAGAGGGAATGAGGTTAGAACATTTGGTATCCATGGCAAGGTGTGGAGAGAGAACTCTTTAAGGTAGTCCTTGATTTTCAAGCTTTCCCCCAGAGTTTATTTCACCCTTTAATCCAGGCAGAGTATTCCTATCTGGCTTTTGGAGAATAATGTAGCACCTGTAGTGTAATCCAGACACTACAGAACACCAACATGCCGAATATCAGAAACTTGGCTTCGTTGAAAGTGTTGAGCAGGTTCCTGACCAGGAAACCCAAGGTGAAGATCATGAGGGCCAAGGAGCCCAGAGAGCCCAAGAAAAGATAGGACATAATGACAGAGTCCTTATCGCATACGATGATAAAAGAGGGTAAGCTCAGAATATGTATCTATGTCAAGAGGGGAAGAATTCCTGACCAGACTGCACAGAAAGTCACTTGGGTCAATAAACAGATGGGAATAATAAAATTATATGCCCCCGATAGCAACCACTGCCTCATTTTTCACCCTGGTGTTGTGACCTTGAAAGCCAGAACTACAGTAATGGTTTTAGCCAAAAAGGTAGAAACAGTTTTAATAAATACTACTCCAAATGTTATTTGTTGGACAATGCAGGTGGCAGTGTTCTGATGGCCAATGAAGAGTAAGGAGCAGAAGATACACAGGATAAGGGAGATGAGCAGGATGTAGCTGAGAGTCCAGTTATTAGCTTTGACTATGGGAATGCCCCTATACTTTATAAAAATCCCAAGAACCACAGCTATGAGGATAGACAAAGGGCTGTGCAGGCAAGTACCACCTCATAGGATCTTCATAGGCCAAGAAGGTCACAACCTTTGAGAGGCAATGATCTTGATCACTATTTGAATATAGATTTCCTGGTCACTTCATACATTTCTTCATATCTGGCAAGAAAAGCAAGGTGTCATTAAACTTGGGTTCCGTGTTCTCATGAGCTCCTAAAATACTCACATTTGGCCAAATTGCTATAATTAGATACCAAACAAAGGAATGTTATAGGGAGAAAAACTCCAAGTTAATGCTCTTTTTATCTTGGTATATCAAAGGCCAAGGAGCCTGCTCACATTACTTCTTTTGTTCATCTTCCATATACAAGTGAACAAGTCTTTTTCTTACAAACAAAAATATCCAACTATCACATATATAGGTAGGGCAGGACATATTCTAGATTTATTTACTCAAAAGCAAGCAGTTATTGATAACCTTCAGTGACCCAAATAATTTCCCAAGTTTTGCAGATATAGAGATAACTAGCATATAAACTCTCATTTAAGAGGCCTGAAAATTATCTTATTTTTGCTATCCAAATAATTACAAACCCATCTCCTATTATTATCACTTCCACTATTTTTGTTCAAATTCAAATAACTTCTGTCTTAACAAAATAACTCTCTAATAAGTCTCCCTGTCTTGTCTTGACTCGTCTTGAATCTCTCATCCATTGAATTACATTTATTAATAATTCTATTATTTAAATACTTCCATGTTACTTCCTTGCTTAAAATTCCAGAATTATTCTCATATTTTTCTAAAGCAATGATTTTAAACATTAGTGTGCATCAGGATCAAGTGGAGGGCTTGTTAAAGAAGTTTGTGGACTTGACCAACAGAGTTTCTGATTTGGAAACTCAGAATTTACATTTCTAGTAAGTTCTTAAGTGATGCTGATGCCGTTGGTACAGATACTAAACTTTGAGAACCACTGTTCTAGATAGAGTCCAAGCTCTTAGTAATGTAAAAAAAAAAAAAGTTCATTGTTATTTAGGTTCTACCTACTGCTCCTATAGCATATATATATATATTTTTTGAGGGGGGGTAGGGTAGAAAGGATAAGAAAACTAATTTTAATGTGCATCTGTGATTTACAGGCAATTTGCTTGATATACCATCTAACATATCTCAGTTCTTGCATAGTCTTGTGGGGAAGGTGGACAATATCAACTCATTTTGCAGCAGAAAACAATTGAGGCTTAAAGAGCTTATGTAAATCACCTGAGATCCTCTAGGTAGTGAGGGCAGGGCTAGGATCCTGACTCAAGACCAGGGGCTAAACTAGGATGAGGCAAATGAGGCACCAGAGATGTAAAATTTAAGAAAGCACTCACTTTCAGATGTCAGCCCTGCCATTACATGACCCTGAGAATGAATGCCTCCTTAAATTTTGTACACCATCACCTCATTTACCTTACCTTAGTCCAGGTTGTATTCAACTGTCTGACTCCAAAGCCTGTGATCTTTCCATTACACACCTTTTGTTAACCTTAATATTCATCACAACTTTTTCTTAAAGAGCTGTCATTCTCTTAGAACTACAAGGTTTAGAGAAATTTCTTTATGTTGATATTTTTTCTCAAGATGAAATTTCTCAAGATTTAATTAAATTTAATTTATCACTAAAAAGAAAACTATAGGCCAATCTCATTTACAGAAAGCTATATTCTTAAATAAAAATGTTAAAAATACAATCAAGTATATTAAAGAAATAGCACACCATAGCCAATTAGGGCTTTTTAAATGTTTCAAATGGAAGAACCCCAAAGCAAATTCAACTTAGGATCAGGCAGAACTTAGTTCAAAATAGTCCAAATATTGGCATCAATTTTATATTAAATTAGAATAAACAAAACCAACAAAACTCCTGAAGCTTCTCTTCTTTTTAATTTTATAGCATAGTGCAAATTGAGTGAAATTATTTGTTTCTGAAGGCTTGTTGGAATTCCCGTGCGAACCTAAATGGACCAAGTGCCTTTCTGTGTTGTTAGCCCTTTGATATTTTTCAACACAATCGAAATCTTAAAAGGAATAAATCTTTAATTCTCAAAATACTCCATTATCCTCATACCTGTGAATATAACACATGCCTTCTCTTCTTCCTGGGACACCATTTCTTCCCTTCTATACCTGACTAACTATAAACACCTGTCCCTAGACTGGGCTTGAATCATCTCACCTGAGTAGCATTCTTTTGCCCACATAAGGCTTATTGACTCCATATTTCTCCAACACGCCCTATTTATTTTTCTAAAATCACTTTTACGCTTATTGCAATTTTTCTTTACTTGCTTCCAAGAGTCTACTCCCTGGGGTTTAGAAGCACAGGATTAGTTAACAGTAGCTGATAGCGTCCCTTTCAGCAAGGCTCAAGGGAGTCTTTTTGGAGGTGTCTTTTCCACTAAACAAAGTCCCCAGGTTGTAGAGTATGGTGTTTGGAGTTTCATCTCCTTGGAGCACACTATGAAAAGATTGCTCTACCTTTTGAGATAAATACAGGTTATCCCATGCCTTTGGCTCCTCCTTTCTATCCACAGTTGATAAAGGGAGACATACTTTAATATTGTAAAGGCTCAATTGCTTCTATTAAAAATAAGCACACTTAGGTAGAGCAACAATGCTTATGGCCAAGGTATTTGGAGAGTCTCTCCAAATTTCACCATTTGAATCTTAATAATGCCATTAGTACTTTTGACTAAACCTGAGGATTGGAGGCATCAAGCACCATGAAAATGCTGTAAGACTGATCAAACAGCACAGACTTGTTGAAGCACCTGGCCAGTAAGATGAGTTCCTCAATCACTTTGGAGTTTGAGAGGAGTTCCCCAGGCAGGGATAATCTTTTCTAACAGGACTTTAGCCACAGAAGAGGTAGTAGCTTGTCTACAAAGGAAAGCTTCAGTCCAGTAAGAAAACATGCAGATCATGACTAAAACATATTTATATCCACGAGATAGGGGGAAGATGTATGAAATCTATCACAGAGGTGATGCCGAGTTCTTCTCACTGCATCCTGTCAAGTGATGCTTGATTAATTCATCTCATTCCTGATGACAATCACTCTGATCACTTGATTAGGAGATGTCTGCCAGTGTCCACCACTGTGAAGCTACCCTTTCCCCTTTGTAATTAATAGGCATTTTGAACAGCAATACTTTGAAACTGTGTAAATATCCTCACAGTTACAATTTATCGATTTTTATGTCTGTATGTATTCTTTTCTTATTTTATTCAGTGTGTTATAATTTCTTATTATCTTTGTTTATTGTGATGCTCATATTGTCCATGGTTTGGTTAATAGAAGCCCCTCAGTCTGGTTTCTGTGTGCTTTTGACATGTCTTCCTCAGTGTTTAGCATTTTCTTGATTTCTAGCACAAGATGCTCTTTCTAGCACAGGCTCATCACGTGCATTCTCAGCCCTGGTTCTTGAATCAGCCATTTCTCTAAGGAGCCTGGGTTCCTATTGGTGAAAAATAGTACTTAGAAGCCAAAATTTGAGCACAAGATGTGCTCGTTGCTGTAAAGTGTCACTGTTTCTAAGCACCATCAGTAGAGAAAAGTAGAGAATTTGTGTGTGGTATCAGCTTCTGACACACACAAATACAATGGAATATTATTCAGTGTTTAAAAAAAAGAAGTAAACTAATATCCAAAATATGCAAAGGACTCATATAACTCAGTAACAACAACAACAAAAATAAACAATCCAATCAAAAAATAGGCAGAGGACCTGAACAGACACTTCTCCCGAGAAGACATACAAAAGGCCAACAAATGTATGAAAAGATGCTCATCATTGCTAGCTATTAGGGAAATCAAAACCACAATGAGATACCATCTCACACCTGTTAGAATAACTGTTATCAACAGGACAGCAATAACAAATGTTGGAGAGGATGCAGAGAAAAAGGAACCCTCATACACCGCTGGTGGGCCTGCAAATTGGTACAGCCACTATGGAAAACAGTATGGAGGTTCCTCAAAAAACTAAGAATTGATCTACCATATGATCCAGCAACCCCTTTACTGGGTATTTACCCCAAAGACTTGAAAACCAATATCCGAAAAGATATTTGCACACCAATGTTATAGCAGCATATTCACAGTGGCCAGGACATGGAAGCAACCGAAGTGTCCTGTGATAGATGATTGGCTAAAGAAGCTGTGGTACATATATACAATGGAATATTACTCAGCCATAAGAAGAGATGAAATACTGCCATTTGTGACAACTTGGATGGACCTCGAGATGATCATGCTAAGTGAAATAATCCAGACAGAAAAAGCTGAAAATCACATAATATCGGTTATATGTGGGATATAAACCTAAAAGCAACAAACATGCAGGACAAACAAACAGAAACTCATGGACATGAACAATAGACTAGTGGTTACCAGAGTGTAGTGGGGGAGGGGGAAGATAGACGGGATAAAAGGGGTCAAACATGTGGTGACAGAAAGAAATCTGTGGGCAGTGAATAAATAGTGCAAAATATATGTGCCTTACTGTTAAATTGTATACTTTAAACTTACTGGATTTTGTTAACCAATGTCAGCATAAAAAAAGAAAGAAAGAATTTGATCAATCCCCCTTTACGTAGCCAGTTTCTGCTCCATATCTTTCCATTCACAGATGCCCTTTCAATCTACTTAGATTCTCCACACCCTGTTAGGGCTCCAGCTGCTCTTGCTAGGCCACTCTGTCTGGAAACCCTTCTCATCTTGTTTGGGTTCCCACACCCATACCAGGCTGCCCTCCCACCCTCCTCAGTCTCTGACTTGGAGTCACTATGACTCCCTTCTCTGCCTCCACCTTCCAATGTGTGTCTACCCACAATGCTGTGCTCCACCTATTGGCTTTAAGACTGAATTATCCAGAAAGGAAAGATAAGGGAAAGGAAGAGAAGGAAAATAAAGGGGAGGAGAGGGGCACAAAAAGAAAATGAAGAACATTGTGCAGCTTCTGATACTAACTGAAACTGATGAATGCTTATAGCCTTTCTGCTCAACCAATTGACCACTCAGACATTTTTTATTTCGTGTTCATTGTGCTAGGACAGTTGGGAGTTGAAGAAGAAATACAGAGGTATAAAAAAAATTGTTTGTTGCCTTCCAGAAAAATCAGTGGAGATAAGACGAAACATTAAATCAAACTTAGTACTATAAGTGCCTCAGCTGAGTGTCACAAAAAATAGGCGAAGGAAAGAAAAAATATAGAAGGAGCACTAGATGGCATCCATGAGAAGGAAGGGATGGAAAATAAAGGGGAGGGGAGGAGCAGAAAAGGAAAAGAAAGAACCCCGTGCAACTCCAGATAACAACTAATACTGACGAATGCTTGTAGCCTTTCTGCCCAATCAATTGACCAATCGACCATCTTTTGTTCTATGTTAATTGTGTCAAGAAAACATGGTTCCTGACGTCCGGAAAGGTCAAGAGAAATGAGATGCATCATTAAATCAAAATTAATAGTATAATAATAAGTGCCTCAGCTTTTTGTTACAAAAAAATGTGCTCCAAAAAAGGTAGAATTAAACTATGAATATACTTTCTAAGAAACAGGCAATCACAATGCATTAACTCTCATCTATCTTAATATATCAAATTGGAGTTCTGAAAAAGGCTCCACCCAACCAGCAATTGTGAGAGTCAAAAACTTTTAGTCACTGGCTCTCAGTGATTAGGTTTTATAGATTTCCCCCTAAGGTGCAAGAGTGCATCAGATAATACTATTGCGAAAAAATGTTTCTTGGCTTGCTCAATATAAAACAAAATATAGAACATTCAAAATAAAACACATGATATAAATGTCACTACTGCAGTTACCACAATAATTCTTGTTGTCATTAAAGTTTATTGATAAAATTGTTGAGAAATTTGCATGTTTGATCAGTGCTCAAGAAGAGTAGATGGTGCTGAGTGGAGGTGGATGGAGATAGTACTATGAGAACCGAATAAGCGAGGTCTACATATGTGGCACCTATTTAGTCACTTCATTTATATAACACAATACATAATACTCTGTGTAGACACTGAGAAGGCTAAAGGAATGCACAGACTCCCTGCTCATCCATCAAGTGCAGTAGGTTTAGCCGATCTTCATTTCACAAAGTAAATTGAAGTCTTGGGTGTTGTGGGCTACAGCTTCCTTGAAGAACCTTAGGGAGAGTCAGGCACCACTTAGAGTTCCATCTCTCAACTCAACCTTTAGAACAATGGGTCTTTGTGGTTTAGTAAGTCCTTGAGAATTTATTTCCAGAGGGATCTGCAAATGTTAAATAAGCACATTAGAACTGAACACTGAAGCTCCATCAACAAAAAAAGCAAAGTAAACAAGATACATTAAGGATACTTTATAAGCATATAAAAATTACTTTTAGCATATATATTTTTGCTTCTTTATACTGATTCAATAAGCTGTGTCAAGACTGAATAGTGAAATCATGCATCCATATATATATATTCAACAAAGTATCAATACAGCACCTATTGTATTCAAGGCCAGAGGTGAAATCAAATTAGTTGTTGGTTTGAACTTTAAGGTAAAAAGATGAATTTTAAAATTTAAACCAGATTCTTAGGTATTATGGTAAACGATATGAAAAGGCACACAGAGCTGATTTTGTGAAGCTTCGTGCCCGTTTTCTAACATCTCCTGGCTCCCAAGTGTAGTGTAAATGGTGAACTTCTGAAAATCTATATAGCATTTGGACTAATATTTTAGCTCTATTTTCATGCAGTCAATCATTCAGTATTTGGGGGAGCCACCAACAGAATAACTTTATAATCTAGTTGAGAGAAGAGCAGGCTAATTATCATGGAGGGTGAGAAGTGCCAACCATGAATGACTGGGAACTTGTAGGGAGTGTATCCCTGACCCCAGGTGTGCCAGAGTCCCTGTCTCTTGGGGCTGAGTCCCCCATTTGTACACATTTACAGGATAGCTACACAGTTGCCCAAAGCCATAAATAAGATAAAAAGTATTTCTATCACCCTCATGTTCCCCAAGAAAGCCTACTTAAGAGGAAGAGCTGAATATTAAATGCACAGATCCTAGAAAGAAGCTTTATTATAGGGCCGTGCTTGACATGAATCAGTGTCTACTATTCTGTCTGTTCCTCAGAGGAGTGACTTTTCTGTTAATGTAAAACCTCCCCATTTTATAATTTAAAATGGCAAGTATATATTTCCCCTGTACACAGACTGACACACATACAAAATGCATGTCACAAATGTTATTTGTTAAAATTTTCAGATTAAATTGTTTAAAATTTACATCCATGAGTTCTAAATCAACTGAAAATCACTTTAAGAATTTCCTCCATGACTGCAATGCACCATTGGGAATTTATGTGGAAAAATGAGGTGCAAAATGAGTTAAAGATATTGAGAGATAAAAAGAAAACAGAGAATCAGACTGGATGTTTTAATGACAAACTACTAGTTTAGGGGGTATAACCGATGATACCAGCCTGCAATAAGTGATAACAGACCTGAGGAGAAAATGGGCTTCGGACAAGATGAGGAAGGTGCCTGGAGGGACTTGGGATTTAACTAGCACTTGAAGGATGAGAACAGAATGGAGAGGAGAGCAAGAAGAACATCATAGAGCTCTTACTCGGATGCACAAGGAGCCCAGCTTGAGTGCAGCAGAAATCCCAGAGGTGAGGTCAAGTAGCCAGGGTGGCCCTGGACTGTGGGAGCCCCTCACATCTGGCAGAAATGCTTTAATCAGAGATTCTCAGCCTTGGCTGCACATGAGAATCAACGGGGGCGCATTGAAAGTCACGCAGGATGAATGATTTTAGAATCTGAGAGGACCTAGGCATCAGGATTTTTTCTAAGCTCCCCACTGATTTCACTGTACAGCCGGTGGTGGAGAACCACTGTCACAAGAACTTCTGTAAGTTCTGGTGGAGAAAAGCATCGTTCAAAAGTCATGATGCGGTTATTATCGTTGCACTTCATGACTGCGCATGCTTCCCCTTCCTTCCGGTGGACTGGAAAACAAATTTAAAGCTTTTCTTAAAGGACTGTGCATCATCATGTCACGCTCGCTCCGCTGATTCTACATGATCTTTACAGTGGGTCTATATATAGCCAAAGACTTAGCACTCTAAACTAATTGGATCTTAAAGGTCACAGATGATCAAAAGGATCAAACTAAACAAAAACAGACTCACAGATACAAAGAACAATTTGGTGACTGTCAGAGGCGAGGAGGGATGTGGTACTGGAAAAAAGAGGTGAAGGGTTGAAGACGTACAAATTAGTAGTTAAAAACAGTGACAGGATGTAGAGAACAGCATAGGGAATATAGTCAATAGTAGTATTGACTACAGTCAATAAAGTAACGTATAGTCAATAATGGAATGTATAGTCAATAATGGAATGGCTATGTGTAGAGCCAGATGGGTGATAGGATAATCAGGAGGATCATTTCAGAAACTATTTAAATGTCTAACCAATGGCTGCAGATGACTCCAAATAGATTCTCTGCTCTATAGAATAAATTACTAAGCAATGAATGAGTATATTTATACACATATACATTTATACACATATATGAGCATATATGTATCCCTCAGTTTAAACAATCTCTCAGTAAAGAATTATTTATGCAGAATGTCAAGTGTCTGACCTGTGTTTCTTTACAAGGTTTGAAGGAGAAGTTCTGCAGGACCCTGACGACAGCAAGTTTCATGTTCATCATAGCGAATCTCATACCGATGCAGTTTCGGGGTCCAGTTCCAAAGGGCAGATATATGTAAGGATTTATGCTGTCCTTGTTCTTCTTACTGAATCTGTTCCACAACAGTAGATGAAAAAAGCCAGTTAATGAAACATAAATGCCACAAGATCTACCTGTTTTGGCTTCTTATTTAGACTCCTCGACCAGTAGTATACCGGATGCGTCCATGGGCTAGTCACTGAGATGCTGCTATCGTTATTTTCCTGCGAGAATTCTAAGCTACAGATCCATTCCATTCCCCTTACTCTAAAGGAGAATCCAGTCTCATTGAAGAGATAGGATGAATGCTGTTTAGAGGAAAACATACCTTTAAACACTAAAATTACATTCAGGGTGGTGAAAGGTTCACACTCTGAAAGGCATAGAGGAAATGAGACTGATTGAAGGAAAAGCAAGTTCCTGACTCTACTCAAACAATGATGGTCTCATGCTCATGGAGGAAGGAAGGAGGAATAATACCTCCCATTATTTAAATTATTTTTTCTTTTCTTTCCTTTTTCCTTCCTTTCTTTTTTCTTGCCTTAACTCCCTTTTATTCACCTCTCTGCTATGTTCCTCTCTCTCCCATAGAATAACATAAATCAGGTGATTTTCCTGGGTGCATGATGCTAATCTCCTCTAGTATAATCACTGATCTCCTTTTCTAATCTTCCACTAGGCTATAAATTCCGGTAAGTTTAGACATATGTTGTATTCAAATTTGATTCTTCAATGCTTGAATATATCAAGGAAAACATCTGCAATTGAGGAAAGTGTTAATGGCATTGTGGTCATATATTTTTAAGAGTCTTTATATTTTGGAGAAGTAGGGAATATTTCCAGATGCTGTGCCTTAAAAAAAATATGGATATCAGAAGGATGGCAGCAGGTGTGTGGGGATGGTGTAGTGAACATGGGTTGATGGCTGTAAGGCACATGATGGGCACACTAGTCCTACAAATATTCCATAGTATTCTATAGAAACATTCCTTGTGTGTATAGAAAATGCTTGTGTATATGTCAAAAATTCTCTATGTAGCCATTATTTTAACATTTGGATTTCTCACTGTCTGACCCACTTCCTGATATATGGTAAGCACTTCCTCTCTCTTTGATGACTGAATGAATCAAGCAGAAGTACAAGATTGCCAATAGATATATGAAGAAATCCTCAACATCACTAGTTTTAACGGAAATACAAATCAAAGCTACAATGGTATACCACCTCATTCTCATTAGAAGGCTACCATCAATAAGACAAAAAAAATAATAAAGGTTGACGAGGAGGAAGGGAAAAAGAAACCCTTGTACACTGTTCGTGTGAATATAAACTACTGTAGCCACTATGGAGAACAATACAGAGGTTAATGCAAAAAATTAATATGAAGCTACCATATGACCCTGCAATGCCTCTTCTAGATATCCACCTCAAAATTTTGAAAACACCTTTTGGTAACTATATATGTACCATATGTTCACTGCAGCATTATTTACAATAGCCAGGATATTAAAACAAAACAAGTGTCCGTCGACAGATGATTGGATGAAGACAGTGTGGTACACATTTGGAATACTACTCAGCCATGAAAAAGAGAAATATTGCCTTTGTGACAATATGGATGGATCTTGAGCTTATAATGCTAAGTGAAATGTTTCCACTCATATGTTGGATATAAAAGAAAAAGCAAAAATTAAAAAAAATACAAACAAAAAGATAAACTCAGAGATACAAAGAGCAGAATGGTGGAAGGAGGGTGGTGGTAGGGAGGACAAAGAGGGTAAACGGGGTCAAATACAACGTGATGGAAAGAGACTAGCATAATAGAACACTCAGATATTATATTATAATGTATACCTGAAACTTATATAATATTATTAACCGATGTTACCTCATTAAATTTAATTTGAAAGAAAGATAGGGTCAATTTAATTTAGAAAGAAAAGTATGGTAAACTGTTCATGAAGCTACGGTGGAGAAAACTGCTGAGCTCGGGGGAAACGCAGATGTCCCCTGGTCTGGAAAACAGAGTACTTGGTCAACTCTAGCTTGTGCTTTCAACAAGTACTGTATATAGACACTATGCTAGAACTAGAGACATTATGGCAAATGAGACACAGTCCCTGCCATT
>NW_006441387.1:0-12690 GCF_000325575.1 Pteropus alecto
CAGGAGTGGTTGGCAGGAAATTGGAGGGACAGTAACGATCTGCATAGATAATGCAGATAGTTCTTCAATGCCGTTGAAGAACTTATCGCTCACAGTTCCCAGGAGGAGGGAGCTTTGATGTGGTTTGCAGAAGAAGGAACGGGTGGGTGGCGGGACAGGGGAGCAGGCTCAGGAGCCGCTGTTTAATCATTTCAGTGGCTCTGAGGTGGAGGGCATGATGCTAGCTGTCTGATGAGTGTCCTGGAGCGTTTAGGGCAGATTGATAGTAGCCCCAAGTGTGAACGCCTCAGAAAAGAGATGGGGGGCGGAGTCAAGACTGGCTGGTTTGCATTTGAAAACTGACCTCAAGAAGAGGGTTCTTGCTCAGGAGATGGGGCAGTGAGGAGGCAGGAGGCATGTTATAGGGTCACAGAGGACAAGGAGAGACTGGCATATGCCTGTAGGACACAAATTTGCAGACGGCTGGAACATGGCTTATCCAAACAGGTACAGAGGCTCTCTCCCACACAGAGTCATCCTGAGAACTTGGTGCCACCTTCTACTTGAGGTTTCCAGGGTCACCCAGGACATGGGTATCTGCCAGCAAAGAGCAGAGCAGTGAGTACCTTGTGCAGAAGAGTTTATGGGACAGAACTGTTTTGGTTGTCTTAGTGTTCACTTTGTCTCAGGGGTTCAGTGGCCATGTCTGAGCATCAGCTCCTGCCGCATCTGGTCCAGGTGAGGTTTCCCTTTACACTTCAGGGCCCCCATGGCTCTTGGTATCCTCCCCTCAACTCTGAAGGAAATTGGGGGGCCGAGTGCAAGGTAGACCCCATTCCAACTGGCCGCGCTGAGCCACCAGGAGTACTAAACATGGCTCGTCCATCAGGTGGTGCCTGGGCACCCTGAAGCAGGAGAGACTTCCTTCCAGGCAGAATGGTCCCTGAATCCCATGACCTTGTCTTGGTCCCTGTGTCTGCAGGTTGAAGGATCCAGAAGGAAAGATTGGTCCTGACATCCTCTCTTCTGTCCCTGGACCCATCTCCTCTTCCCACCAAACCCCCGAGATAGGAAAGTTCAGGGCTTTGTTTTTATTTAATTTTCCCTAAACTGTGTCTCCCCACTGCGGCCTCATTGCCTGAGTCACAGGATGTCTTTTCACTTGAGCAGACATGGACCTGGTCAGCCGTCTGAGCTGCTTGGGGAGATGGGATAGAATACTCAGGAATCCTTTCCTACAAATGCAGCCTCTGCACCCTGTCCCTTGCTAAGAGATCTGTGCCCACCTGTCCACCTCAGTCTGAGTCAGACAGGCCAGAGTTTAGGAGAAACGCACTGTCTATCTGTGACAGTTACTTTATGTGTCAGCTGAGTGGACTAAGGGACCTTGAGAGCTGGGAAACACTATTTCTGGACATGTCCAGGAGGGGTCTCTGGAGGAGATTGGCTTTGACTCCATGGGCTGAGTGAAGAAATCAGCCCTCCCCAATGTGGGTGGCACCACCCAAAAACCTGAGGCCCTTAGAGAACAAAAGAGGGAGGGGGTGCATTCTCTCCCTCTCCCTTCTTGAGCTGAAAGAGGGGTGGTAATGGAGATGGCATCACTATCACCCCTAGTGACCCACTAGCAAAATCTTTGCTTCCTGTGCCTGTGACCTCATGCTCTGCTCACCTGGAGGACTTATTTCCAAGGGCCAGGAGACGCAATAATTATTCTAGTGAACATGAATACTGCTGGCTGTCCATTTGGGCTCCTTGTGCTTCTGAATCGACAGACAAAAGAATGGAGTTAGCTTACTGGTGTGGTGTTTGGTCCTGATCACCCAGGGGGCATTGGACGGTGGAGGTGAAAGTGAAGAAGAGTGCATCCGGGACACAGAAGATTCCTCACCATGTCCTATGAGTAAGGTCAAGAGAAAAGCACCACGATCCAGTCCAGGCAGGACTACTAGCAGCCCAGACCCTCCAGGAGGAAAAGTAGACTTGGGTCACTACACCAGGTAAAGAAGCGTGACCCGCTGAGGTGCTTACCCAGGACAAAGAGAATATGGAATAGGTAGTGGAAGAAGGCAATTATTAATACCAGCTAAAACCATGGCACTAGTTACTGAAATGAGGGCTGTAGTTGCCATGAGTATTGCTTCCTTATTTTGTCATGAATATGCCTATATCAATATCTGTATCTCCCTTTGTTTTCTTCCCTCTTTTATCCCATATCATGTAACATTAAGATGTATTGATTGTATATCATGGAATTTAAGTATCGTTAACTTTACTTTGTAGTATTTTAGTTATGGGATTTCAAGGAGAAGAGTAGACATCACCAAGATTTTACATCCTCTTCTGGAGAAAGGGCCAGTGCATTTTTCATTGTATGCAAGATAGTTGTATCATGCTAGATGGAAGTGTGACCTTGTTGTTGTCTTTATCTGGAGATTACGTGTGGTGTAAGGAGATTCATATGTGTGCCAAGTTGACAAGAGGTGGACTTGTCACGGTTAATTCTCTGTGAACTTGGCTGGATCGGGGTCAACGTAGTGGTCAAACATTATTCTGGATATTTCTACAGTGGTATTTGTGGGTAGTATTAAATCAGCAGACTTTGAGTAAAGCAGATTGCTCTCCATAATGTAGGTGAGCCTCATCCAATCAGCTGATGATCTGAATAGAATGAAATACTGACCTCCCCTGAGGAAGAAGGCACTCGGCCAGCAGATAGCCTTTGGACTTGAACTGCAACCTCAGCTCTCCTAGGTGACCAGCCCATCCCTCAGATTTTGAATTTACCAACCCCCCTAATTGTGTGAGCCAATTCCATTACATACACACGTGCGTGCGCACACACACACACAATGGTTACACAAGACTGTGAATGTATCAAATGCCACTTAATTGTGCACTTTTAAATGTTTAATGGTTGATGTTATGTTTTGTGAACTTCACTGCAATAGGGAGGAAAAAGGAATGATGAAGTGTTTGTAAAGCAGGCAGCACGGCCCTGACAGTTTATGAGGGCATCCTCATTATACTCACAGTGTTACACTCACAGCATATGCAGAGAAGACAACATTATGACCAAGCCAAGTCCAGGATAATTCCACTTTGGCTTCCTCTCTGCCTGCCCACACGTAGAGTGAAAGTGCCTTCTCCAGACAACTGTGGTCAAGCTGACCATCATCTACGTGTTCAGCTTCCTGGCCTCGTGAAAAATTCTGGCTCCTTCTCTGGATGTCCCCAACCCACCTGGACCTGTATCTAGACACCCTCACTAATTCACCCACTAGGACCCAACCCCAGGAGGGTAAGGGGCGGGGGTGGGGGTGCGGTGGGGGGTGGGGGTGTCTGCCGGCTCTGTCCATGGTGCTGACTGGGACTTTGAATTCGGACCCAATTTCAGCACCATGGTTAGAGTCTGAAGGGGCAACTCTCGCTTCCACTGTTTCTGATAACCCAGTTGGCAATTTTGCATTAGCTAAGCCCCCATCTTTGGTCGTCCTATATAGTCTCTACTCAGGGGTCTAGGAAAAAGCACTGTCATCTATAGAGCAGAAGGATAAACTGGAAAAATACTAGGGGATTGCAGTAGCTGACATTAATCCAGACTCTCCTCACCATCCGTGGATCTCGAATACGGATAGAATCCGGAAGCTCCGTATGAGGACCCCACATGCAACATCGCGACGGCAGGGACTGGATGGTGTCCTAGAAGACTAGTTCTCCCCTGTTTACTTCAGAGTGTCTCTTCCCAGATGACGCTCAAGATGCCAGCCATTGGGCGTGACCAAAACATAACAAATTGGGGTCACGCCAAACTGGTTTCTAATCTATAAGTGCCTCTTGCTAGCTCTGTGTCCTTGAGACATCATTTGGCATTTTTGAGGCTCACTTAGCTTTTCTATAAAAAGGCAGTGATAATGGCACTGGCTTTGTAGAGATGTTTGGAGGACTGAAGGTCAGAGGTTGTCATATTGTGCCTCTTGTCAACTGTGTAACTTAGAGAAAGCCACCCACGTGCTTCTATTCTGTCATCTATAGAATGATCATACCAGTACCTACTTCACAGGTTTTTGGTGAGAAACTAATTTATACCTGTGAGGTGCCTGACACAGCTAGCACTCAGTCAGGGCTGTGAGTTGTTGCTGCTATTAACACCGGTATAACCACCATCATATGCCTGGACACAGCTCAATAAACTGCCTGTGGTCAGTAACAATTGCTGCTTTCACGAATGATTGTGGGAATTGCTGTGAGGACGCTTGGACATCTGACATACGTGAAGAAACTTATGCTAAGAGTTGAAAAGCGACGTGCCTTGGGCCATGTGGCAAGGAACCAAAGCCAAGCCTGCCTGATGCCAATGCATTAGCTAAGTCACCTAAAAATTAAAGTAAATAAACTTTAAAAATGAAGAAAAACTCTCTATGTCTCAGTTTTCCCATCTGTAAAATGAGGATAATAATATCAACCTCCCTCCCCACAGAGTTATTGCAAGAATTAAATGAGCTTACATATGGAAAAGGCTTAGAACACCTCCTAGAAGATTCTAAGCACTCAATAAATTTAGATATTATTATTATATACCTTTTTTAAAATGCTGAAATAGGCTCAAGTCTCCTTTTAAAATTTACATGTAGTAACAATGATTGAGTCCCAAAAGAAACTGCTAAGTAAAAAAAAAAAAAAAAAATGTGGTAATCTACAATCATCCACAGAAGTTCATTTGTGTATGTAAGATATGTTTTCTTTGAGCACCATCTAGGTCAGTGGCTCTTACCCAGGGGCAATACTCCGACAGGGACATTTGGAAATATTGTTGGTTGTCACATATGAGTGGGAGTGTGCAGTGTTACTGGCATCTGGAGGGTGGAGCCCAGAGATGCCACAGACCACCCAGCAGTGCACAGAATGCCCCCACGGCAGATAGTCCATTCCAAATGATGACAGCAGGATGGAAAAATGCTGGTTTGTGAGTTTGTGAGAACCTGGTTAGTTTGGGAGGTGTGCACCCCAAACTAATTTCAGAGGACATATGAATTGGAGAAAGTTACTAAAACCTTATTAGTTCAGTTTTTTCCTCTCAAAAAATAAACAAAATTATAACAAATGTGTCTAAACCAACCAAAGAAACAAAACTCTCTGAGTCCCACCTCTCCCTCCAAACATACCATGTCTCTCTCCCCGTTACCCACTGATTTCTCTGCACTTCACCTACAACACACACACACACACACACACACACACACACACACACACACACACATCACCCACTGCAATCTGACTTCTGCCTGTCCAGGTCACTTTGGAAAGCTCTCACTCAGGCCATCAGTAACATCTGGGATGTTACTAAGTCCAGTGAATCTTTTTATCCTACTTGGCCTGCATTTGAGACTATAAAGAGGGGGTCCTTGAATCCTCCCTGAGCTTCTGGAACCATATCTCTCCTCCTCCTTTTTCTCTAAGTGCTGCCAGGACCTTGCCTAGGTCCTTTTCCTCTTCTTATCTCTCAAATGCCACCCTGCTCAGATGCATCCTCCCAGGCCTCTGCTCTTCCTGCTCTTCCTGCATGCTTCAATCCAGAACTGGATACATAATTGGGGGGGGGGGTTGCATTGCAAATGAAAATGTGAGGTCCCTTGTTTAGAATTATTAATAATTTCGAGTTGGTCACAGCATGATGGTTAATTTTATGTGTCTGCTTGGCTGGGCTGTAGTCTCTGGTCTTTCAACCTCACATGAATCCAGGTGTTGCTGTGGAGGTATTTTGTAGGTGTGGTTAACACGTACAGTCAGTCTACTCTAAATTAAATTTCCCTTGAGAGTGTGGTTGGGCCTCATCCAGTCAGTCAAAGGCCTGCAGAGCAAAGTGGAGGTTTCCCTGAGGAAGAAGCAATTCTTTCTCAAGACTGCAGCATTCTCTCCTGCCTGACTGAGGGTTTCCAGTCTGCCCTACAGATTCTAGTCTTGCCAGCACCTAGCACTGCAAAATCCAACTCCTTGAAATAAATTAGATACATACATGTACATATACATACATATCTTTATGTATCTATAGTTATAGAAAACTTTTACTGATTACCAAGCAGGACGCAAATACATATCCATTATCAAATACATGCATACATACATACATACATACATATGTATATGTGTATACATATATAGAGAGAAAGATAAAATAGATATGTACATGTATCACTTGGCAATCAGTAAAAGTTCATATTTTTATATATACTAGATATATCTTAACTAGATAGACATCTTCATTCTATATCTTAATAATATATATGGAAATACATGTATACATGTATGTCTCCCACTAGTTCTGCCTCCCTGGAGAATCCTGACTGATACACCTATTATCCAGGTGGGCTCAATCTAATCACATGAGTCCTAAAAGCTGAGCATTTTCTCTGGCTGGATGCAGGGGTAATGGAGCAGATCCGCAAATCAGGGAGATTTCAAGCATCAGAGAGACTCAGCCCGCCATTGTGGGTGGAGAGCCACATGGAATGAAAGAGAAGGATGCAGGCAGACTCTGGAACAGACCAACCCCAGCTGAAAACCAGCAAGAGTGAAGTAGTCCAGTCCTATTACCACCAGGAATTGAATTCAGCCAACACCTGAATGAGCTAGGGAGAGGACTCTCCCAAGTAAGGGCGCAGCCCTGCTGACACCTTGATTTTGACCCCAAGAGACCCACAGGACCCACTCAAACTCTGCCCTACAGAAACTGCGAGATAGTAAATGTGAGTGGTTGAAAACCACACGAGTTGTGGTCACCTGTTATGGAAGTGATGGGAAACTATTAGCATCATCCTTGGCTCCTCTCTCTGGCAACCCCATCCCTTTCAGTTCCAAAGTCCGAGGGAACTTGCCTCCCAAAACCCTTTTGGTCTGAACCTTCTTCTTCATCCTTGGGCCCCCACTCCAACTCAGGCCCCCTCCTGGGGTTCTAGGGCATAGCAAAAATCATTCAAGGAAGCACCAAAGATTCAGTCACTACAATCCACACCATTGTAATGCAGCAAATGAATAAATGCAACAAAAATAAATAAATAACGCATCTATGAGGAACAAAGTATCAAGTTTCAACAAAGACAGGATCACAGGATCCGTGTGACTGATTTTTCCTTTTGCCTCAGGCTCTAATACAGTTCATCATAACCCTAATCCTGTCTTCATCTGAAGTTTTGATATTTTGTTCATTACGGCATTTTTTGCACTTTTAAAAGATATTGCATTTAAATATTATTTATCTTAAACAAAATGCGTTCTAACCATACAATAAAATATTATTCAGCCATAGAAAGAATGAAGCACTGACACGTGCTACAACATAATGAATCTTGAAAAACGTGAGGCTGAGTAAAAGGAACCAGACACAAAAGGCCACATATCAGATGAATTCATGTATATGAAATGTCCAGAACAAGCAAATCCATAGAGACAGAAAATAGGTTAATAGTTGCCAGGAGACCGGGGGAGCAGGGGGCAGGATGGGGCGTGACTGCTAATGGGTATGGGGTTTCCTTTTGGGGTGATGAAAATGTTCTGGAACTAGATAGAGGTGATGGCTGCACAAGACTGGGAATGCACCAAATGCCACCTCAAAATTGTTAATCTTATGTCATATGAATTTAACATCAGTAAAAATAGTTAACAAGAATCTGTTTCTTAAATATATTATCTTGGTTACTGAGTTTTGAGTGACTACTACCCACCCTTAAATCCTGCTCTGATGCGAGTCCAAACCTTGTTCCAGCCGTCCCCCACGTGGAACCTGGGGGAACATTTCACTACCTGGCTCTGAGCCCCATTATTCCTGTTCATACCCTGCCTTGCTTGGTCCCCACAGCCTCCAGGACAAAGCCTAAGTCCAGTGGCTTTCAAGCTGATCTCTCCAAGAAAACCAGGCAAACAACATGCCACCCCATGCCTCAGTGCCCTCTGCTCCACCTGGCCTCCTAGCCTGTTCTGAATTGTTTTCCTCCTTTCCTGGCTTCATAAACTCCCACTCCTCCCTCCAGAGTTGTTCAAGCCGCACTTCCTTGTTATCAGTTAAACTGACTCTGTCCTCTCTAGCCCCACAACCCAACCCAGGTCACAACGAAGCCCCGAAGCCCCGGACTCTGCTTCCTCCATGTCAGGCCCTCCCTCAAACCTGCCCCTGAGGGATGTTTCTAACACCCAAATTTGACCCTCTTGTCACGCGAGGCACAGGCGCTCAGTGATGTATTGACCTGTCTGTGGATGAATAGCTTTGGGGAGGGACATTCAGCCAGGGAAGTCTCCACAGTAGTGTGGGAGCTGCCTCCTGGATGGCCACCTCCATCCTCCTGCCAGTCGCACTGGCTAACCTTATCTATTGCTCTGTCTCGGTCTCGTCTCTGTCTCTGTCTCTCTTTCTCTTGCTCTCTCTCCTCTCCACACACACACACTCCCCCAACAGCTGCAATCTGGAAGAAATTACTCTTTCAAACAGCCAGACTTCCCCAGTTTCAGGAAATTCCTAGCTGGGCAGGGGGAGGGGCCGGGCTGGGGGCGCGCCCCGTACATCCCCCACCCGCTCTGTGTCCTCTGTGCACTCCCAGTCCCGGCCTCCTCCCACCCCCACACTCAGCCCCGAGGGGCCTCAGCTTTTCTTCCACTGCTTTCTAGTCCTTTAAATCCTAGAGGCAAACTTTTGGGGGATAAGGAAGACTGGGCGGGGCCTGCACCTTAACCCTGTCTGCCCCGGACGGACTGAACTGGACTGGGCGGTGACTCTGCGCCCGTTTGGGCTCCTACTATGGCCCCCGAGAGGGGCTGACATTTCAGTCCCGGTGCAGGTACAGAAGGGACCAATGCCAGGGGTGGGGCCCGGACTCCTGGGTCTGAGCCGGGGAGGGACCAGGACCCTTGACTCCTAGGCTGAGGAGTAAGAGCTGGAAGTCAGCACTCCTGAGGCCTGAGAGAGGAGGGGGCGGAAGGAGGTGGTACCGCGGACCCAGATGCCTGGTTCCTGGTCCCCTTCCAGGTTCCGCAGAATACTTCCTTTGCCAGGTGAGATTCGGCCCGGAGGAAGGAGGAAAAAGGCGCGGGCCTGGGACCAGGAGGCCGAGGCAGGCTCCGAACACAGGACAGCGGGTCCCAACTTGAGCCGAGCCAGAGCGCGCCGGCCCCGCTCAGCGAGAACCGCGAGGTAATTGAGAGGCAGGAGTGGGTCGGGGTTCCCAGTCAGGTCCGCAGGAAAGCAGGACCGACGGCGGTAGAGACCACGGCCGCTGAAGCCCGCGCCCTGCGCAGCCACGTGGCCTCAGGAGGCACACACTGCATCCCCCAGGGCCTGGGTCTCTCCATCCAGGGTTCCCCACCGCCCCTTGCCGCTTCTCCCATGGGGCTGAGAACCAGTCAGGCCGTATCTGGAGCGGGTTATTTCCGTCTTGGCGGGACTGGGTTCAGGAGGGGACACCGGAGAACCAGCTGTGCCCCTCCAACCCCCGCCCCCATACCCCGCCCCTGCAGCTGTAGCGTGCAGGAAGAGGAGGGGGCGGATGAGAGAGGGAGGAAGGCCTCAGCCCCGGGTACGGGGGTGGGTAGGGGTGATGGGGGGTTGGGGAGGCGGCCTGGTCCCATCCTCGCTCTTGCCACAGGCCTGCTTCACGTTTGTCACAGACAACGGCCTCTCTGTAGGAACCTTGGCTAAGTGAAGGGACTTTTTCTGAGCATGACCTCATTGTATTGAGCACAGAACTCTACTCAAGGGTGATTAGGGCCTCTCTTTAAGAGGATGAGAGTCTCACAGAAATGGACTGACTTGCCCCAAGGTCTCAGAGCTGGCAGGAGAAGAGGTGGCATTTAAAAAAACAAACGAACAAAAAAAATTTTTTTGTTTCATTGTTTTAATCTGGAGTGAATAAAAAAGAAAAGAAAGAAAACCCAACAAACATGGTCATGGGTGTAGGAAATCCTGGCCTTTACATCAAATAAAAACATCTTTTCCATGGGATGCATGCAGCTGGTCCTACCAAGTCCCGCATCCAACATTTGCTACTGTGTGACCCAGGGCAAGTCACTTCACCTCTCTGTGTCCCAGACTCCGTGTCTGTCCAATAGACATTATAACCATGGTCTCCCCATCTTTGGGTTGTTCTGAGGATTACATGACTTTGTTCATCTGTGTGAAGCAAGTAGGCGCCAGCTTGGACCAGAATAAGTGCTCAGGATATAAAACGTCAGCATCATGAATGTATGCTGTGAACAGCCCTAGCACATGGGCATTCTGATTCCCATTATTCATCAGAGTAAACTGAGGTTTAAGCTTGAGGAAGTAAGTTCAGGGTCCCACAGAAAGGAAATGGCAGCCCAGGCGTGTTAGACATCAGAAACCAGGACCTTAATGTGCTGCCAGGTGCTGGAAAATGGCAGTTAGGTCGCCTGGTGGGGCAATAGGAGGATGGGATGAGGGGCGAGCTAGGGCTTTGCAGGGAGAAGCAGTGGCTGAGCAGCCCAGGAGGCATCCATTCCAGGGGCAGCAGTCAGCAGAAGCAGAATTCTGGGCTCTGGAGTCCCACAGAGCTGGTTTTTGTGAACTGTGACAAATCACATTCTCTGAGTGTCTCGTCTGGGGCATGGAAGAATGATCTAAGGTGAGACTCCACTGAGCATTTGCTGTGTGCTGGGTACTGTGCTAAGACTTTCATGGGCAACATCTCACTTGTTCTTGCAGAGACAGCAAGGTATCATACAGGCATCATTCCATTTTCTAGATGAGAAAAATGATGCCAGAGAGGTAAAGTAACTTGCCCCAAGCCACACAGTAATGGTCACAGGCAGAGCCAAACCTGGACAGTTGGCTTTCTGAGTTCTGCTCTTTTCACCTATAACTCACTTAAGAGTAAAAATGGCACTAGGAGAAGATGTTTTATTTCAAACTGTGAATTGAGATTCAATAATGAGCGGAAGTCGGAATTTTTTTTTTTAAGTTTAGAATTAAAAATATCCAAGTGCCTACCTAGCATGTTATAAGACTAAGTCTTGCTTCATACAATTTTTCCCCCTTACCCAGAGGGCAGAGGGGAAAGAGAGATGATCATGTGCCAGGTTGAAAAAACATCTATTCATCTAGGTTGGGTCTTTGGGTAGGATAGAGGGCAATTCTCACAACATATCCATGTACAATTATTTTAAATCCTTTTGACTTTTTTTCCACATGACCACTGATATTGCCAGGGTGCTTGTTACTAAAAGAACAATGCTGGCTGTTTTGCCTTCGTCCAGGATTTTATCAAATCTAAATTTTGTTCCACTGTGGTTTAGGGACACATACTGCACCTGTTCCTCGCGCCCCCCCCCCACTAGCACTACCAACTGATTAGCAGTATTAGTTTTCTTTGATTGACCTTTTCTATGTGCCCTGCAAGGAAGCTAGTGCTACTTTACCCATTTTACAGATAGGAAGCAGAGAACATGTAATTTTTCCAAATTCATACAGCTGGCAAAGGGTGGGGACTGAATTCAAACAGAAAGATCTTTCATTATAATAACAGTGACTATTATTACAAGGTCATCAAAGTCCCTCCTAGAATTTCATAAAAACAGCCTGGTTTTGGGATGCGAGCAAAGGTTAACAGGCGTTGCTCTTTACCACAGTAGCAAGAGGGGACCTATTTAGTTTACAGTTTACAAGCTACCAGCTTCAAATTGATGCCATTTTGCTATTTTTTAACATAGAGAAATTTCCATCATCATCATCATCATCATCATCATCATCATTATCATCTTGCAAAAAGTGAGACGTTATATTGTCTTTCAAAGTCAGATAATTACAGTTAGGACACCCTGTGCCTGTACACGACTCCCAGGCCCACCCAGAACCTCCCCAGTTGGGGTCTTCCGGCAGGCCTGTGGAGTGACAGATGTGCTCTCTAGACAAAGCCTTAATGGGCCCTTTTGTATATATGAAATCCTGTTACATCTGCGTTGGTATAAAGACAAATATAATCCAGGCATTTAGAAGTAAGTTCAAACATTTCCACATTTTTGCGAACCTCTGGAAGTGTGTGGGCCCTAGGCACTGTGCCTGCTGCACCCATTGGCCGCAGCCAGCCCGGTCTTCAGGAGTCGCCCTGTGAGAGGAGCCGGAGTTTCTGCCAAGTTGGGAAGCACTCCGGAGGGTTGCTTGTTGCCTGGCCTCTGCGAAGCTTGAATGTTAGTTCTTAGTGGAGTCAGCAGCACCGCGTGGTGGTCATGGGCAGATCTAGATTTGAGTCTGAGATGTGAATCAAGCAGTTGCGACCTCGGGGCCTCTGGGAACCTCAGTTTGTCCCCGTGTAAAATGGTAGTCATCCCACACCATCAGCCTCTCTCTATGGAAGGTGTCCTGGAAATGACTAGCTAGGCCTCCGGCTAGAGTCGCAGCAAGCGTAGGGCGCTCCCTCCAGCTGGAGGCCGCGCTGACTCGCCTCCACCCCGCAGATGCCGGTGCTGAAGCAGCTGGGCCCCGCGCAGCCCAAGAAGCGGCCGGAGCGCGGCGCCCTCTCCATCTCCGCGCCACTCGGAGACTTCCGGCACACACTGCACGTGGGGCGAGGTGGCGACGCCTTTGGGGACACATCGTTCCTGAGTCGTCACGGAGGGGGGCCGCCCCCGGAGCCCAGGGCACCTCCCGCGGGGGCTCCGCGCTCCGCGCCCCCGCCCGCCATGCCGCAGCCTCCGCCGCCAGCCCTCCGC
>NW_006441387.1:12732-36022 GCF_000325575.1 Pteropus alecto
GGCCCCTCCATGCTGGACGCGGTGCTGGGCGTCATGGACGCGGAGCGCCCAGGAGCCGCTGCCGCCAAGCCCGACGCGGATCCCGGCTCCGGGACGCAGCACCCCAGGGCCCGCTGCCGCCCCGACGCGGACCTCGAGCTAGACGACGTCATCGGCCTGTAGGCTCCCGGTTCCCCGCGCTCTTACCATGTGGCACTCCACTTCTTTATACATAAACGGCCACAGTCTGTGTCCCGGTTCTGTCTGTTCACTTTGTACGTGGGAACAGGAGTATGATGGGGTCCCAGCGCCTTTAAGAGCCAGGTGTGCCACCTGGAATTCATGTCCCGGCGGAGACCGGGCTGGCCAGGGCAAGGCTGATGATGGGCCTTGAGTGATGGGATGCGGCCCCTTTAAGAGAGCTAGGGGACGTGGCTAGGCGGTCCCCTCTCAGGGGCGGGGTCCCTACGTGGCTGCTCCCACAGCCTCTTTCATTCATCCTGTTGACAGCGCTGCTGACGGACAGACGCCATCCCGCGCGACCTGACTCGCTCCAGCGGCCGGACCGAGTTTAGTGGACGCCACCGGGGCGAGCTGCCCTTTACCCTGGGATCGGCCGCACAGAAAAGTGGTCGAGAGTAGGCGTAGTCCTCTGGAGGGAGGGCTCCTTGTCCCCTAAAGGTGTGTCGGCCCGAGGACGAGGGCGGCAGCTGCATCAAGTCTGGGCGACGAAGTTCTGTCTGAATCTGCAGATAGATGTCTGGTTGTCCCGGGCGTCCGTGGAAGGCGCGACCAGCCGGGGGAGAGGAGGGGACAGAGGGGCTTGGCAGCACCTGCAAATCATTAAGACAGGGGCGGAGCCAGGCTCGCTCAGGCCCAAGGAGGACCGGTAAATCAATTAGGCCACAAATGTAAACCGCTGTCCGCGAAGGGGGCGGAGTCAGACTCCCAGAGGACACCATGGAGGGAGATCCACTTGGGCCCGAGTGCCCTCCAGTGACGTCACAGTCAGGTCACTGTCCGGGTCCGGGCAAAGTCGCCCACCGTGCGGGGCAACCTTGGCGAGACGGGCTCGTCAGCTGCACCCTGGTTTCCATGGCGGCGGCCATTTCTTCCTGTAGGGCTACCGGTCTGCCGCTTCTTCCTTGTAGGGCTGCTGTCGCTTCGGCGCCCGCTGCCGCCAGCCCCACTCCCGGGCCCGGGCTGGGGCTGAGGCCGAGGATGGGTCCGGGGCCAAGAAACCGCTGCTGCGCACGGCCACGGCCGTCGTCCCACGCATCCGCTGGGACCCGCTGCTGGACCGAGCCGACTTTTCGGTGGGCTACTCCGACCGCTTTCTGGGCGTGCGCGAGGAGCCCTTCAGCACTATTTGCTGGGACGAGCCGCTGGCGGTGCTGGTCGAGCCGCTGGCGGTGCTGGTCATTCCGCAGCACCGCGTGCGGTACTTTCACTTCCGCGACTGCGTCATGTGAGACCGCGACCCGAGCACCGATCTTGTCTTCGGATCAGGGTCGGCGGAGAGCCCCGGCCCCACCGTCGTGGACGCACTCGAGGGCGGGGGAGCACACGAGGATGGAGATGCGCACGACCGCGCGGACGCGCACGGGGTCGAGAACACCCATGGGACCAGGCCCTCGAAGGACGGCATAGATGCTGCCTCCACTGGCGCCTAGGCGGGCGGGCACGGAGAGCTGGCTTGGACAGTCCCGAGCAGGTCCTCTGGCGCTGGTGTCTGTGAAGGCCCAGGACCTGGACGGGGCCAGGATATCTCGTAGATGGAACCTGAAAGGGGAACTAGAGAGGCGCAGGTCGTGGCAGCCCCAAGAGACCCTGGGAAATATTAGGGTCCCCTCTCCTTTTTGTCTTATTAAAGGTTTATCATTTCAAGGAACCAGCTCTTGGTTTTATTTTATATTGTTTTTACATAGTCTATTTCTGCTCTTAATCTTTAATTCCTGCTATTCACTTTTGTCTTTTTTTTCTAGTTCCCGTAGGTCAAAGGTTAGATTTGAAAATTTTGTTTCTTGAGGTAGACCCGTATTATGAATTTCCCTCTTAGGGCTGCTTTCTCTGTGTCCCATAGATTTTGGTTCATTGTTTTCATTTGTCTCAAGGTATTTTTATCTCATTATTAACCCATTAATGTTATTTAACCTCCATGTTTGTTTTTCAGGTTCTTTGTTGTAACTCTAAGACTAAAATGTAATGTGGTCGTTGGTCAGAGAGGCCACCGTGGCTAAGGGCGTGCCCCTCACCAACCAGTCCTGTGCACTTTGTGGCTCTGAGGACAGAGCACGGGCTGCGGGCAGGGGTGGCCAAAGCCCAGGAAGAGCTGGTCTGAGCCACGCCATCATGCGCTCCGTTCAGTGCCTGCGCAGGCCCTCCACCCGACGCTGGCCTTGCTGAGGCTGGTGGGGCCCCAAGGTGGCTGCCACAGCCACTGAAGCACTGAGATGTACAATCTCAGCCCACGGACTTCAGGAACCATCGCAGCTTTAGTTTGGGCGGCTGCTGCTCCTGGACTCCTAAGTGCTCTGTGCACCGCCCACCCCCTCCTTGGAATGCATGGCCCAAGTAGCTGAGCCAGAGGCTGGAGGCCCAGGGACTCCGAGTGATACAGCCCCCTGGGGGGCTACACCCCCAACATGACATTGGCCAAGGTGCCCAGGGGCTCCCAAGGCTGCCTCCTTACCACTGGGTACAGCCCAGGGCAGGAGCTGGGGGAGCCAGCCCATGGGGCAAGTCCGGCTGTACCACATGGGGAGGGCAGGGGACACCTACCAACCCCTGGCTAAGGTCCCCTTGGGGTAACAGTCCCAGACCTCTGGGGAAGACAATCCGTGTCAACCCCAAACCACCAAACCACTGGATGATATCCAGCCAAAGCAAGAGGAACAGCGCACTCTCTCTCTCTCTTTAATTTTGGTTTCTCTCAAGCTTCAAAACGGTGCTCAGTGCTCCAAGGAAAGAATGAAGGAAAGAAAGGGGAGGGAGAGGAAGGGGAAGGAAGGCAGAGGAGGGACATCTGGAAAAAAAGCAGCCTGACAGTCCAGCTGTTTGCAAACTCATTGCACATCCTCCAGTTACATGGCAGAAGAGGGAGGGAGGACCAAAAGAAAAGGGGAGGAAGAAGAAAAAAATAACTTAAACACACACAAAAAGAAAAGAGAAGGAAACATGACGTGAGCTGGTGATCCATGAAGGCAGGGAGGGGGAACCGTTTACCTGTGCTGAAACAAGTAGGGGGGAGGAGGAGGGAGAAGAAAAAAAACCAGAAGAAACACTGGGGTGAAGGGAAGGACATGAGACAACTTAGTACAACTGCAGACGAGGCGGCCCGGCTGGCGAGGTCCCGCGTTGGCCTCCGGAATCCTCAGTGTGAGGTGGCGGTGTGGATCTGCTGGTGGTGTGGTGTCGGCGTTTCTGGGGTGGGGGGCCGAGGGCAGGGCGCAGTCTCTATGGGCTCCCCTCGCCCCAAACACTGAGGCCCCGGAGGGCTGGGCAGTAAGAGTCTGTGGTGAGGCAGGCGGGTGGGCGGCAGGGCGGCGTGCTGGTGCCCCCGCCGCAGCGGGCACAGGCGGAGCAGCCTGTCGTCTTCTGCTGGCCCCCCGGCATGGGACAGGCCAGGGTGCCGGGTTGATGCCGGAGTACAAGCTCGAGAGAGAGAGAGAAAAAACACTGAGACAGCATTAGTGGAGGTGCAGGGTGGACACAGACCATGCCCCCACCCTCCGCCATCCCCAACCCTCCTCCCGATCCCACCCCTCTGAGCAAAAAATAAAAATGTAGAAAAAATCTCTGTACAGACTCCCCGATAGGAAAACTGGGGTAAGGATGGTGGCTCTTCCTGGAGCCCACTCCCATAATTAATTTACAGGCCAAGTCCACGGCTCAAAAAACAAAATCTGCAGAGGCAGCTCTGGGGGCCGCAGCCCTGCCCCCCACCCCCGTCGCGCTGGTGCTCAGAAGGCGGACAGCTGCGCCAGGCTGAGGCGGCAGTCGATGCTGGCGTTGTCCGGGCCCGTGTAGGCCAGGCCCAGGGGCTCTAGGAAGGCCCGGCAGGCGGCCTCGCCCTCGAAAGCCAGTTCGGCCTGCAGGTAGGAGATGGGCAGCGCAGGGCGGAAGCTACGGAGATAAGAGGAGAATGTGATGAGGCGGGTGGTGGGTGGGGGGGCCCCACAAGCAGGGAGTGGGTGGCCCCCCCTTCGGATACCCAAAAGGTTTCCTCAGCACGTTACCTGTTGACCTCTCACCCCCGCCCTAGCCTCCCCACCTCTGGGGCTTGGGGGGGCCCGGGGTGGGGCTCATGGCCCCACCCCCAGGTATGCCCCCCTCACCCTCACTTACCTGTGCAGAGGGACAGGGAAGGAGAGGGACAGGAGAGAAGGGCCCAGTTGGCTCCTTCACAGCTCGAGGGCTTGAGCAGTCCCTCAGAAGAGGGCTGCAATGGCCAAGGGGCAGGGGCCAGGCAGAGGGAATGACTCATGGGGACAGGTATGGGACTGAAAAGCTTATTGCTACTCTGGCCCGACCCTCAGGGACCCCAACACTGGGCCAGAGTGCCTCGGTACGTCCCAGACACAGGTGTCAGCCAGCACTTACTACATACTCAGAACAGGAATTTCTGGTTGTCAAGAAAAGACTATAGACTATGAACTTGGCATGTGCCAGGAAAAGCTGTTCCAAGTGCTGTCACACTGACTTACTGAATTCTCATCTGCGAGCCATGTCACCTACCCTTTATAAACAGTAAAGAAAGTGCGGGTCTAAAAGGAGAGCCACCTGACCAGTGTCACCTAGGAAATGGCATAAAGTAATCCTGCCCCAAGTCAGTGCCCCCATGGGTAGGGGCATGGGAAAGCCTGCTGCCCCCACACCTGAGCTGGCCTCCTAGCCACCCAGAGAAAGGCAGTACCAAGTTACGAAGTAAGAAGGCATGAGAGCATGAGGCCAGTGATAGGCCAGGGCCCCTCCCACAAGGCACATTGTTGTGTTCCCACCAGAAGCCAAGCACACATACACTAACACCAAATAGTCAGTGGCTCAGCTATACCATGAGCTCACAAAGGCTCAGGACCTACCCTCAGGGGCCTGTCCAGCTGCACAGGGTGGATTCGGAGGGGCAGCCAGGGTCCTCCAGGCCCACTGCCCCTTCCAATGCCTGGCCTATAGCCAGGTCCTATGCTTCCTCGCCCTGCATGTTTCCACCCCAGGTCCCCTTCTGTTTCAGTGGCCCTTGCCCTGGCTTGGCCTTTCCCTTAAATCTTCTTTAGCTGAACCGGATCCTAGAGTATGTACCTGACCTTCAAGCTGACCATCCCTCCCCAGCTCCAAACCATCCCCATGACCCCCAACCTAATGGATATGGCATTCAAGGCCCCGCGGACCTACCAACCCGACCAGGGGTTCTGATGTGGGGCGCACTGCAGGCTAGTCAGCAGCATCCCTGGTCTCCACCCACGAGAGGCCAGTAGCACCCCTGACTTGTGACAACAAAAGATGTCTCCTAACTGCTCTACGTCCCCATGGGGAGTCTCACTGCCATGAGGACCTCGTGCTCATAACATTGTGGGCACAATTCAGGTCTGGGAGGACACGCCCTTCTTAAGAACAGCCCAGGACCAGCCTGCCCCGCACCGTGCCTGTTTTCCTAAGCTCATTTGCACTCTCAGAGGACTCAAGTGGGGACAGGATGCTGTCCCATGAGACCAGAAGCCACCAAGAGCAGGGCCATCTTTTCTACTTTTTCTCTAGAGCAGGAGCCCAGTGACAAGAACTGAGATACAAAGATTGGACAGAGACCTCGCAGGGAGGAGCCTAGGGCCTGAAATAAGTTGCAGACCAGCTAGGGTCACAGTTATCGTGAGCAGAAGAAAGAGAATAGCAGGGGTGGAGAGGGATCCCGGAGCAGTGAGACAGAGAAGATAGAAGACAGAGACAGAGAAGGACCAAGACGAGGGGGTCTGCAAAGGGAAGGAAAAGTAGAAGGTGCTGTGAGTGGGAAGAAAAGAGGAGAGATTGGGAACGGGAGCCTGAGGCCCACAGGCCAGCAAGAGTGAGCAGAGGAGAAGGCGGGAGAGCCCAGCGGCACATACGTTTTGATCATGGCTTTGAGTGCGGCCTTGCGCTCTCGGTCTGCAAACTTGTCTACGAGGTAGCCAGACATACAGGGTGCGTGGCAATACAGCCGGAAGAAGCGGTGGTAGTTGCCCAGAGCCCAGGCTGCCCTGAGCGCCAAGGCATGGGCCACGCAGGGATCCGTCTTCAGCTCCCGTGTCAGGTACGCCAGCTCCGTGGTGATGTCTGAACCCAAGACAAAAGGTCAGTGGGGCCCAACCCTAGGGCCTGGAGCTGCCAGTCCGCAGCCAGTCCTCTCACCTCCTGAGTTCTTGGTGAAGATGTAGTAGAGGATCCGATAGGCGGTGAACTCGCCCACGTTGCCTGCCAGGTTCTCTGCATACAGCGACTTGAGCTGCGTCTGGCACTGGTTGAACTCCTCATGGTCACCCTAGTGGCAAGAGCAAGGAGGGAAAGGAGGAGCAGAGTGAGGCCAGGGAGAGAGCTGAAGATAGGCTGGGCCCTGTCAACCTACTTACCTTCTCCAGTGCAATGCGGGCGTGCGTCTCATATACCTCCACAGTGAACTCCGTGCGCACGCCTTGCACCTGGGTGGCGGGGAGAGAGGAGTCAGGCCAGGCCAGGGTGGGACGTGCCCCACCGGGCCATCGCAACCCTGCCTCACCGTCAGGTCCTGCCGGATGGACTTCATCTGCTCACAGGCGAAGGCATAGTCCTGCTTCTCTTTCCAGTGGGACTTGACCATGCACAGTGACTTCTTCAAAACCTGGGAAAGAAGGCAGGCTGAGTGGGATGGGCCGCAGGGCAGGGGCAGACAGAACCTGTTACAGTTCCGCTAACTTGGTGTTTCACATGAGGGCTGTGACATCAGACCACTCAGGGACTTGCTACCCCCATGAACAAGAACTCTGACATGAACAAATAAGCGCTCCTGACCCTGGTGCCATGTCAGCACCCGGTGTGTGCTCCGCCTCGCATGGAACGTCCACCACTGTCCTGTCGGTCTCAGTGAAGAACACTAGGATCTTTCTCCCTGTCTAGGACAGAGACCCAGAGACTGAGCAAGTCTCCTGACAAGGCTGCACACAAGGGACTCAGGGCTCCGAGGCACGAGCTGTCTCTAGCCCACTTCTCTCAGCACCTACCTGGCCAGCTGGGTTCCCATGGAGGACTTGCCCTTCCCACTGACACTTACTGCCACAGGCCGTACGGTGGACGGGTCGGGGGCACAGGTGAGTCGCAGGTAGTGCTTGGTTACATCAGGGCAGGTGCCCACAATCTGCAGCTCCTGCCAGTCGGGGTCGGCCCCGCAGCTCTCCAGGCCGCCCACCTGAAGCACCAGGGGCTCAAGGCGCAGGCGGCGGGAATGTCCATGCTGGAAACGGGCCGCCCGTTTCTGCTTTTTTAGCTCGCGCTCTGGATCCTCACATTCCAGCGCCACCATCCTCTTGCGGTTACGCTTGGTGGGAGCTAAGTCATGCCTGTGGAAAGGGGTCCAAAGGAGGAGGTGGGCATTTGTGCACTATCTGGTCTGGTCACAGTAGTGGCCAACTATCTGCCTCTCCAGTGTTCCCCAAGGGCACAGCCCCTGCTCCGGCCACCCGCCCAAAGGTTTACCTCTTCCCACGCTGTGCCCTGCCTCGGCCCCGATCCATGTGGGCCCCTCGACCCCCCCGGCCCTTGGGGGGCGGGTTCCTGCGACCCACAGGCTGACACTCATTCCCTGAGTAGGAGCTGTCAGAGTCCGAGTGCGAGTCACTGCAGAAGAAACAGAAGAGTGAGGCCCAACCTGGCTCCCCCACAGGCCCATCCCACCTGGAGCCAGTGTACCTGCGGCGGAAGTGGCGGGTAGGGGACCGGGAGGAAGAACGGGAGCGCGAGTCAGTGCTGGAGGAGGAACTGTGGTCCTTCATGAAAACATTGCGGTTGCCAAACTTGGCAAAGCTGCTGCCCCGCGCTCGGCCGGCTCCCCCAGCCCCTGGTGTTCCACGCTGAGACTGGGCGCCCCCACCCCTGGTCACAGTGCCTGCTCCCCTGGGAGGGTGGAGGCTGCTGGGGGCCTCCCACCGCTTCTTCTTAGGGCTATCAGCCACAGGGTCCCGAGTCAGCCTGAGGACAAAGCAGGGCAGGACATCACCAACCTGTACTCCCACAACCCTGTCTGCCCCCTGCCCCAGGGACATGCTGCCCCAGGTAGGAGAGCTTCCCCTAGGCAACTCAGCTAACACGCCACAGGGGGAAGCAAACCCAGGCTCTAGAGAGTGCCTATGCCATACACACACCTACTCCTCACCTCCTCAGCCCCACCCCCTGCCTGCCCAGGAAAAGGTCCCAACCCAGGCACCCAGGCAGCCCTCACCCGGGCAAGGGCTCCCGGCTCCAGTCAATGGTGTAGGCCGAGCCGTCTTGGAGCCGGGCCTGCAGCACCTCCTTGAGTAGCTTTTCCGTCCGGTCCTTGTCTTCCTCCGACTCACAGGCTGTGAAGCAGCGCTCCACATACTCCTTCATATCCTGTGGCCAGTCGTCAGGCTTCCCAGACAGGCTCCCCCTGGGTGAGGGAAGAGATGGGCTCAGCTGGGGTGCACCCACCCCAATGAAGCCTGTCGTCACTACCACTGGATCCGATGTATGTGCCACACAACTCCAGTGTTTCCTCTTCCCTCCAGTTCAACACTCATGGCAACCCTGAGGGAGAGCCTTCACCCTCCCTGAGAAGGCAGCCAGACACTCAGGGAGCAGAACCTGCAGTGAGCTGTACATGGGTGCTAAGCATGGAGGTAAGGGGGCCGTCACCTGTGGTTCTGGGCCTTCTCAGGATTCGGCTGGGGGCCAAAGCCGCTGTGTTGGCTCTCTGAGGTAGAGCTGAAGTTCTGGCTGGTGACAGCAAAGGGCCGTTTCTGAATGTTAAACTTGAGACCACCAGTCCCAGGGGCAGCTGTGAAGGCAGCGAAAGCTGGGGTTAGGTCTACCCTGGGCCCCCTGGAGCTGCTTTAACCCCAAGAATGGATGGTTGCAGCTCCAAGTGGCCACCCCACGGCTGTGGGACCATCCCAGCACCCAGTGCCTCACACCCTCATTTCCCTGTGTTGCCCTCTTACGCTTCATGCGGTTCCACAGCTGCTGGCTTTTCTTGGGCTTAGCGGGCTCAGTGTAGGCGTGTGGCCCGTAGGCCTGGCCTGAGGTGGGCCCTGCCTGGCTGTGCTGTGTGGCTGGGGCCGTCCCAGGCTGGGGGCCACTGTTCAGAGCATGAGCCCCGTGTGGGGCGTTGGAGGGTTGAGGGGGCTGGGCCGTGGGCAGCTGCTGGGGGGGTGCCTGGTACGACATGCTGTCATCCATGCCAGGGACCGGGGGCTGTTGGAGGAAATGGTGCTGAGGGCAGGAGCAAAGCTCTGCGCTGCTCTCTCACTGTCCTCAATCTAGACAGCGCTCAGTTCTCAGCTCTGCTGTGACCTCAGCCTGAGGTGCGATCTCACAAACCGCCCTCCACAGGGGAGAAGGCTAGGTGCAGAGCTCCTTTCCTGTGGCCCCAGCTGCCAGGGGCAGCGCCCCCAGTGGTTACAAGCTGAGCATGTGTCCTAGGCCAGTGAAGGTGCACATAGGATCACACACACTTGCAGGAGGAACCCCAAAATAACACAGTTGCCCCACCCACTCTCCGAGCTGGGAGGTCACGTGGCCTGTCTTGTAATCACATTGCCAGAGAGAGTGCCGAGATTCAAACCAGGGTCTAACCACCTCCCAGCACTGCTCTCTATTCTGCCAAGGTGCACATTAAGTGAAAGGCCAGAGTGTCTGTGTGTGTGTGTGAGTGTGTGTGTCTGTGTGTGGGGGGGGGGAGACTGTGATTGTGTGCGTGAGTGCATGTGCAGGAGGAACACAGAAGACAAGCTGCTCCTACCATCGCCCCAACAGCCCAGGCCCTGGCCCTGCCCAAGCCCTATACCCATCCCGGTTTCGAGATCCCTGCTCCACTCTCATACTCACAGCAGGACTTGCTTGGCATCAGCAGGAGGGAAAGGTGGGGAGTCAACTTTAACGCAGGTGTCCCCATTGCTAGCTCCCTCAGAAAACAACACCCCCAGCTGGAACACGACCCAGAATCAGGTTGGGGTGTTGGTTACCTGGTTCAGAGCCCCTTGGTGCTGGGGGGCAGAGGGCTGCTGAGGTGTGGCGGAGCCGTAGGAGCCAGCCATCCCGTACTGTGAGGAGCCATAGCTCTGGTACATGCCCTGCCAGGGCAGGAGGGAGCGTCAGTGGTGGACTGGTACTCCCTCCACCTGCCACTCAGCAGCCGTACGCAGTCATGGCCCTCCCACACCCCTCACCCCTCAGCCCTCTCTCTCCACGACATAAATGCACCAAATTCTATAGTAAAAAATTACAAAATAAAAGGAAAACTATCAACTCTACATCCCACTTCTGCTAGTTCTCAGAGGCATTTCTCTGTTCCCCAATTCTTTACTGAGTGCCAACTCTTCTAAGTACTACCATAGAACAAAAGCAAGAGGTAAAGGGCCACGCTCAAATGAAGCTGGCACTCATAACACAGGCAGTTATGACAAACACGTAACACGTCAGCAATGCGTGCCACGAAAGAAAAGGCCGAGGGAAGCAGCAGAGTGGCTGGGTGCGGGGGAATATTCCTATAGTTTCTCATAGAAAAGCGCTCTCTTTAGGCATCACCCGGGCAGCACCCTGGGAGGTGGGGACACAGCAAGGTGTTGCACATAGGAAGGAGAGCAGCCACAGAGCACCAGTGACCTCACTGTGGGAAGATCAGGGTCTCTGTGGTAGCTGTGGAGTCAATGTGGGAAGAGAGGTGGTTGGAACCAGATAAAGCAAGGCCTGGTGGATCACAGGTGGCCCTGGGAATTAATCTTGTGGGCGATGAGCTACTGGGGGGTTTTCAGCGGTTGGCTGTCACAATGTTTTCAATCCATCCACAACCCAGGACCCACTCCAGTGGACCCTCCTGCTCCAGGGGTTGGGCACTCACCATGGGGTAGTAGTAGCTATAGGGATAGGCGTAGCTGTACTGCTGGTACCACTGGTAGTACTGCTGCTGCTGTAGAGCCGCGGCTTCCGCCTGGGACACATACTGCGGACAGAGGCCCACACGCTGTCAACCTCAGCAGCAGGAGCCCACGGACCTATCTACTGGTTAACTGCCAAGGAACAGAACCTGGCATCTCTCTCCACAAATAGCCACCACCCCTACCAACGGACTTGGTCACCTTAGGGACCGCAGGCACATCTCCCTCTTCAGGTAGGATTCCCAGGGATAAGGACACATGGTGCCCTGGATGCTTCAAGGAAACAGTCCTTGCTTCCCCCACACTAGGGCTCTGAGAATATTTTCAGAGTACTCTGACCCAGTGATACGAGAGGATGCCAAGTGTATCCCTCCCCGAGAAACCCCTCATCAGGAGGCCTAGACTGTGCAGCCTTCTCACCTGTGCGCTGGCCACAGGACCATTGGTGCTAGCCTTGGCAGAGCTGCCAGCAGCACCCGCCTTGCTGATGCTGGCCAGGGCCTGGCGGGCCTTCTCCCACTCGGGGTTCTCGTGCATGGGTGTCTCCATGCCGTTCTCTCTGCCTGCCCCAGCCACCATGCTGTACTGAGAGGACCTGCAGAGTGCAGATGCTGAGTCAGGCTGCTCTCCCCACTGCACACAGTGGGCAAGACAGAGAAAGGTAAACACCAAGGCTGCCATCCCAGATCTCCCTCTATCTGTTGCAAATAAATTTCCTAATCTGTGATATGCTGATGACCAGCATGTTTCACTTTTCTGTGAAGAATAAATGAGATGACCCACTTAAGGTACTTTTCCAGGTACCTGGTATACAACATTTGTTAAAAATCAAACACAATGATTAACAGTATCCAGACCACTTAGCATGGGACCCGGTACCTAGTAGGTCTAAAAGCTTTAGAAATCAGCGAATCCTATCTAACACCACTTTAGTCGGCAGGTAATAATTACACCATTTTGGAAAAAATAAGGAATTAAAGATAAATGGCTGAGGCAGTTGGAGGCTGCCTCCTAATCACAGTTCATTGAATGAATCACCAATTTTGCAAAACAAGCACTGTACTGTGAAAAATTAAAGCTCAGAAGGCTTGACTTTGTCCACACTACAACCAAATGCTTCTTTTACCCTCCCTCTTGCCAGAAGTCTCAGCCCCATTCCCACCACCAGGGACTGCTACATCACCCACTCGACTCTGTGTGAAGTTCCATCCCAGAGGATGGGCTGGGGCTGGCTTCCTCTTGCCCTCCCCTCCGGTCACTGCCCCTCTAACCCACTAACCAGTCCGTGTTACGTTGATCACCCACGTTGGCCGCCATCTGGACCCTGGGGTGTAAGGGGTGGACTTCGGGAGCCAGACTGCTTTTTCACTGTCTGTGAGAAAAAGAATGAATTAGGGAAACTCAAGAGAGCAAGAAACACACCACAAAGCAGGAAAGAGAAGTACGCGGACTCACGAGAAGCTAGGCAGAAAAGGGGAGTTTGAGAAAGGATCCCCTGGGGCAGAGAACTGAGGAGAATTCTGGGTGTGGAAGAAAAAGGCTGTGTGAGGGGGAAAGCTGGGCCTCTCTGTGGCCCTCCGGGAGGAGAATGAAGGATGTGACAACAGGTAAGTCTAGAGAAATTTTCCGAAGGTAAACAGAAGAACCTGAAACCCATGTGAGAAAGGGAAGGATTGGAGGGAACCCTGAGCTAGACAGGGAGGTCAAAGAGTGGGATGGGGGACCTCAGTCAGGGGTCCGAGAACTCCTGAAAGGAGGCAGAAGAGAGAGGACGCTCCCAGAGCCCAGTGAGGGTGGACCCTGAAGGCTGGGAGGCTTGGAAAGATTTCTGAGAATTCTGTAAGGAGGGAAGCATCTGAGGGCACCTCAACATTGAGAAAGAAGAAAAATAACCTGAGAGGAAAAGGGGATTTCTGGAAGTCACAGCTAGAGGCAGGGAGAAGTTGAGGGTGCACCAGGGGAACGCCAACATAAAGAAGAGAGTTCCTAGAAAGCTCTGCAAGAGCGACTTCTAATAGGTCCCCTGAGGGCAGTGAAGAACCCTACCTGGGACGTTTCTAGAAGGGCACCCTGGGAGACAGTAGAGGCAATCACCTAGGCTGAGAGTCTGTAGAAAAAGCTTTGGGAATGCCCAAAGAGACCCAAAACATACCCCAAAGTCTACAGTGAGGTGCAGAGAAATACAAGAAAGTAAATGGGTGTCTTGGGGTCAAGAAATGGGGGCCTAAACTTGGGATAACTGACAAGTTCGGGGGGGGGAGGGTCAAAGGCGAATCCTGCTCAAGAACCCGACAATCCACCAAGTGAGGGGGTACGAAAGTCTAGAGCTGAGGAAAGCCCTAAAAAAAAAGTGTTAAAAGGGGAAAAGAACCAAGGGAAGCAGATGTTCATGAGCTGGGTAGTGGTGAGATGGGACAGGAAAGAAACTGGGGGTAAGGCGTAGGAATAGTGGCCGGAATGAGGGTCCTGGGCAGGTCTAGGGATGGAGGCAGAAGCCGGTGGAAGGCGAGGGGCACCTGGCCGTCCAACGGGCGCGGGGAAGGCAAAGGAGGGCGCCGGGTGGAGGAAGAGCCCACCCGATCCCTGCGACTGTCTGGCCCGAGAGCCACAGCTCCGAGTAGCGCCGCGCGTGCGCACCACGTTCCCGAGAAGGTGTCTGGGCCACCTGTTACCCGGGGCAACGCCGTCCTCCCGGTGGAACCGCCTAGTGAATGAGAGTTGAAAGAAGGAGCGCTAGGAGCCCAGAAATTCCAAGGGTCCGGCGGGGAGCAGGGACCAATTACACAGGCACGAGAGTGCGCAGCCGCGCGCCTCAGCCCTCGTGCGCAGGCGCAGTGCCGCCTGTGCCCGCCACACCCTGTAGACGCTCGCACGCGCGGCGTCCGTTGGGGTGACAGTCACCGAGGCCTCGGGGCCCGCGGGGCGTAAGGCCGAAAGGAGACGCTGTGCCCGCCCGCCGCTCCCGACACCCACCTCGGCCGTTCACCTGCGGAACTCGGCAGCAGCGACCCAAGGCGATAGCAGCACAGCCGCGGGACTGCTCACAAACCTGCTAGCGTCTGTCTTCTTTGGGCTTCGACGTCCTGACCGCGGCGTCCTGACGTCACGCGGAGGCCTTGCCCCGCCTTCCTCGACTGTGCTCAGCCAATGGCCGCTGCGAGCTTGACTTGGGCACGCCCTTCCCCGCCTACGCAATGACGCGATAGGCATTTTAGGGAAGCCGGAAGACAGGGTGGGGACGGTGGCCCCGAGGGGACACGCACGGCAGAACTGGGTCCTACGCCTTTCCGCACAGCACTGTTTTGGCTGGGTTCTGGTTAGCCGTCATTATCATTCCTAGCTATGAACTGGGGTGGTAGTAATTGTAAGACTGCCTACCGTACAGGGATGTGCGAGCCGGGATAGAGAATCACGAACTCAAAGGAGGGGGATGGGTGAGAACTGGCTCCACCGGCAAGGGAAGCTTCTCTAATAAATAAAACCCGAGCGGCGCAGCTGGCGGAGGGAAGGGCGCGTTCGAATCTATGGAGGCGGGAAACAAGCGCAGCTTGCGGGGCGCAGAGGGAACTGGTACGGTAGAGTCGTGGGAGTCCTGGGGTGAACAGGTGGGTCCGCAGCTGTGGCAGGGAGCAGGTCCAGCAAGGCCAGTGATGGCAGGCTGAGGAGTTTGCACCATCCCTGTAAGCAGGCCTTTCTTTAAACTTCTTGTAACTTTTCGCGTGTGATGCCCTCCGTTTCCACCCAGGACCCTGGCAAAATTACCCGGTCGGGTTCAGGGGCCGGTCGCCGTAGTTACAGCAAATAGTGGAAGAGGCTGCTGGCTGCCTTTCCGTTTCCAATTGCTATGAAATTTTCTATTGTTAAGTATCATGTTGTTGGCTGTTAGCATACGTGATCTTCCAGCTTTTTACTTTATTTTTACTTATTTATTTACAAACATTTATTTATTTGTTTATTTATTAGGCAAGGCAACCCTTGGTTGACCTCACAGATTACAAGGACCTTGTCAGCTTACAATCTCTTATTTTTTTTATTTTTTACGCCTACAGCACCTGGTCTCCCATCCAAGTACTAACCACGCCCCACCCTGCTTATCTTGCTTCCCGAGATCATACCAGGGTCTGGCTTGTTCAGGGTAGCATGGCTGTAGACTACTTTTTTTTTTAATTAACCTTTGTGTTTTAGAATAATTTTGGATGCACAGAAAAGCTGCTGAGAGAATTCAGAGCCCTGCACACCCTACATCCAGTTTACCCCAATGCCAGCACCTTACATATTATAATATATTTGTTAAAACTAAGAAATCCACGTTGGCACATTACTGTTAACTAAATAACAGACTTTATTGGAATTTCATCACTTTTTCCACTCGTGTCTTCTTTGGGTCCAATCCAGGGGACCACACTTGCATTCAGATCCCTTTACTTTTAACAATTATATTGAAGATGGGTTTCTTGTAGACAGAAAGACAGGATTTTTCTTTTTTACCAGAGCATACAGTCTCTGCCTTTCAAATGACATGTTTATAACTCTTCTTTTAATATGGTTATCGGTGTGATTACACTCATCTTGCTATTGGGTTTCTATTTGTTCATCTTTTTTTGTTCCCCTTTTCTTTTTCTGCCTTCTTTTGGTTTGAGCATTTTTAAAAAATAGACTTTATGTTTTAGAGCCGTTTTAGGTGGGGCCTTAGGAAAGTGCTGTGCCTCAGTTGCCCTCCCCTGTCCCGTTGGGGGAAATGTCTCAGGACCAAGGCCATGGCAATTTCAGGGCTTGCCCTGATGTTTTCCATCTCTCGGAGATCACTCTCTTCCCTTAACTGATGTCTAGAGTCTTGAGTACCGTTGTTTCATGTGTTTTGTCTGGCTTTTTGCTTGTTTCAGGAAGGAGAGCAAATCCCGTCCCTGTTACTCCATCTTGGTTGGAAATGGAAGTGCTCACATGTATTGTTTTAAAATGAGATTTACCTTTTGTAAAGGTAGGCAAATGCCCTTTTTCTTGGTTGAAGCCTGATGAGTAAAGATTGCTGGCAGGCTGTCTGGCAGGAAATCAATGGGCCTGAATCTGGGGGTACTTTGCCAACATCCAGCACATCAGAACATTTCCGCTTCTGGGCAGTGTCGATAGAGGGCAGTGTCTGAGAGCAGAGCAGACTAGTCTGTGTGTCCCCAGAGTCTCACAGCTCAGTCAGAAGAAAGGTGGCCCCCAGCGCCCCCTGGCTGGAAACTGTAGTCCTTTTCTCTTTCCCAGTTTCAGGCCCACACATCCAAAGCTGCCTTGAATATTCCTTGCAGTGCACTAGATAGAAATGATAAGTGGGCATGGAGCAGTCCCCAGGGCAGGTCCCTCGCTGGATACCTGGCATGGGACACTCTGGGCCGGCAAGCCCTGATCTGGAAGCTCTTGGGGCCATATATGTGTTTTAGGATCTGGGATTGAGTTTTGAGAGGTGATGTGGCTTCTAGTCCACATAGTACACTGTGTCCTCGGTACCCTGCCTGGCACTTAGGAGTAACTCCATCAATGTTTCTGCAGGAAATAGGTGAACATTCCCACCAAGCAGAGAAATTGCCTGTCAGTGACCTATGCCAGGACAGGTCAAGTTCTACTGCCCAGGGAGTCAGGGGAGAACCTCTGGTTTGACAGCTCTCTGGATTTGGGAATTGACAGAAGGATCTGGGGAGCTGCCTGTGACAGCATCTGACAGATGAGGCAGCCAAGGCCCACAAGGGCAAGAGGCTGCCCATGTCCCTTAACCATAGGCTTCCCTTTATTTGTCTACTCCACTACTGTTGGTGTCACACCCACCTCAAATCTCCCTTCTCTTAGGCTTTCCCCTGAAATCCCAAACCCACCCAAGAGCTGCCATGTTTCCAGAGAGCCCTGCTGTGCAGTGACTTAAAGCAGGGGACCCCCAACGCCTGCGCCACTGACCAATACCAATCTGTGCCCTATTAAGAACTGGGCCACGCAGCAGGAAGTGAGCAGTGGGCGAGCAAGCAAAGTTTCATCTGTATTTGCAGTTGCTCCCCAGCGCTAGCATCACTGTCTCAGCTCCACCTCAGACCATCAGGTATTAGATTCTCACAGGAGCACTGGTCCCTGGTACCAAAAAGATTGGGGACTGCTGGCTGAAAAGATTCATCTTCTTTATGTGGACTTCAGTTTCCAGGGGTTAGCAGATCGAAGCATTGTTGCAAGAAGCAGCCCTTAATGTCCATCCTTAGGCGCCTCTGCTTTGTTTTCATAGATTGATTCTCAAAGACCAGACTGCCAGCTCAAAGGGTCTGTACCTTTTTGATTTTACCCCATGCTAGATGTTTTCTGAAGGATTGCCTTTTGCAGCCTCAGGACCAGCACGTTGGAGTGTCCGGTTCCTCCACATCCTTGCCAGCTTGGAATGTTACCACTCCTAGTTTTATGAGAACTGGGTGGTGAAAAAGTTTTTTGTTTCACATTGCTCTTGCTATTAGGTTTTGGACGTGTTTTCATCTGTTCGCTGGTGTCAGGATTTTCACTTCATTGCATGTTCATCCTAATTGCTTATTTTTAAATTAGGTTGCCTTTTTTTTTTTTTTTTTAATTTGTGGAAGCTTTGTAGATTACATTTATATGTTAAGAATTATATATATTTTTTTTGTTGTATGTGTTAACACACACAATTTTCCCTAGACTATCAATTTGTCTATAGTATTTTTTTTTTTTGTTCTACAATTTGTCAACTAAATTACCTTTTCCTTTCTGGCTTGAGGATATATTGCTTAAGATCCGCCCCCTCCAAGCAAGACATACAATGTACAAAATTCTCCTTTCTCTTCAAATACTTCTGTCCCTATACTTGTTTATGTTTAGATTTTTCACCCATCTTGTACGTAGAGTATTTTTTTCCAAATAAAGAACCAGTTGTGAAACCAACCAGTCTTTTTCACGCTGATTTGAAATCTGTTTTCTGTCATATATACACACACCGAGACCCATTTCTAGGTTGTCTATTTTGTCCCAGGGATGACTGTCTCTTCCTGTGTCAGGACACGTTTATTGCTTTTAGAATCCTGGAGAGGGCATGTTTTTCTAAATGAGAACAATCCTGACCGCTGCAGAGCCTGGTCAGGAGCAGAAACACCTGGCAGCCAGGAGGCCGAGGTGAGGGGTCTCCTTACCCCAACCAGAGGCCAGACCAGGCCGGGGAGAAATAAGAAGGATCCAGCTGCTTGTAAAATAAAGTCTTCCCTTTTATTTCAAATCAACCCATTCCCAAATTAGTGCCACAATTTGAGACTGAGGCCCTAAGCCCACCTGGGGGTGGTGGCGGCAGGGGTATTCATGTCCCTTCAAGGGTGGGCCAGGCAGTCAGGGAGGAGGACCCCTTCCCCGGTCAGCCCCAGGCCCTGGCCTGCCCCCTCAGCCTCTCCCAGGGCTAAGGGCACAGAGAGGGATCTGGGCAGGGAGGCCATCCTGTTTGGGATGTCCATGGCTAGGGCTGTTGGTTAGTGGTGGCCCAGTCAGGCTGGATTAGTGGGGTCTTCTCCGGCAGCCAGGGAAGGAACTGCAAAGAGAAGCAGAGTCAGCATGGGATGCTGGTCGGAGGGCCACCACCGTGCCCAGAGTGGGAGAGGACAGAGGCCAGCTTCGGAAGCTGGGGTGTCACTCTGGAAGCTCACCAGAGAGGAGAGGCAGGCTCCAGTCTAACATGGAGGGGCTCAGATAGATGACTGCCACTGCACAAAGCGCTTGGATTCCTGGGGGGTGGGTGGGGAGTCAGAGGAGGGCAGGACATGGGAATTGGCTTTGTAATGTGGGCCCCCAGCCCCACTTCCCTCAGACCCTGGAGTCCAGGCACCCAGCCCCTCCTCTCTCAGAGGAGTCTGGCCCCCGGCCCCTCCTTCCTCTGACCCAGGGGTCCAGTACCTGAGGGTTGAAAGGGTCGTCGTCGTCTGTGTCATCGTAGTCATCACTGGGGTGCAATGCAGGGATCCATCAGGATGCGCCCCCCACACACAAGACCCTTGAGGGTACTCCCTCCCCCATCCTCTCCCCAGGACCCTGCCCTCTCCCCTCCTGACCTGGGCGGGAACAGGGCCCAGGCTCGGGGCAGGCTGCAGAGGGCAGTGGCCAGGGCCCCCGCAGACAAGAGGGAGAAGAGCAACAGGAAGAGGAGGCCTTCCAGCACGTCTTCACACAGGCCGCGCAAGGCTGCACCGTAATCCTGGGGTGAGTAGAGAGAGGGCATCAGTGGGCAGTGCCCCCTCACTCCCCCAACAGTGTGTGTATGACTCAGACTATCCCCTGGCTGTGCAGTGCTGGACAAATCACTCAGCTTCTTTGTGCCTCAGTTTCCTCCCTGTCATACGTGTTCAGCATAGAGCCTGGCACACAGGAAGCACTCAGTGCACAGTAGATACTGTGGCCACTGTCATTATCATACCTGCACGTATGAATCCAAATCTCAGCCTCTTGTCTGTCACTGAGACCCCACCCCCACCCCAGCCCCTAGTCACACCACCAGCTTGGCTGTGGTTTATCACATGGCTGCTCAATCTGGAGGCTCTGATATCATGATTCAGGTCATTCTCCCTTGTGGGATCAGCCAGCGCACTGTCTGATATTGAGCAGCATCCAGGGCTCTATCCACTAGATGCCAGGGGCAGCCCCTCCCCAGTCGTGACAATCAAACGTGTCCCCACGCATTGCCCAGTGTCCTCTGGGCAAAACCACTGGCCTAGAACACTTAGAACAACTCTTAGAAGAATCGCTGGCTCAGAATACCAGCTTGCGCATAGCAGTCAGTAAATGCTAGCTGTCGTGGCTTCATCACTGCAAATGAGCAGGGCCCCCATTTCCTAACTACGGCCATTACTCAGCAAGGACTGGCTGAATGCCTGCCCTGAGCTGGGCATCGCTTCACATTTTGGGAGACCAGGCACCAGGTCCCCAAAGGTCACTTCAGGCCATGACGGGCTGGAGAGAGGCAGCACTGGGTCTTGACAGGAGTGATGGCACCTGCAGGAAGGAGCTGGGCCAACGGGAGGTCGGGAGTGCTAAGGCCTCAGGGCTGCTGCGGCCCTTCAGGAAGGGGTGCAAGAGGGGCAGAGGCTAGGACCAGCCAGATGACCACATAGGCCCTTGTAGTTCTGGCGACAATCCGGGGCTTTAATCCAAGTGTAGAAGAATCATGGCGGTGGTGGGGGCGCAGTTAAGCAGAGGAAGAACTTGATCGGATTATGTTTAAAAGGCTCACAGCTGTTGGTTGCTGCTGGGAGGACAGATGGGGGCAGGATAGCAAGGAGATAGGGCTAAAGGGCTGTGGCCACTGGGCAGGAGATGAACAGGGCAAGGACCAAGGTAGCAGTGGTGATGGTATGAGCCGTGTTGAGTACAGATGAGTTTCAGATGGTTGAGGGAGGTCAAGGGAAGCAAAAGGGATCCTTCTGGATTTCTGGCTTAAGCCCCTGCGTGGGGGTGGGGGAAGCCTGGTACTGAGCCATGAAGTCTGGGGGAAGGGCTGTCGGGGCAAAAGGGAATGCTGCTTTGACCGGATCAGACAGGTGCATGTTGTCCTTTCATCCTGCTATCAGCCTTGCAAGGCAAAGATCAACTCCTCCTCACAATGCTGCCTTTTGCCATGGTGGAGTGTTGAAGCCCAGAGAGGGTAAGCCACTTGCTCAGAGTCACAGCATGGGAAGGGCAAACCTGGGATTGGAACCAAACATGTCACTCTCCAGAGCCCACCCTCCTGCCACCTTATCCCTGATGCTCTTTGTCCTGATTTTAATATGTGGGGACCTTGAGGCTCAGACAGGGGAAACTGAGGCCCAGGGTCACACAGTGTATCAGTGGAAAGCAGAGAATTGACCCATCCTCCTCCTTCTCTTTCTTTCCTCCTTTGCAATGGACCTCGGGCTATAATCCAGCCTTATGTCTGACTGGACCATAGAGAAATACATAGAGAAATACGTGGGCCCCAATAAAAAAGCAGCATAACCTTTAAGAATGCCCTGCCTTTCTCAGCTCTATTATTAGGCAGTTCCGATTGTTAATTCACGGTCCCCATGCCCCCACATTAGAGTGCCAGTTTCAGAAGCTTGGGGGCAGCAGGAGCCATGGAAGGGATATGAACATGGCATGGAGCAGCTTAGACCCGTCCTATGGGCTAGATGGGTCCCTCTGGGGGTTGGGTTGCCAGATCAGACACAGGACCGCCAGTTAGATGTGAATTTCAGATGCCAGCAACAAAAAAAACTTAACACAAGTGTCTTCCCAGGTGGCATGGGACACCCAGTAAAAAGGCATTTGTTGTTTGCTGAATCTGGCAGCCCTAGTTGAGAGTCCATGGCATACAGCTAGGAAGGGGAGGAAGTGTGTATCTTCTTGGGGTGTGTGTGTGTTGAGGGGAGACAAGGCCTGAGCTCCAGCAAGCCCTTGGGGGTGGGAATGGTAGATAAAGACATTCAGGAAGCAGACTGCCTGGGTGACTGCCTGTCTGCGGGGGCTCAGGAACTGAGGGCCCGATGGTCTCTGTCTCCATAGTATGCACCCGCCAGCTGTGTGACCTTGGGTAACCCAACCCTCTACATCTCACCTAAGACAGACAATAATAGCAGTTCCTTCTTGACAGTGTTACTAATGGGAGCTGGTGGATCACCAGCAGTAAAATACCTCAGAGCCCACACTGAGTGAGGCCCAAGTGCATGCGGCAGAAGGGAGACTGATTTTCCTTGCCCTCAGCCCTCGCAGCCATCCAGTAAAGCAGGTATCATCTCCCTCGTTTCCCAGGTGAGGAAATCGAGATTCAGGGGTACGCACTGGCCGGGGGCCACAAGCCCACAGCAGAGCCCAGACCGGAAGGAGTCTGTAGGACACTTTCTCTCAGGTGTCCTGCCCACTTCTGCCTCGGCCCAACAACAGCACACACTCTGAGACGGCTTTACTGGTACTCACCCCTGTAATTCCGGTTTGATAAGTTAGGAAACTGAGGCACAGAGAAGTTAGCGACTTGCCTGAGGTCAAGAGCTAGCACTGGAACTCAGGCAGTCTTGCTCCAGAATTCACTAAGCTGCACAGCCTCTAGGAGGGAGGACGGAGGGAAGAAGGAAGGATGGGATAGACATGGTAGATGGGTCCAAGGTAACAAACTAGAGTATACCCGTATGACAAGTAAACAGATAAACAGATTTCTTGAGGGCAATAGGAGGGAGACTGGCACGGTTGGAGGAGAGGGGGGAGGCTGTTCGGTGGGCCCAGGCAGAGGCTTCCCTTGGGAGAAGAATTTGGGGAAAAGTATGGTGGGGGTCACCTTGTGCAGGCCTCGACAGTGCAGTAGTGCCACCAATTGGTGGAAGTTTCCTTCAGTCACGTTCAGCGTCTCTTCCAAGGACAGCAGAGGCTTCTGCGGTGGGAGGGAGGTGGTTATCCCAAGGACTCCTCAGCCCCTACTCCTCCCTGCCTGCGCCCCGCCCACAGCCACCGAGCCGCCCACCCATACCCACGGTCACGCCCACCGACCCACTCCTTCCCTCAGGCTCTGTCCCTTCCCCGAGAGGTGTAGGGAGAGCGCCTGGCCCGCTGACCTGCGCGGAAGGAAACTGGGGCACAGCTTCTCGCTCCAGGCCCTGCAGCTGGGAGTGGATGTTGGCCAGAGCTCGCTGGGACAGAGTCAGCCTCTGCGGGAAGGCAGGAGGGAAGAGGACCCAGTGGTGCACGCCCCCAGCCCACTCCAGTCTGGGGACACAGGACTGGAGCCCCTGGCGCCTACATCCTCCCCCAGAACCCCTAAGTCTTGACCCCAGCCCCGTCCTCCGCCGCCCAGTTCCCTTGCCCGCAGCCCTAACCTGTTGAAAGGGGTTGGAGACGGCCTGGTTGCAGAGGAAATAATAGTTCAGGATGTCTGAGGCAGAAGGGGAAGAGGAGAGAAGGCGGTCAGCCTGGGCCCGGGGCCTTCCTGGAGACAGGCTAAGAGAGGGCAGGGCCTTGTCTTTCCACCCTCAGGGCCAGGGGCCCCTCCCCAGGTCAGGACTCTCCTGTGGTCCCAATGACCTGGCATCCTGAGACCAGCATCCCACCCAGCTCTTAAACTCTCCTGCTCGGGCCACAGCCCAAAACACACTGGTCTTCATACTCTCTGGGGACCCAGCTTTTGCCTTCCTCCCCTGGACTAAACTGTGCTTCCCCCAGTATCTTCAAGTGGCCAAATCCTTCATCAC
>NW_006441387.1:36747-38307 GCF_000325575.1 Pteropus alecto
TCTTTCCCTCCCCCACCCCAGATCCCACTGCAGCCTTACTCCCAGCTTCTGGAGTCTGGAAGATTAGAATTAGGGACAGAGAGTTGGAGGTAGACCTGTGGTTGGTGAGACCAAACTGGACATCTGGCCCCTGCCCAGGGGGCTGGAGGAGTGAGAAGGGTCTTTGGCTGGCAGGATCCCAGTCCAGCTCTGCCCCCATCTTTTTCTGGGACTCTGGGGGACCACTACCCATCGCTGGGTCCCACTTCTTGGCTTTGAATTCCACTGGACCCCGCTATTCCCAAGCACACCCCCAGGTTCTCCCCTAGCTGAGTCAGCTGCCAGCTTGCTCAGACTGCTCCTCCCAGGACTGGCTGCAGTTCCAGGGCTGAAATTGCCTCCAGGGTTCTCTCTGGGGATGGGTTTAGGGGGCAGCAACAAGCAAGAAGGGCACCTGGGGGCCCAAACCCAAGCCTGGCCTCAAGTCCCAGACCTGACCAGCCTGGGCTGTGTTTTATCAGGTCCAAGCCTCAGAGGGGCCTGGGTGGGATGGCAGGGCCTCTCTCCCCGGGCCAATATGGAGACAGTGGTGGGCACCAGCACAGACCCCTCCCTAGTCCCAGGAGCAGGGCGGAAACAAGGGCTTCTCCAAATGGGACAGGCTGCCAGGGTTGAATCCTAGCTCCAGCACTTCCTGGCTGGGTGGCCCTGGACAAATGGCCTGAATTCTTAGTGCCAGACTCCCCTCTGCTAAGCAGGGAGAAGGAAAGGACCTCCCGAGAAGCTGGTGTGACGGTACCAGAAGAGCGTGCGGCACACATAGTAAGCTGTCAGCTCAGAACATGGCCCTGCCATCCCGTCATGCCAAGTCATGGAGCCTTGGATGTGGTCACCTCCTGCCTCAGGTTCCTCATCTGCCCAACGATGGGTGCCCGAAGGGTACCTCCTTCACGTGGTTGTTGTGACAACTGAAGGAGTCAGTGTACATGGCCCTCCGTAGATGCCACAACCACCTTATCCTCAGCGCAAGTGTCACTCCTGGTCCCTACCAGGATTTCCAGCACCTCCCACTGCGAGGTGGCCTGTTTGCAGGTCTGCCCATCTCTCCCAGGCAGGCGGCTCCAGGTCTGGTTTCCTTCTGTGGGCCCTGACCAGCCTGGGAACTCGAAGGACAAAGGAACAGACCAGAGTGAGCCTGGGGCGGCCCATGGTTCCTCTTGCAGGAGTGCTGTGGGATGGAACGCCGTCCCCCCGGGCTGACATGAGCCTGCAGAAGGTGCCCAGACTTACATGATCACCAGCCACTTGCTCTGCTTTGCCAGGCCCAGGAGGGTGAAGAGACAGACCAGGAGCTGCAGGAGCAGCAGGAGCACATAGGCCAGCCATCTGGGGGTAGGGGGTGACAGGGGTATGGCTGAAGTGGCAAATCTAGCCTTTGTGCTCCCAGACTCCATAGAAGGCAATGGCACCCCATGTTCCACCTGGCCATGTGACCTCCCTGTCATGCTGGTGTCTAGGCCACAGTACAGCTCATCTGTGAAACGGGTGCACTGGGAGGTGGGCCACCCTTGCCTCCCAGAA
>NW_006441387.1:38323-45561 GCF_000325575.1 Pteropus alecto
GAGTGTGGAGCACTTGGTACCACACTCTAACCAGATCATGCAAGAGCTTGGTGACTGAGTACATGATCTGGCCGCAGAGTCCCTGCCCTCTCCCCACCTTGCAGAGTGAAGCGAGTCACACTCCCAGGCTCAGGCCTCATCAGCCACAGGTTGCACAACCTCAGGGTGCAGAGTCTGTGGGCTGGGTCTCCACATCCTAGCTGTGTGTAACCTTGTCTCAGTACCTTTACCTCACATGCCTTGTCTTCCCCACCTGTAACATGGGGAGACGACAGCACGTACCCCAAAAGGTTGTCATGAGGCTAATGAATGAGAACACGGAAAGCACTCAGAGGAGGGCCAGGCACATGGACACACTTCAGTGTTAGCTTGACCATGAATAAGGGAACTTTAAATGTTACTTAATCACTGTATCAGTGAGTAATTAATTCACTTTGACTGAAGAGGATAGTGCATGTGAAGTTACCTCCACCTTTGGACATCACATTTCACTTATGCGTTTTTCTTACCGGCCCTACCCTGACACTGGGAGCCAGGCAGGAGCCACCCTGTGTTTTGTTCATTGCCCTGTCTTATGAAAACTCACATTTCACAAACAGTGGAATGTACAATGTGTGCTAGTCGCCGTCATAAGCTCTTGACTGACGCCTATTCATTGGATCTTCAACAATCCAATGGGGGTGGGGTGCTACCCATTATTCTCATTGCACAGATGGGGACACTGAGGCATAGAGCTGGTGAGGGCTGGTTTAAGGTCACATGTTTAGGGAGTGGCTGCTGGCTTCAGGGCACAGTTCCTAACCACTGGGACATGACTTCTCACTCCCTGAAAGGTGTAGATAAAGACCTGTTGAATGGATATACCCATCAGAGAGATGACTGAGGGAGTGAACCAGTTAACGGGCTAGTCAGGGAGTGAGTTCAAGAGTGAGTCGACGAATGGGGGAGTCTGGAATAAACGAATGCATGAATGAATGAAGTGAGTGGGTATATGGATGAACACTCAGGTGTGAGGATGGACATCACTTGGTCCGTCTCTCCACAGCTGGGTTTCTCAACCTCATCCCATTGACACTTGGAGCGGATCCTCCTTGCTATGGGGACCGTCCTCCACACTGTAGGATATTGAGCAGATGCCAGGAGCGTCCCCTCCCTCAGGCGTGGCAACCCAACGTGTCTCCAGACATTGCCCAATGCACCCTGGCTGAAAAAGCCCTGCCACACAGGGCAGAAAGAGGGCCACCCACCTGTACTCCTCCACAAAGGACACATCTTCTGCAACTTGCAGGGGGCTCAGGGGCACTCCCTGCCAGAAGGCCAGCCCCTGCAGCTGCTGGGTCACTGCCTCCGCCTGCCTCCGGGCCCCCCGGGTGGCAGCCACCAGTTCTGTGCGCTGTGTAAGCACCTCTTCCAGAGTGGTCAGCTCTGTCCTCACGGCCTCGCCCAGCCTCTCCACTGTCTCCAACACCTGGGTGCAGGTGTGGGTTTGGGGTCAGGGGATGGCATTCTCAGGAGTTCCAGGGTCGGGGGACAGGGTTATGAAGTAGGAGTGAGCTGTGGTGGCTGAGAACTGGGGCCAGGGCATCTGCCATTGAGGGGGGAGGAGGGGCTCTGGGTGGTTAGTGGCTTGAGGCCTGGGGAGATTCAGATCCCAGACCAGGAGTAAATCTGGGGTCCTGGGTCTGATGTTGGCATCTACCTTCCTGAGTCTGGGATCCCATCTGGGTTCCAGGGCCCAGGGTCTGCACAGGACACAAGATCCAAGGTCTGAGGTCAGGCTGGGTCCCGCCCTAGGGCTAGCAATGGGAGTGAGGCCTCTCCTCTGACCCCTGGACCTTGACATTGAGGTCCCTAAGCTTGGGTCAGGGCCACTGATCAGGCATGGACCTCACTGGAGGGCAGGGGCTAGGTCACTGATGTGTGATCTCTGTCTGGTTTGGGCTATGAGTTGAAAGGCAGAATTGGGCTGGGTGAGTTCGGGGTCTGGGTTTGAGCCCCAGGTCCCAGATCCAGGTTGAAGTTTCAGAGGGTGCCCACGTGAGGAGTCTTGGCTATGAGCTTAGATTCTGTTTCCCTGGGAGGGGGCCCTTTGTCCCTATGTGGGGAACCAGCCTGGGTGTGGGTCTGGGGTCTGGCAGCTGCCTGGCCCCTCACCAGATGGTCAATGGCACTGAGCGTGTGGTTGGCGTGCAGCAGTGCGGAGCTGAGCTGGGACACCCCATCACTGGTCTCGCTGTTGCCATAGAAACCGATGCCAATGCCCGCGCTGCGAGGAGGAGGGAGGGGAAATCAGGATGAGTCCTGGGACCGTGGTGTGGGCCCCCCCCCCCGCACCTCCTCATACACCCAATCCTGGCTCTGCCCCCACCCGATTGGTCCAGCCTATCGTGGGAAAAGAATGTCTCCAGCCTGGCCCCCACCGGTTGCCACGGTGACGGGAAGGCCTCACTCCCCCGGTGAGGGACGTCATTGTGATGCTAATGTGGGTGGAGTGGCGGAGGTGGGGGTGGGGGTCAGATTTAACTCGCACCTCCCCGAGCGGAACCGCTGTCACGCCCAGCCCCAGACTGTCAAGTCCTGCCTCCCACCCCTAGGACAGCCGGCCCCACACCCATCCCCTCTACCCTTTCCCAAGCATCCAGGGTCCTCCGCACCTTTTCTTTCGGGGCCCAGCCATCTCCTCCCCCGCATCTTGGGGGGAGGGGGAGCAGTCCTAAGAGTTCAGGCGCCTAGCCACCGTCTCTTGGGGGACCTCCCAGCCAGCCACCCCTTAGCCCCTGGACCCAAGCCTCTGGCCAGCTGGGAGCTAAGCAAGGGAATGTGGGCCGATGCGCCAGGAGACGGCGCCCCCGCCCCTCTGCGGCCAACACACAAAGCCCCATTGTAGGGCCTGAATCGGGCTCCATCCTCCGCCCCCGGTGTCCCTCCGCAGAGGGGCCAGGACCGGCCCCAAGCGGAGGGAGCCGGATGCGCTCCCAGTTCCCAGCCAGGGCAGCGCAGCCCCCGCCTAAGCCCTGGGACCCGACGCCCGCGCCCTTCCCCCCTCACCTCCCCACCACCCCCGCCATTGTTTACTGTCCCACAAAGCTGCTCTTGTCCCCAGGCCGCGGGGGCCGGCAGTGTCTCTCCCCCACGGGGCCTTTGTTCCACCTCTCCATCCACCCCCACTCAGGAGAGCGCCAAGAGGGAGCATCTTGGAAATAGGCCCGCCACTGCCTATCCCAACACACCCCCAAACACACACACTGCTGCTCCCTGAGCGAGGGAAAGTGGCAGAGCCCAGCCTGGGGTTGGGGTGGGAGGACCAGCTTCCCGGCCACACCCCCAGCCCGGCTGGTCTCTCTGGTGCCCAGGTGGGGGTGGCCCTGTCGGCAGGGCTGTGCCCTGAGCTGGCCCTTGGAAAATGCTGTATCCTCGAGTGCTCTTCTCTGTCCTCTAGAAGTCCCCAGGCCGGGGAAGGGGGTGTCTTGCCGATGTGAATCTCCACTCTGACAATTGGACCACATGGCTTTAAAATATTGCCTTGTTCCTCTCCCTGAGCCTTCCTCTTTTAAAACTGGGCATGGTGACCCTGAGCCCAGGAGGGTCACTGCAGGGCGGAATGAGACTGGCTCAGGTCTGGGCCCGGAGGAGGTGGTCTGGGTTGTAAATGTCCCTTTGTTGTCTGTCTTCCCATGGGAACATCAGCTCCATGAGGGCAGGGACTTGGTCTAGCTTGGTCAGTCTCTCCTGGCGCACAGTAGGTACTCAAGAAGTAGTTGCTGAATGAATGAATGAGTTAATGAATGGCATCCCTGTTTATATATATGAGAACAGCTGTGAGCCAGGCAACTGCTCCTTCTCTCACTCAATTTTATCATAACTAGGAGGGAGGTGTTACCATAATACCCACCTCAGCGATGTGAGGACTGAGGCCGCGAGAGGCTAAACACTCTCCCAGGTCACACAGCTGTTTGGTGGCAGAGCTACCAACCCCAGGTGATCTGAACACCCAGCTCTTCACTCTTACTCTGTCCTGCCAGGCTAGCTACTCTGGGAAAGTCATCTCTTGAAACTCAGTTTCTCCATCCTCAAATGGGGGCAATTCTCCCTGCTGCTGAGGTGAGATTCTAGGATGCCACAGGTTGACCGACAGAGCCATCCCCACTCCCCCACCCACCCTGGGGCCCCATTACCAGCCAATGAGGAGGGCAGCAATGCAGCTCCAGGTGACACAGCCTCCCCCAGGCGGGGGACTCTTGGCGCTGGGGGGCCCTGGGGGCTGGCAGCAGCAAACACGGATGAGGTAGGCAGCAATGAGAATGAGGCTGAGGCCCAAACCCAGGCCAGCCAAGGCCACCACCAGCAACAGGGCCTGGGGAGGGGGTGACATCAGGCCTCAGAGGGGCTCTGGTGGCTCCCGCTCACCTGGAGGGTCTGAATATGAGATCTCAGCAGAAGAGGTAGGCATCCCTGGCTAGACTGGGGGCCAAGCCCACCTTGTACTTTTCAGGTTTGTGGGAAAAGATGGGGTCTCCAGGACCCCCTAGGCTGGCAGCTGAGGCTCCACAATTTGGAACTGGGTCATTGGAGGAAGCTTCTACCTGGGAGGCCCAAGTCTTGGGTTCCAGTTCTGCTCTGCCCATCAATGGTTGTGTAACATTTGTCAGGGGTCCTCACCTCCCTGAGCCTGGGGTTTCCTCCTCAACCAGGCAGTTGGATGGAGCATGTCACAGGGCCCGCAGAGACCTGGATCCCTGAACTGTGGGATCAGGGTGTGGAAGGGGCGCCTGTCCCTGGTGGCATGTGCAAGGATGGGGAACAGGTTTCCTCTTCCCTCCTCTTTGCTGGCCCTCCCCACTCACTGCTCGGCTCCCCTGCTGCTGAGTTCTGCACATCCACCTCAGTGTGAGTCTGTCACCCAGGGACTCACAGGGAGGGAGGCGCGACAGCCTCTGTGACTCTGTGTGTGTGTGTGTGTGTGTGTGTGTGTGTGTGTGTGTGTGCGCGTGCGCGCGCGCGCGCACACACACGTGCACACGCACGCACAAGACCCAGAGATGGAGAATGAGAGAGTGAAGACAGGCAGGAGGAGGCTCAGAGAGAGAGACAGAGAAGCAGACTCAGAGAAAGGAGAGACAGACTGAAAGCTGGAGGACAGCAGCAGGGAGAGAAAATGTGTCTGTAGTTGTAAAAGCCCTGAGGAATAATGGAGTTCTTCATGAGGCAAAAATTAAAGTGGACACCCTGCTGTCCTATCGCCTTCACAGATACCCAGAGTGGGCCAGGGGTTTACCTGGAGCCACATAGAAAGGCAGGGTTCCACCTGAGACAGAATCAGACCTCTGGGCTCAGTAACGTGGTTTCCCATAAGTCAGTGTCTCTGCTTTTATCCTTGCAGTGGTATGTGTGAGTGTGTATGTGTGTGTGACAGAGTGTGTTTCTGGATGCAAGAATAGATGTGACATCTTTGAGTTTGTCTGCCATGAGATAATATACCTGAGTATGTGTATGTTTGTAGGTGAATCTGTGAGTGTGTCTCTATGAGAGCACCTGTATCTGCAGGTGTGAGAGTGATTTGTGGGCATTTGTGTGTTTCTGTCACAACTCCTTGAGTCTAAATGGGTCTCTGGTGCTGTGTGTGAAAGAGAAAGTGTGTGTGTGTGTGTATGTGTGAATGTGAGTATGAGTATGTGAGTGTGTGTATGTGTGAGTGGTTGATCGTGTGTGTGTGTGTGTGTGTGTGTGTGTGAGTGTGACTATGTTCCCCCAGCAGTGTTGCCCAGTTCCTGATTGTTTTCCCAGCTGTACCCACAGCCATGGCCTCCCTGGAAGTACTGTCCCCCTCAGGGGCATGTGACTTTGTGCCTTCTTTCCCCAGGGCTGTCTCTCTGTCAATTACAGGGAGTGAGGCTGCCTGATGCCTCTGGAGGTGACTGGGGTGGGGACCCCGCATGTGGCTGCCTGGGTACCCTCGTGAGAAGGTCTCCTTGGCTGTGCGTGAGTAGGTGTCCGGATCCACACTGGAGGTTGTGAGTGTGTAACCAGGGAGCTGTGGGCAAGGGGCTGGCAGTCCCCGTTTGGAGGGCCCCGTGGAGTAAGTGGGGAGGAGCTGCTAGGAGCTGGCACAGCTGTGACCCAAATAGCTCAAAATACAGCACATCCCCCATTCTGTTTCTCTGGGACTTCCCCTTCTAAGCTCTCCAATCCCCAGCCCCCTATCCTAGAGGCTGCCCAGGACAGATCCGAGTGGTCTAGACCCTATAGGCAGGGCCCTGACTCATCCCCGGCCCCACCAGGACTCCCGGCACCCCAATCAGCCAGCAGCTCAGCCAAGCTTTGCTCATTAATCTCAGTCAAGGGCTTGAATTAAACTGGGTCAGGGGACAGTTCTTTGGCCCCGATGGGAGCTGAACCAGGCTGGGCTCCCTTCCCCAGGGACACCAATTTCTGTAAGGTTCCCACCCTGGCCCCACCCTCTGAATCCATTTCTGTCATCCTCGGCTCCCTAAATCAAACCCCATCCTTCCCATACCCCCTTCCCCGGTCTTTCTCTGCCCTGACCACCCCTTCTGTCCAGGGACAGCTCAGAGTCACTCCTTTCAACACCTCCACCTCCTTTCCCCACCCGGACCCTAAACCCCTCCCCCACATTCCAGGTCTCAATCCTGTCCCAGAACAGAACGCCCCCCACCACCAGCCTTTTCCCTCTCCGCCACCATCAGCTCCTCTCTCTGGGTCCCACCTCTACGGGACGGCCCCTTCCTATGAAGGAAGGGGCTATCTCTTAGGACACTTATCCTCTGATGACTCTGGACGCTGGCCTCCCAGGCAGATCAAAGACCCTGGAATCCAAGGGCCCCCAGTCTCCGCCCTTAGGGACTCAGGGGTCCCTTACTGAAGGATCGAAGAGTCTCGCCGGCCAGCGCCGGTCCCAGGGGAACCTCCAGGTATGGGAGCCGCGCGCTCTTCCTCCCTCAGACACCCAAAAGTCTGGGCCCGGCCCCCACCCCCGAGGGAACGCAGGGATCTGTCACCCAGCCCTTTTCTCCCGCAAGATCCAGAAGCGCTGGCCCCCAGCCCCAGGACCCCGAGCCCACTCCCACCTGCTGGTATTCCCGCTCCTGGGGAGCGAAGCCGCTGGGCACCGGACGGAGCTGGAAGTCCGCGCGGGGCAGCTGGTGGAGCAGATGCACCCAGGCCGAGGGTCGATAGCCCGGGGGCGCCCCCATGGCCCCCGGGGAAGGGCGCGCGGGGCC